>NW_026695334.1:0-534263 GCF_029851405.1 Lichtheimia ornata
CCAGAACCACCAAGAGATAGAAAGGTTGCTGATATCAAAGATATACAAATTGTTCCTTGGTGCTGATGTGATCAATCGCTAAGAGAACTTCATTTCAGGACGCCCACCGTATTGCCGATAACGAGAAAACCAGATGATGGGATAAAGCTTGATATGGATGTTGTTACTTGTTGCTGATACAATCCACCCACAAAAGACTTGCATTGGCGGACACTCTTCAGAGAAATCGCCCGTTGCTTGGTAACCAACCACCAGAAATGAAATAAAGATTGACGACACCAATAGATAAACGCGCTTTTCCTCATGGCTGACATGATTCACCTATAAAAGATGCACCATAAACAATTGTCCAAACTCATCCAACAATACTTAGCAATCATAGCTGTGATCTTGTAAACTCCAAAGCACCAAAAGACAAGAAGCTCTCTGCAATGGTCCCTCTAAATAATGGTAGGCGTTTCACCAAAGGTCTCCAAAAAGCATGAGAATCCTACATACCTGAATCACGCAATCACCACCCGCAGACTTGAATCCAAATAGGCCATCAGGATGTAAAGTAATAACAAAAGCGCACAGCCAAAGAAACGTCATTGTACCGGTACTCTCCTGTGGATCGACGCGATGAAGTGCATCAATAGAGATACCCATCTTCTCTCTAAAGGCAAGGAGATCAATAGCCGTAAAACGATGGAGCCGTGCGAACAGAGGATGCATTTTAAATCCCTAAGGCCGCAACATGAGTCGCACTGTCCCCGGGCACAACATGTAGAGCTCCACAGGAAAGTACAGTACAATGACGTCCTTGACGTGCAGCCTTGATAATAATCGAATCGCCGAAAGAGGCTCTGCCACTGTATGGTGTTTGGTAAGTTCACTTGAATCCAACCAATCCCACAATGAACCTCTTACCTTGTGGTATTTCTCAATAGCATCATTGCCTCAAATAAAACCGTATATCCAAGTCATCCATATTGTCTTGCTGCTGTTTCACTGTAAGTCTCGTTAATTAACAGGTTTCGCTTTGTAGATCCAATACCACGCATACCATTGAGCCAACCATACAGCATTCTTGCTTTGAGATCCGTATCCTGTTGCTGCCAGAGGTACCATCATCCAACATGTTCACCTACCATAAACGCAATGTGAGATAAGAAGCAAACCCAACCCACACGCTTTTGTTGTCAACATACCCAAAAGAGGCAATGTGAAGACGTCTTGAGAACTCTCATTGTGGATAACTCGGTAAGGAAGGCACACGACGCCGTGAACCATGGTGATCACAAGGAATTGCAACCAAATACACCATCCGAAGGCAATACAATAATCAACCTGCAGCGCCAAGGTATGCCACCATATGTACCATACTCTCATTGGATCCTGAAATTGGCATCATAAGAGATATCCACCTTCTCTCTGTAGGCAAGGAAATCAATAGCCGTACTTGGATGGAGGCCGTGCGCACAGCGGATGCATTTTTAAATCCCTGAGGCCGCATCTTGAGTCACACTGTTTCCGGGCCAAAATTCCCCAGGAGAGCACAGTACTATACAATGACATCCTCGACGTGCTGATTGATCAAAATAATCGCCCAACCAGAGCCAGACCTAATATTTCTTTCGTAAGCACACTTGAAGGGACAAATTCCACAATGGACACTTTACCTTGTAGTATTTCTCAATACCATCTTTGCCTCAAATAGAAACCGTCTCTCCATGCCATCCATATTGTCTTGCTGCTGTTTCACTGTAAGTCTTGTTAATTAACAGGGTTCGCTTTGTAGATCCAATACCATGCATACCATTGAGCCAACCATACAGCATTCTTGCTTTGATATCAATGTCTTGTTGCTGCCAGAGGTACCATCATCCAACATGTTCAACCTACCATAAACGCAATGTGAGATAAGAAGCAAACCCAACCCACACGCTTTTGTTGTCAACATACCCAAAAGAGGCAATGTGAAGACGTCTTGAGAACTCTCATTGTGGACAACTCGGTAAGGAAGGCACACGACGCCCTGAACCATGGTGATCACAAGGAATTGCAACCAAATACACCATCCGAAGGCAATACAATAACCAACCTGCAGCGCCAAGGTATGCCACCATATGTACTATACTCTCATTGGATCCTGAAATTGGCATCATAAGAGATATCCACCTTCTCTCTGTAGGCAAGGAAATCAATAGCCGCACTTGGATGGAGGCCGTGCGCACAGCGGATGCATTTTTAAATCCCTGAGGCCGCATCTTGAGTCACACTGTTTCCGGGCCAAAATTCCCCAGGAGAGCATAGTACTATACAATGACATCCTCGACGTGCTGATTGATCAAAATAGTATCGCCGAAAGAGGATCTGCCACTGTATGGCGCTTGGTAAGTTCACTTGAATCGAACCAATCCCATCATAATGAACACTCTTACCTTGTGGTATTCCTCAATAGCATCAATGCCTCAAATAAACCCGTATCTCCATGTCATC
Organism: Lichtheimia ornata; assembly: GCF_029851405.1. Lineage (NCBI taxonomy): Eukaryota > Fungi > Mucoromycota > Mucoromycetes > Mucorales > Lichtheimiaceae > Lichtheimia > Lichtheimia ornata. The sequence continues at coordinate 2,482 of NW_026695334.1, forward strand.
CATATTGTCTTGCTGCTGTTTCACTGTAAGTCTCGTTAATTAACAGGGTCTGCTTTGTAGATCCAATACCACACATACCATTGAGCCAACCATACAGCATTCTTGTTTTGATATCCGTATCCTGTTGCTGCCAGAGGTACCATCATCCAACATGTTCAACCTACCATAAACGCAATGTGAGATAACAAGTAAAACCAACCCACACGCTTTTGTTGTCAACATACCCAAAAGAGGCAATGCAAAGACGTCTTGAGAACCCTCATTGTGGACAACTCGGTAAGGAAGGCACACGACGCCCTGAACCATGGTGATCACAAGGAATTGCAACCAAATACACCATCCGAAGGCAATACAATAATCAACCTGCAACGCCAAGGTATGCCACCATATGTACCATACTCTCATTGGATCCTGAAATTGGCATCATAAGAGATATCCACCTTCTCTCTGTAGGCAAGGAAATCAATAGCCGTACTTGGATGGAGGCCGTGCGCACAGCGGATGCCTTTTCAAATTGGCCTTGCCATCGCATCTTGAGTCACACTGTTTCCGGGCCAAAATTCCCCAGGAGAGCATAGTACTATACAATGACATCCTTGACGTGCAGCTGTGATAATAATAGTATCGCCGAAAGAGGCTCTGCCACTGTATGGCGTTTGGTAAGTCCACTTGAATCCAACCAATCCCATCATAATGAACACTCTTACCTTGTGGTATTCTAAATAGCATCTTTGCCTCAAATAGAAACCGTATATCCATGCCATCCAGTAGGTGCCGCTGCTGTTTCATTGCAAGGCTCGTTAATTAACATGTTTTGCTTTGTAGATCCAATACCACGCATACCATTGAGCCAACCATACAGCATTCTTGCTTTGAGATCCGTATCCTGTTGCTGCCACAGGTATCATAATCCAACGTGTCCAAGCTACAGTAAGTGAAGTGTAAGGTAACAATAACATTCGCTTTTCATGTCGACATACCCATAGTAACAATAGGTTGCGACCCTCCCTGACGACAACCATGGAAAGCATACACACGACACACGACGCTCCCTTTGGATCTTGTATAAACGCGAGAATAGTAAACTACACGTGAACTTTAGTATCTCAATGTCCAACTTGAATGATAAAGGAATGCAGCGATGGAACGTACATGTTGTATTGCAATGGAAGCTTGAGTCATGGGCAGATCGCGCGCGTACTTGCTGTTGAATGTCTGCAGCTGGAATGTGTCGCCGTTGACCACATGTTCAACCCAATGGACGCTGTACATTGTAAGGAATGCCAGCAATTAACGCGTTGTAGATTGTAAATGGAGACAAGCTTACCTTTTGTTGTGAAGTGGAAGTGAAGAAGAATGGCCTCTTTGTTCCTCCTGTTCGCTCCAATTCGTGCACTCCATACCACCCCGCTTACTACAGCTATTACTGTTTATACGTACCCTCAACAATATCCTATACTCTTGGCTCGATAAGAATGATCACTGCTCAAGGCTTCAACTGAGAACGGCCCTCGTAATCAAGCTATTAGGTCTGTGCGCATTACATCGAATTAGTTATGCAACTGCACTCCTGAACCAACTTGTGTAACCCACTGTGTAACCCCCCTACCAATCCATGTACACTGTACATAAACTTTGATATTGAGATTGCCCTTCTCGAACCTGTAACTTTCACACAAAGTGATCTCAATCATGGTGATCAACTTTGTTCTCATAAAGACTTCAAGCTTCATTATGAGGATTTGGAATGGGAGGGTATAAATGTAGGAAAGACTATGAGCGAATGGGAGATTAAACAGCGTATACTGTTCATGAGCTGAGGTGTTCGCCATTGAGCAGGGTAGCTTGTTACAAAGACTATCTCTTTTTGTAATTATGGATCTTAAAGGGGTTGAAGGCTCCTGCACATTGTATGTAATGTGATGATGATTGCGTAGACGTGTAAGCTTATTGTAAAATCATTACTCTATAGGTAGTGTTAAGCCATTCAACAATGAATCAACAGTTTTTGAGCGAAGCCAGCATCCTGGGCCACTAGTATAGCAATTATTTACATGGAAGTATTATGATAATGACTATATATGTATATATCGAGGATTATTGTCTCTATGAAGAACGATGCTTGTAATGGACGTCTTCTTGTTCACGTAACTTCTCTGCAGCCATTTCAGGTGTGATGTCGCGTTGTGGCTCTCCCAGCATCTCAAATCTGAAATGTACAAGGTGAATACCCAAGTTATTGGCAATGTTGATAGAACTTACCCCACTAGAAATTTCCGGACAGTAGCACTTCTTAATAAAGGAGGATAAAAATGAATATGCAAGTGTGCTTCATCATGATTGCCTCGCACAGGTGATTGATGAATACCCATTGAATAGGGAAAAGGGCATTCAAAGAGGTTATCGTATCGACACGTTATGCGACGAAGCACATCTGCTAGTTCACGTTGTTGATCATCTGTCATTTTGGACAAACACTGTATGTGCGTCTTTGCCAGCACCAGGGTTTCAAAAGGCCACACAGCCCAAAAAGGGACGACCACCATAAACGAATCATTTTCAACAACGATGCGCTCTTTTTCTTTGAGCTCACGATTTGCATAATCGCATAATAAACATCTTCCATGATGCGTATCACGATAAGCATTGAGCGAGTCGAGTTCACGTTGTGGCTCGATAGGAATACGTTCCATGCACCACATTTGGCCATGCGGGTGGGGATTGGAGCATCCCATGGCTGAACCCTTGTTTTCAAAAATCTGCACGTAGTTGATGTAATCTTTTGCTGTCATATCACGGTAGCATTGGGTCCATTGTTGGATGACACCAAGGATTGTGTCAACATCCATCTCAGCCATGGTCAAATCATGACGTGGTGAAAAGCATACTACCAAGCAGTCGCCTCGCACCCCTTGTACTCGAAGCAAGTCATCATCCATGACATGGTTGGCGGATGGTTGGTCTGGTCTTAATGCTGCAAAGTCGTTTCGAAATACAAACGTGGATGTGTACTCGGGATTTTTGTCACCATGAGCACGTGTGTTTCCAGGACACAGATAACAATTGGTATCGTACTCGGGTTTCTTTTCTTGGCTCACTTTTTCTTGTTGACCTTGCCATGGACGTTGTGTGCGGTGTGGTGAGCAAAGTACCCACGTGCGATTGAGTGGGTTGTAACGGCGATGTGTATCGTTCGTTAAATCAAAGGACATTGGGATATAGGATATCAAACGGGTGAAACAAAGAGAAGAAAAGAGATAAAGAATTGCGAGGGTTCAATGTGGGTCATTGTTATTCGCGACTGCATCATCATCACACGCAGAAAATCGCACTCGCATAGGTGGCATAGCAAGAGGTGCTGGGGTTTCACAACAGGTCTTTGCCTTTGTTGTTGCAGCATTGATTATGTAAACCAAAGAATGATGAAGCACATGGCCACCACAAGCTGTGTGAGAAAAAAGGTAGCTGACGTACGTGATGCATTTCCCAATCATCACAACCTAAAAACCAACACGCTATTATTGAATCATGATCTCGTCGCCTTACATAGATATTTAGCCGTCTCCTTGTCATTCACATGGAGTTGTTCTAGCCCACTACGCCTGGGTGGGTGATAGACACATCCCTTTCATCCTACCCGTTTCATTTTGGTTCCATGTTTCCATGTATGTATTCCCCTCACAAACTTGAAATCCATGAAATGGTCAATTGTGTATAGTATTCGGTATCAGATGAGTATTGCTGGTGAAGAAAACACAAAGAAACATCGTACATTCTTTGTTCCGAGATTGCTTTTCCACCGGTCAAATTCAAACCATGAGTAGGGGTTGGGGGCTATTCGAGGGAGTCTACGACGAGAACAGGTAATAAAGCAAGACCTCCTGCCACTTAAACATACAATGCATTCTCAAGATCGACATCCCTTGAAGCTTAGGGGATTCTACAAGCTTTTGTGCTGTAAGAGAAAAAAAAAGATCGACGCCAGGGACTTTTAGTATTTTGTGTCAAAATTCTACCAACATGGATACATAAATACATCTCCCGCACCACACCCCCCATATGCCATATCCATCAACCATCATGGCAGTAGATACCACATGTTTTGTGGTGTGCAAAGGCGTGAATGAAAGTATACACAATCGCAACATTCTATGTATAGCAAATAGAAAAAGGGATGAGGCTAGTAGCCTGTAGTTCATTTATCACCGGCAATGACAGGAATAACGTATAAGCTAGCACGCAGAAATAAAGAGAGCAGGCCTCCTCATTGACCATGATGATGCTCTCTATAACTCCTGTTCTCGTATACAACGGCTTCTCCCTATTCTTGATCCTAGTTTGAACTATAAAATAGAAGAAAGAAAGATCGACGTGCTCAAGCAAACCAAAAAGACATCTTCTTTATCCGCGTTCCTTATTATCCCCATATACAAGCGACTGTGTTGTGTGCTGTATTCCCCTCCTTTCATTTATACCATGTTGCCAACATCCCAACGATCATCCGGTGACTTATCGCCATCATCCACTGTCATCATGTCAGACGCTAATAGCGGCGACTTTAACAAGGAGAAAAAACAAGAGACACAATATCAACACCACGAAGACAGTGAAGGCAGCGATGAAAACAACGACGATGGTGGCTATGGATGGATTGTGGTGCTGGGCGCCTTTTTAAGCATGTTTACCGTCTTTGGTGCCATGAACAGCTGGTAAGTGCTATAAGACCTCGCATACTTTTATATGTGTACCCGGTATTAATTCTAACCTTGCATACATACTTTAGGGGTGAGCATTTTGGGGTTAATAGCGGCAGCAGGGATGGGTTGACGGTGGTGGTGGGAGATCGACATCGCTTTTGAACTGACATGTGTATATGTGTGTGGCTGAAATACAGGTGTCATTTTGAACTTTTATGTGCACCATGGGCAATTGGAAGGAATGACTACACCAAAGAGCACAGCCTTTGCTCTCAGCTTGATTGGTGCCACCACATCCTTTGTCTCGGGATTTTTTGCGCCCTTGGTACGTGTGCTGGAAGCCAACTGGGGATTTCGACGCACCATCTTGTTGGGAATTTGCCTCGTCAGTGGTGGTCTTATTGCATCAGGATGGGCACATCAAGTAAGTATACTTTACAGAAAACAGAAATTTGACATTGACAACTCATCTACGTGGTCCTACTAGGTATGGCATCTCTATTTGTCACAAAGTCTTTGTTTTGGACTCGGCTATTCCATCTTCTTTTTGGTAACCTAGCACAATGAAAGCGTTGTTCATGCATGTAAATGCTTAATATGGTCTTTTTTTTGTTCCCAGGTAATTTCGAAAACGGTGCCAGAATGGTTCAGCCATCGACGTACAACCGCCATGGGCATTGTTATGAGTAGCGGTGGGCTTGGTGGACTCACATTCCCCTTTGTCATTACACCTTTGAATGAAACCTTGGGCGTATCATGGTACGCTTTAAAGAAAACATGCACGTGAGTTTTTTATTGACGACATGATGCAGGACATTTCGTATCCTTGGTGCAGCCTTCCTTGGTATCAACCTCTTGGCCAGCTTCCTCGTCAAGCCCAAACCACAAAAATCATTGCCTTCGACCACCACCTTGGCTTCAGTGCCATCCATTAAATCCTTTAGTAGTATGATCCGCTTCAAGTTACTCAAGGCAAACGTCAACCTCAGCTTGTGGTGTATTGCCGCTTTCTTGCAAGTCGTGTACATGAACATCCCATTGTATTTTTTGCCATGTAAGATATGAAAGAAGGGGGGATGGAGGATACATGCAAATGTTAACAACCGCTTTTTCAGCCTACGCCACGCAACTCGGATTGTCAACTACACAAGGATCATCCCTGGTTTCTATTACAGCGGGTGCAACCTTCATAGGCCGCCTTGCCGTGGGGTAAGGTTTGCTATGGAGATTGGATATATGTATATACTTACCATACTCGGCTTTTTTTAGTGCATTAGCCGATCGTATTGGCAACATGAATGCATGCATGATCTTTAGCGTAATTAGTGGTGCTGCCTGCTTTTGCATTTGGACCGTTGCTTATGACTACGCAACGCTTATTGGCTTTGCTGTTGTTTTTGGATTATTTGGTGGATCGTATCTCACTACCAGTACGTATATGTCATTATCTTTTCTCCTTTTAGCTAACCCCAAACTACCATTTTCTAGTGCCACCAATCGTTCAATCCATTGTCCCTGAACAATTTCCTGAAGGGTTAGCACTGGTGACATTCGTCACAAGCCCTGCTTACGCTGGACCATCCGTGGCTAGCAGCCTTGAGAACATCAGTCAATGGGAACCATTTCTTGTATACAAGGTGTTTTGTGGATCGGTTTGCATTGCCAGTGCCCTTTTAATCTTGGCACTAAAGATACGTATCCATGGTCGACACTTGCTGGCCAAGGTTTAATCTTCCACCATTCAACCATACACGCACACACACACACACACACACACACACACATCTTTTGTATGTATACACTGTTTCACACAAAATGTATCTCCTTGTACAAATAGTCTCCCACACACAAAATGCATGCATGTTTGTATACCTTTACAATAGCCAATACCACCCACTAATTATGCGCATGAATTTGCATTCGCAAAAAAAAAGGCTTTTGTATTTTTTCACAAAGGGGACATTGCAAAGGGGATTAGGGGATTGGGTGAATTGGGGAAAGGGACATTGGGGGAAACAAATAAAGGGGAAGAAAAGTTGTTGAAAGGATGAAATGAGAAGTAACTGCAAAGAGCAGAAAGTAGAAGATAGTTGAGAAAAGAAAGAGAGATGGGGAGAGAGAAGAGAGATAGCTAGAGAGAAAGAGAGAGATAGAGAGAGTGTGTGTGGATGTGGTTGAGAAGTAATCGATTGTGTCAGTAATGAGGTAATTTGGATGTGCGTTGTGAGGATCAATTGGTTGGTCAATGTAACAAGGGCCAAGATCTTCAATATGGGGGTTGAGATCGCTTGATGTGGAAACTAAACCGATGGATCTGGCGAGTGCGTTGTGTAAGAAGAAAAAAAAGATGAATGAAAGAAAAAGAGAAGGAAATGGCGATGGAGATCCTTAAACATATGACAGGATTGCTTCTCCAGAACGCCGAAAAGAAAAAGTATATAATACAAAAAAGTGTGTGGTGTGAAAGTGTGAGAGTGAGAGTGTGTGAATGTGTATGCAGAATCACAAAGGATTGCTAGACGGCAAACCCCAACAAGAAAGCAAAAAACAACATGTACAATGAAAGAAGAAGAAAGGAAAAAAGAAGAAGAAAAAGGCTCGAGGAGCGAAAAGCAAGAAAGCAAAGTGACAATGCAAACACAAACAAAACAAGGATGGGGGATTACCGTCTAGGCGGATATCTTGAGCATGGACCAAAGGCCACGTTGGATCTCGGACAAATCGGTTGTTTCCAAAGGATAAGCGGTTTTCATGGGAGGTGGAATCATCATCGTCATGGGAGGTTGTTGATGTTGAGGAGGAAGAGGAGGAGCGGCGACATGAACAGGGAGATGAGGATTAGGTTGTTCACGAAAAGCTGGCATGGGCAACGCACTGGGAGCAGGAGCATTACTAAAACAAGGACCACAGTACACTTGGATACTTGAACGACGATCATTGTTTCTGTAATAGAAACCCCGTTTAAGCAAATGCATAGCATAGAGTCAATCATGATCATCAATCAATTACCTCTTGTTGGTAGCGGTTGCCATACCAACACGTTGATGCTGTTGCTGTTGTTGCACCTGCTTGGGTTGCTTACGACGTTGCTGTGGACGACGGCGACCATGATCGGAATCATCAGATGACTCACTGCTGCTGCTGCTCGAAGTGGTACCACTGCTGGCAGAAAGCTCGGGAACAGAGTCATCAGTCAAGGCTTGCTTGACACGACGACGACGAGATGACTTGTTGGCAGATGACTTCTTTGATGTCGCCATGGTGGAATCTTGTTGCTGTTGCTGCTGCTGCTGCTGCTGCTGCTTGATGGGCTTAGCAGATGGGGATTCCGCAGCCTTGGCGGACTGAGCTTGCTGATGTTGCTGCGACTTGGCATGCTGGGGTTTCTTTTTCTTGTAACGGGGTTGTTGCTTTGGAGACTTTGGAGTACAAGCAGTGGTGATAGCAGCGTCAGAGGCAGCGTTGTTGTTGTTTCGTGCAAGTGCGGTTTTGTTGGCCATGGGAGATAATTTGCTTTTTTTTACTTGGATAAGGGAAGCGGAAGACGATGATTGAATATGCGTGAAATAAAGACGAGGGAAGATGTTTATGTGATGCTTGACAGATATATGTTGTTGTTGATTCGTGTACTATATCGGTGAGTGCGTTATGAACATGTAAAAGTGTGTGTGAAAGAAAAGAAGAAGCAGGGGGGAACAAGAGCAAACAATCGCTTAAAAGGGTTGGCAGCACAACCAAATTCATTGGTTCAGGCTGAAACATTTCGATATATGCCATTTCCACTCAGCGACCCCCACTTGTTCTCCCACCCCCCATAACCCCCAAATTGCTGTGTTGTGTTGTGCGCATGGGTTAGCAAAAGCAGCAATAGTTTATGCCTTGCGTTTTACCATGGTATCATGCTCGATAACATAATGGACATGTATATGCAGCATGTATGTTTATCAAGTAAACCATGTCCTACTCTTTGTTTAACAACTTGGATATCGCACCCCTTATTTTGCAATCGTTGCATATCATGGCAATGTGTTACAAAAGCGCCCTGGTCACGCATGAAGCTAATGGCTCCGTTCATCACTCCATCTCAGCGAGAATGTCATGAGAGAGGGAAAAACTATGTTAACCTCCCTTGTACTTCCTCATTATCCCCATCCCTCGGTGGAATAAAAGCAAGTATAACAAACTTATGTACCCATGTGCACACACAAAGTGGCTATCCAATCATTCCTTGGATGGGTATACTCTTAAAAAAGGTAGCGATAGTTATTTGTGATCTATTTTAATATACGGCTACACCAGACACCCCACCTGGTGGATTGCACATGGCTTCGTAATCCTGCTGCTGCACTGCACTCCTCTCGGTAACATCCTTATCCCGCTCCTCTCCTGATATAGATGCTGCTGCTCACTTGGCAATTTCGCCGTAAGCAGATACATGACGGCTAACTGCTGCAGCTGATGTAAATTGGGAGCAGCCATAACAATAACAATAATAATCTACTAAATTTATCCACGTAAGGCGTCGAACGAAAACATCCATCATCTACGAGCAGCGTGTTAATTAAGCAAGCTTCATTAGGACGCATGTTTTCTCGGTGTGCTGAAAGTAAGTTGCAACTCTATCCTTTTCGGTAATCCATCATCTGCACAGGCCACATTGGTTATTACAGCATGAGAAGAACTAGAATCCTCCCCCATACAAAGAACAACATCTTGGCATTCATGTCAACCTTGACATCTTTATCGGCTTGTTTCAATAGCAAGGCGGGCGGGGGAATGCTATCATCTCATACCCAGCCAGTAGCTGTGGTGTGAGGTTTAGTTGCGTTTTTTCCTTGTTGCTATGCAGAAGCGGTGACTCAACTTGTATAGACCAACGCAGCAACTGCGTGAAATTTCGAATACGTCATTTCTCACACAAGTGCGTAGATAAGCCATATACACACACACATGGTACACATTCTCCTCAGAGACTTGTCTCCCTCTCTTTGAGCATCTTGCATATGCCGCCTTATACCGAATCAATGCTTACTTGGCTGATGATGAAGAAGACAAGTGGAAACCCCGCATGATGTTGATCGACATATGCATTTATCCATGTCTCGACCCACACCATGAACAACACCAGCTCCGATTCTGCAGCAGATGACTGACCGAAACAAGGTTGAGCTTTTCGAGTAGTTGTTTGATTTCCGGGTAAGTCTTAAGATCTCTCACATGGTGTGCATAATAAACTGCATTTATGGGTCTTGCGCCGCTTTCGATATCCTTTGAATGGTAAATGTTTACTTGTGTGCCACGTGGTGTGTAGCGAAAAAGCATTGAGGGAAAATAAGGGGGAGATGAGAGTGAGAAATGGTTTAAGCGCACCATTACGTCAATTCATCCAGGCGCAACTTTGTAAGGAGGAGGTAGCAGGAGGATGAGAAAAATCCACTTTCAGAGCGGGCTTGATGAATGCTTTACTCACAGATGGCTACATCCTTCATCTCCTACTATTAACATCATTGATTTGGATATGTTTTATTGTAGCTTTTATGGACAATTACAAGTCAAGTCATCTATGATTATGGGATGGTAGAGTAAGTATGCTTGTGTGGGATGGAAAAGTATGTCAATGTGTGCCGCAGTCACCGCCTTGGAACGACTTGAAGCTGTGTATATCGCTTTACTTGCAGACGCACACCTTTCTCTTCTTTCCAAAACCGGCTCCACAACCTCGTTCCTCCAGTATGCCAAAGATCAGGACGCAGAGAACAAAACGGCCTCCAGAGGGCTTTGACGACATCGAGCCAACGCTAGAAGAATTTGCAAGGAAGATGAAAGAGAGTGAGTGATCGATTGTCAAACGAGCGTCCAAGACACAGGATGGCGATTAACCACAATGGGCTTTTCTTTCACCTTTCAGTCGAGAACGAACCACACGAAGGAAAACGGATAGTGGAAAGCTCATGGCCCGTGTTCCGCATTCACCATCAACGATCACGGTACATTTACGATCTCTTCTACAAGCGTAAAGCCATTTCAAGGGAGCTGTATGACTACTTGCTCAAGAACAAGTATGCGGATGCCAATCTTATTGCAAAGTGGAAGAAGGTATTGTGTTGTTGCGTTGTTGCTATGGGCGATCATGACATCCAACTCATCATCCAATTCTATATAGCCGGGCTTTGAGAAGCTGTGCTGTCTCCGTTGCATCCAGCCACGCGATACCAACTTTGGCACCACTTGTATTTGTCGTGTCCCCAAGGAGAAACTAGAAGAAGGCAAAAAGGTTGAATGTGTACATTGTGGCTGTAGAGGCTGTGCTAGTGGTGATTAAACAATAAAAAGAGGGATCAAAGGGAATTAGAGAAAAGAGAGGTATACTAATGGCTCGATGAAACGATTGGCATGATGTCCATGAAGGGTATGAATGGGTGGATGCATGGGTGTGAGAGAAGTACGCCTTATCGATAATGATCAGCATTGTCTTCTATATCCAGCAAACGACTTACAACCATGCCGTCGATCACTGCATGAGGGATTTAACGTTACTTTTGCTTTTATCGAATACGACATCTGTTATTATTGCTTTGGTATGCGTGGGGTAATAGCTTTCTCATTGTTACATTGCTATGGTGACACTACCGCGTACGTGGCATAGTTGTATGACAAAAAAAAGATAGCTGTGAGCAAAACAAGGAGGGCTAAGGGTGCATAGATCGCCATTTTTCATGGTACATGTGATGCCAAACGAAATCAATAGAGAGGCATGAGCGCGTTTCAACACAAGAGAAGGAAGATACACAGTCATCAGCAAGTTGTTTTTTGACTTTTTACTTATTGTATGCAACGATTACAGTCAAAGGGGTCGAGACAAAAATAGAGAAGACGATACAGAGGGGGGAAACGATGAAACAATGCGCGCCTACTTTGACTCTTCCTTCTTGTTCTTGGGGTTGTCGGGGGAAGTAGCCCAGTTTTGAGCCTATTCAATGACACAATGATCAGCCGATTTGTCGTCACGTCAATAAATCAACCATCCCGATGAGAAAGACTTACCGCCTTCTTGAAAGCCTATCACAAGGGCGCAAAAAAAGGGGAGAGAAAATAAAGTGCGTTAGAGGAAAAAAATTTACTAGTAAAAGGGACGCGCGTACATTGGGCAACGCGCGTGCACAGCACGCAAGCGCGCTCTTGTTACTTTTTCAATCAAAAGAACAAGAAAAACGCGGTTGCCCATGATTACGTCTCACAAGCAAATGATACTTACCTCCTTATGAGCAATGCCGGGGTTGGCAGTCTTGACCTTGGCAAGTTCTTCCTATTAATCAAGCCCCCATGTGATTAATTTCATTGTTCAAGCAAGAGAACAAAGAGAAAAAAGCAACTTACCTTCATGAACTTGTTGTAGGGAGAGATCTTCTTGGCTTTAAAAAGAGGGATAGGTATGTGTGAGCGTGTGCGAATGATCAAGGAAACACGAGGGGAGATTATAATAGGAATATGGGGTCATTATGATGAGTAACCCATGTCCATAAGACATACCGGTAGACTTCTTAGTGGTTCTTTCCTTGGCCATTATGAAAAGTTGTTGAGCAGGGTCAAAAAAGGTGGGATACGATGAAAGTAAGAGAAAACCGAGAGGTTTGTTATATAAGAAGAAGAAAGAAAAGGAATAAGAAACTCTCAATTCTCTCACTTTACAACCTTTTCGGCTGGTGCACTCACGCGTCCGCGGCCACCTAAAAATTTTGGGGCCAATCAGAAGCCTTGGATGACTATGCTTATCGTGTGTTATGTGCCTCTCATATCGCCCTATACACCAAAAAGGCTATTCATGGTTTGCTTTCCATCTCCCCCTCACTTTCACCCAATCGACATTAGACTAGTGTCGCGCCGTCTTAACGTACCATAGGCCATCATCACACAAAATGACATCAGGTCACGTAGCAGGAGAAGCAAAATGACTTGTAGGCAACCCATCCATGTGTGTGGGTTTAATCTATGCATGGAACAGCACGTCGTGGGAGGCGAATGGATGGCTGCCAAGGAGAAAGCATGCGGAGCTAACTCTCCTTAGCACTAGCAACAGCGTTATGAGTCAATACACAAAGGATGGGTATAGTATGTGGACACAGCAACATCCCATCACCGCACCATTCACACCACAAGAAAGCAGAGTGAGCCAAGGCTAAACCAAACGACAATGACGGGGAGCCCGATATTGACTAAGTAGGCACACGTATATGCTAACACTCTCTTGGCTCTGCGGCGAGTTTCGGAGGGATATAGGGATTCAGACCAAACCATGCTGTATTTGTTGCACAATTGCTTACTTTCTCGTTTCCATCAGGACATAATGATTCATTCACTGTGGGTCAATAAGCTGCATCCTCATCATTCATTCTTTCCTTTCCCCCTGTGTAAAAAGATTCATCAAAGTGGACGTCTAAGGATGACCACAAGTCTATCCATGATGATGACGGGATAGATTTACTATTTTGATGATCGCACCCATGATGCAACGTATATGGATGTATCGTTGCAACAATTACTGTTTCACATTATTGGGCGTTGTACTTTCACTATACTCGCTCACATTCTCTATCATCACTCCCCCATTAAGGTTACATAATAGGAATCATCCTAATACGCCCAAGCAAACAACACCATGATCAACAACCATATTCTCACACCATGCAACATTATCCATTTCCATTTTCCCCCATAAACGCACATCCAAGGATCAATTGAGTGAGAAGAAAAGCTTATATTTCCATTGATACAATCATACGAAAAGTATTTACTTCTTCTCGTCACCAGTGGCACGGGCTAAAAGAGGAGGAAATGAATGAATGAGCAACCTGGGCTATATCACTTGTATGAAGGAGGCTGTTTTGGATCAACACTTACTGTAGATGACCTGAGCGTGGTGCTGGACGAGAGGCTTGATAAGACCTTGGGACTCGAGCTCACGGATAGCGATGCGAGCAAGGGAGCCGTTCAAGCGAAGACGATCGACCAAGACAGATTGGGTGATGAGCTTGTAGGTGGGCACTTCCTTGAAGAGACGCTCGTAGGTGGGCTTATCCAAGACAACCATGTTGTTTGCCTTGTCCTTGACCTTCTTGGCGGACCATTTCTATAACGCAAGGTATCGCATGAGGAAAATGTTTTGTTGCAACATGTTGGAACATACCTTCTTAGCCTTCTTACCTCCGGAGGAGGAGCTGGGGACAGCCTGTTTACCCTACAAAGGAATCGATTCATGTCAGCTCTTCATCCATCTACGTATTGATGCATCCATCCATCCATCCATCCATGCTGTGCTGTGTATGTTGCGTCTTTGGATAGATGGGTATGTGTATGGTTGTATAGGATCACTCACCATGATAATCAGAGAGGGAGCAAATGGTGAACCGGACTCACATCCCGTTTTCAAAGGCCCAAATTATTCACACTCCGGAAGCACCAAAGACCTACTCCTCCTTCAAAGCCGCTGTCAAGTACACGCAGTCAACCCAAAAATCTTTATTAGTTGATTATATTGTTTACTCGCATCGTTGAAGGATAAAATGCATTGCTTTGATTGAAATTGTTATTGCTGTTGTTTGATGTGGTCCCATTCGAGTCAATCATACCCCCCTCTCCTCCCGAGGGAAAGATGCTATTATACGTTTGAGCCTGTGAAGAGGATGATGGCATCATTAAGGTGCTCATACTACTTGACGTTGTAGAGCTAGGCGATATGCTGTTGTCACTAATAGACATATTGGCATGTCGCTTTGGTGGGTGATGGTCATTAGCATCACCACCACCAGTGACATCAATAAAGCTGTCGACGTTAAAATCAGTCAACGCGCTATGAGTGGGTTGTACGGATGGTACATGTTGTCGATGTTGTTCGATCATTTGCTGGTGCTGCCAATATTCCATGTTGCCAAGGAAACCGGTATCCATGATTTGCTTTCCAAAGTTGGTATAACTCAACTTCTCAAGATCCACCGACCAATAACTGCCTTTGCTTTTTTTCCTACGACCACCATCACCATAGCTATGGGATGGCCGTGGTATTTTCATGAAACAGCGATTGAGAGAGAGATTATGGCGGATAGTATTCTGCAAGATGACTTGTTTGGTATGTGCATTGATGTGGTACACTGCATAATTGTTTACCTGCCATCCAGTTTCATTCGCCTCATACAAGTTGGGATAACGGGATTGGATCCAATCATAAATGTCACGTAAGGTAAGACGACGTTCCGGGGAAGTAAGGATAGCTTGTGCTATCAAGGATGCATAAGAATGAGGCGGACGTCTACGTTTACGAGGTGCTGGTTTAGGAATCATGATAGGGGATGGATTGCCAAGCATCATGGCAGGATGATTGGATAGCTCAGCATAGGGCTGGTTATAGTTTGGGTATGCGTTAGGTTGCTGCATAGGTGAATGGGCGTGTGGTGGCATGTTGTATTGATTTGGCTGATGCAAGTAGGGTGGTGGTGGATGTTGGCGTACTCTAAAGCCCGTCGTATCCTTGCTACTTGCGTTCGCTGACATGGTATAATAGTGTTGTGGCAATGCCTGCGGGAAAGTGGTTGTTGCATCTGCCACATTTTGCTGTGTGCATAGCTCGTGTTGCTGTTGCTGCTGGCCTACTTTCCATGATACAGGAAACATTTTACTGCTTTTGGGGCGCATTGTACCATGAGTATGAATAGCTCACCAAAGAGGAAGATCTATCCTCTTGTGTCTTAGCGTACTTACGGCTGCATAGCTGCATCACCTCTTTTCATTTCATCATTTCTTATATGCTGCATTGTTTCTTGTGTCAAGACGATGGCTGGCGATGCCTAAACTTTGAGTCCCTTATTCAAGCTCATGCTTCTATCATCTCGGAATACCACTTTTATACCCATCAAAACTGTAAGTTCTTTTCGAAACGGAAATATACTCGCATCCAATCATCCAATGTTGCATGAATATAATAGACAAGGTTGCTAACCAATGAAAAAGACGTCATTTCATCATCTCGAAGGACTAATCTATCCATCACAAAACTCGATTTATCAATCATGTTATGATAAAGAAGCTCAAGCAACAACCTATGCAAATAACCCAGTAGCTCTTCTTGTTTTTGCTTTAGTAGCTCTAGGGACATGATCCTTTGACAGCCTGATAGGCAAAGGTAGCAAGCTACTATATGAATAATATCTTCCGATTGTCTTACTAACCATAACAACTACACACCTTGTGAGCTATACTGATACATCTAAAAGCAAGACACCTATGAAGAGTAATCCAACGACGATGATACGAAAAAGAAAAATCATGACAAGGAAACAGCAACCGGTGTCAGATGAAACCTATCACCAGCATGATAAACGTCCATTTCTTCTTGAGACATCATCATCTTCCCAATAAAAGCAATAGATCCAGGTGTTGGGGGAGACCAAATCAAAGCATAGCTAAGCGATAAAACCGTTTGTCGCACCATTAGCAAAGAAAACATAACACTAGATGGCGAGTTGCCATCGTACAGGACCTGTAATTGCAACCTGGTGACAGGCTTATATATATATGGATGACTGGCATTCATTGTTCTCGTGTTTTCATTGTTGTTTTATTGCCACATAGCAAACATACGTTCGCAAGTCGTCCCATTTTTGCGGTCAGCCGCCTTTGATTATGAAGCAAATAGCTGCTGCAGTCCTTTATTGCCGAGATACCACCTATCGCTTAAGCAAATTCCAGCATCCGCAATCATAAACATTCTCAACGCGTTTATCATCATCTCCAATTAAGGGCCCACATCATATGTAAGCCCCCTCTTTATGCATTAAGAAGATGCCATTGATGCAAACTCATGTGCATGCATGCATCTGCTGAAACCAACAACCGATTCGTACAAATAAACGGCGTGTGTGTGTGTGTGTGTGTGTGTGTGTTGTAAGTGCTCGGCATTGTTCGTAAATTTCCATATACACAAGCACGTTGCCATGGGAAACCTGTGGACCATGGTGAAAAGGCGTGGAAGGATACGTGCCTTTTGAGAACATACAGCATCAATTTTTGTGTTGTCTCCTGCTATACTATATGCGGAATGCATGGAATAGCCCGAAATGAGATCAAGAACACAATGTGTTACATGGAACTTTACGCGCTGTCCTTTCAAGCTTGCGCTTGATGGACAACCAGTTTCGAATTCTAGGGGTGCCCACGTTGTCGGCTGGCTTTTGGCAAGTGCTTTCCAGGTGCAAAGGATCTTCTAATTTGGTATGAAGCCACTATAAAGCACAGCGACCTACATGCGCAATTATAGTTTGTTTCTTGAATTACTTCATCCACTCAGGAATGGGATGGCATGAAAGGCTCGTGTGCAGATCAAAGAATATGAAACAGGATCGGCTATCCTCTTCGATTATCACCGAAAGAAGCATTGCAGAAATGGGCTGACACGTTGATTCATCATTCAAAAGGTGGATGAATAAGAAGTTTAACGTGCTACAAGCATGTGACACCCAATTCCTTTACCAGGATGTTGGTCGGCAGTTGAGAACTTTTTTCCATAGCAACGGCATGTGCCATGGCAACGGCCCAAAAGGTAAAAAGCGCAATATGGGAAAACGAAAGCAAAGGTGATCAGCAGGTACCCCGCAAATGGAAAAAAGCCCGCTTTTCCCCAGGTAACTATGTAGGTAATCCATCACTTTTCCCAAGGTATTGGTATCGTATACATGAGATGCTGATGTTGCTATGGGAATACTTTGTCTATCCAGCGCAGGTGCCACAAAAATGTATCACCCATAACAATATTTTTCATCCTCTCGTTGCTATGCATAACATCCCGAATATCCCAGCTTAGCCATTTTCACACACTTCTTTCTTCCTCTTTTCTCCACAATTTCCTCGACGCCCGCGACCAACATAAGAGCTATCGAAAAGAAGGGCGAGTCGTGGACAATACAAACATATCCACACACACACACACACACAAAGAATACAACAACACCACGTTGTGAGATATACATACAATTGTAGAAGTTGCACATGGTCCAATTGTCTGCCTATGGGGAGAGAGTGGTGGATCGACTTAGTATGCTAGGCAACTGGCTTGCCGTCATTGTCTCCATCCGCAACTTTTTTATATGCTATCATCAATATCGACGTACCCGAGGCAAAATGTAAGCATAAAAAGTCTACTATACGATGTTTAAGATACACAAGGATCTCATTCGTCGGTGGCAATAACCATCAGCCATTGCGTGAACATTGCTCAGGTCGTAATATTAGGCGTGCATCGGTTCCTTTACGGCATCATCCCGATTTTCGAGATTACCACTTGCGACTATTACCCACTTCTTATATCGTAAGTCAACGTCCTCCCTTGATTTTGGCCCATTTCGCATTATCCAACATTGACAACTTTACCTATTCATAGATTTTGGCATATTAGTAGGTGCATTGTAGTTTACAACCCATTCTTGATTCCGCCATCATTCACACGCTGACATCCGATTCGCCCCGTATTAGCCTATTTACTATTTTACGTGATCATGTTCATGCGCCTTATTATTCTCGAATCCGATCGACACTCACTTTGGATCAAGGCAATTGGCATTACCCTTATAGCAGTAAGGTTTGCTGATTGGCCATACGAATTGACATTCCAAAACGTGGTGCACGATATTATGAATCAGCAAATCCAAGCTGGTGGCACCTGCTGGGTTCAATGGTATTATAGTTGGCTGGGCCCTTATTGCCCTGATTTGTTTCGTAAGACACGAAATTCACTGACAGTGACACACATCTACACCATAATGCAGGGGCAACGGTGTCATTATCTTCAACTTTGTCGGTGATTCACTAGCAAACCTATTCCTCAGTGGCATGTTTGTACGACGCTTGTATTTGCATATCCGCATGTCCAAGACAGTGATGAGCCGGCAAAACCGCCTCATTGAGCACATCGCACGCAAGTCTTTAATTTGTCTCATCTTTACCTTCGTCGTCAACTTGGCTATGAATTTGCTCAAGATTACCGAATACATTGGTGATCGGTCGGATGTAAGTACAACAACATGGATGGGTGTTGAGCAACATAGGAAACATGCTTATAGCATGGTGAGCATAGGCATTCACGGTTTACTTTCAGCTGATTGAATCCACATTACTGGTGGAGGCGTTACGCGTGGAAGGTACACCATCATCGGGGCAACCGGTTTGTGAAAATTGTGGCCTGGTAAGTTTTGTACATAGTAGGAGGTATAACAAAAAGAGAGACTATCATGCCATCCTATCCTTATTGGTATGCAATTTTAACCAACACATGTATATCAATAGGCCCTTCAGAGCAATTTTCTTGAGAAGCAGCCAAAACATTCGCACCACGAAGAAGGAAATCATGGCAACCCTTTGAGAACAGCGGGTACCAACGAAAGCATCTTTCGTGAACTTTCATTCTTTGATGCATCCTTGTACAATGACGAGGTGGTATTACGCGACACTAATAACAATAACGACGCTAATGGCAAAGGCCACGAAAAGCAACCAAGTTCACCAACCGTAAGCGTTCTTTCACCTCGGCCTATGCAACAACCCGCTATACCCCCACCGGTAGCAAATCCTATATCCTCAAATAATGCAATGGATCGCAGGCGGCCATTATCATTATCCCAGGTTCCAGAATGGAGCAACAATGATTATCGCATGTTTTGAAACGATGAAAGCAACATTGTATATCCTCTACCCAATATAATAGACCTCATCTACACGCAAACTATTGACACCAACATCTCGCTTCAATATGCAAACGATGGGTTACGAGATCCTAAATGAGTTGATCTGGAACAAAAACCCCATACTGTATTCTGAGATGATTAAATGTCATCATCCGTCGTCGGAAAGATTCATGTGGTGCACGAGGTATAAGCCTATTGCAATCGGCACTGATATGATAGGTATATCTTTAGCACCCAAGTTAAACTACACGTGCCATGCATGCATTGATGACAAATGATAACAAAGGAATGTTGAGATAAACATGAAAAAGGAATGCAACGTCAAATGGCTCATTGTCTTTGAAAGGGCTAGGTGGGGATGAGTGAGTCGACAATATTACTTTTCAAGGGTTCAGATTGCACTTTGAGATAAAAATCGCCGTGAGTGGATCAGCAGCCCTCTCTTTTTTCCCTCAATCGAAACAAACGGCACATCTCTTTCGCCTCCCGGAAAATTAAATGTCAAAACAATCTGAGGACGAGAAGGCTATATCAATCATAGAAACGGTGGTGCCCATTCGAGAACAAGAAGATGCCAAATCGGAGGCGGTATCTACCGACGACTATTATGATGCACGTGTTGATCAAGGTGTTACCGAAGACAGCAGCTTGAACGAATTTGGACATGGCAAGGGTAATATCCTTACAGCATACTTTAATGTGGTATGTGTGGTAGCTGGCACTGGTACATTAGGGTTACCCAAAGCATTCGCTGTGGGTGGATGGCTCGGTATCCTCACACTTTTGCTCGCACATGCCATGGCCGTATACAGTGGTATTGTCCTGATTCGATGTTTGTACTACAAGCCTGGTCAACGTTTGCATGATATCAAAAGCATCGGCACAGCTGCGTTTGGTCGCATTGGTTACCTCATTGCATCAGTGTTGCACTTGCTCATTATTTTTGGTTCTCCTGCATTGTACCTTGTGCTGGCAGGTAGCAACATGCATGAATTGCTTACTCACACGGTAAGATCTCGAATGCCATTATTATGCTGTTTCCCAATAGCCATTGACCACATCAATGTTATGTGTATCCTTAGTCGGCAAAGCTTTCACAGCCAATATGGACCATCATTGTGGGTGTCTTCCTCTTGATCCCATCGCTTATTCAACGTACGTTACATGAGGTGACAGCTACATCAGCTATAGGTGCCGTATGCACGATGATTGCTGTTTTCGTTATCATCATTGTTGCGCCCATTGATCTTGCGCAGCATCCCGACCGCCATCCTGTTCACGATGCTGTCATATGGACGGGCTTTCCCACTGCCCTGTCAACCATAGCCTTTTCATTTGGAGGAAACAATACCTATCCACGTATGCTTTTATCCCCTATCTCATGCCTTTTTATGCTAACATGTGCTCTAATAATTAGATGTCGAACATGCTTTGCGTAAACCACATCAATGGAAATACGCTGTTACGGCAGGGTTGACGACATGTACGCTCTTGTACTTCATGACGGCTGTTCCAGGCTACTACGTGTATGGAAGAGATACCCAATCACCCATCTACAACTCACTGCCAATGGGTGCAGGTCGTACTGTTGCTACGATTGTCATGACGATCCACGTGATTCTTGCAATCCCTATCTTCACCACGTCCTTTTCTCTCGAGTTCGAACAATTTGCGCGTGTAGATGAACATCGTATCGGTAAACTTGGTGCATGGTTTGGTCGTGCCGTGATACGTACCATGACCATGGTGATCCTTGTGGTATTGGCGGTGTTTGTAAGTATATGTTTGCATCATGCTTATATGGATGATTGATCGCCAAGCCCTTTACTAGGTACCCTTCTTTTCGGATTTCATGAGTCTCATTGGTGCTCTCGGTAACTGTGGGCTTGTGTTTTTGCTCCCTGTTGCATGCTACCTCAAGCTCACTGGATGGCGCAACAAAAAATTTTACGAACTTGCATTTTGCTTGTTGACAGCATTTCTCGGCATCGTCGGATGTATCTTTGGTACCATCGATGCTATCAAAGCACTCGTTAAAGATTTCCAAGGCCAACAGTAGCCATAACGCATCTGTTATTTGTATTCCCTAATCCCTCATCCCTATTGTAAAGTCCCCTCTTTGTACATATTCTCACAAACAAAAAAGAAACTACTGGTGTGTACATATGAAGTAGCTCGTTTATTGCTATGACCAATGTATTGGCTTCGTCTTTGCATAGCTCGTAGACATTGTTGTGGTACCCGAGGCATGTATTATTGTACTATGAGATTGCTTTTTGGTTTATTACATTCGATTGAAAAGAACGATTGGTGACAGAAATGGGATGGATGGAAAGTGAAATAATGTGGGTATGATGAAAACAGTGCCAAGTGAGTGAGTGAATGAGTATGCTTCCATGTAATACTTATGCCTTTTGTGCAGCATTCCTAGAAGAAAAAAAGGTCCATGTAAGACACAAGCTATCCAAAACCAAAACCCATTTTCCTCCTTACATTGTATCCAATTGTTCCTTGAACTTCTTGTTGATATCTTGACGCTTGAGTTTCTGGGCAGCTGTCAACAAACCGGATTCAATGGTCCATTCCTCGTGACACAAGTGGATGTCAAACAACATTTCAGCAGGCTTAAGGCTTGCTTCCTTGCCAGTGGCGAGAAGTGACTTGAGAACAGCCTTCTTGACCTTGTCATCGTTGCAAATATCTTCAAGATCCTTGGATGCCACATCAAGTTCGGTAGCAAGCTTACGTACTGAAGCTTCAACGGGGACAACCAAAGCAACAGGGCGAGGACGAAGTGAGTCGGCGTAAACGCAAATATTGTTGACATAGAGACAGCTCTTATAAAGAGATTCGAGTTTCTCCAATGCGATGTATTCACCATTACTCAACTTGACAAGGTTTTTCTTGCGATCAATAATGGATAGAGTGCCATTGGGGTTCCATTGAGCGATATCACCCGTCATCAACCAACCATCCTCAGTCACCGTTTCCTTTGTCAAATCATCACGCTTCCAGTAACCCTTGGTAACCGATGTACCACGGACCCAAACTTCACCTTGAGGAGTGGGGTTGGTGGAAAGATAGCCAGCATCAGGTACATCCACAAGCTTGATCTCAACACAAGGTACAGGAGCACCCACGTGACCATAACCAAATTGCTCAGGAGTCATGATAGAGCACATACTAAAGGATACATGTAAGCATGACGCAATAAAGGGAAAATGGCACATCGATAAAGCACTTACCCACAGCCTAACATCACGACGTTCCAAGACAAATAGGAATAAGTAGTCAGCAACCATATCTAAAAAGTGAATAAACACACTCCGATCCTAACAACTTACTTTCAGTCATGCCATAACCACCTATTTAAAAAGAACAAAGCAATTAGTTGAAAGGCTCTTGGGATTATGCAATGGGTAGCGTGTGTGATTCCTTACCAAGAATAGGGCAAACTGTCACTGATAAGAATTTTTGTGTTTCCAAGGATAAGGGAGCACCACCCGACAATGCAAAGCGCAAACGACCACCGACTTGCTCCTTGATCTTGTTGAATACAGCCATATCAAGGAATCCAGTTGGAAGATGACGTTCCATGAGCCAAGCCTTAGTAGCAAATGCCTTGTGGAAGATCTTTTGGGCTTGAGGAGAAGTTTGGTTGACCTTGGCAAGGACACCTTTGCGAATGGATTCCCAAACTTGTGGCACACCGGTCATTAGGGTAGGTCGGAATTCTTTAATGTCGCCCTTGCAGTTGCGTACAGATACATCGGTCAAGGTACGCACCGAAGCATAGCCAAGAGTGACACCCCAAAAGACACAAAGGTTCTCGACAACAAATTCCAAAACGTGGGCAAGTGGGAGATAAGCCATCATGCTGTCATTGTCAGTGATAAGGTGACCAAGAAGCGCCTTCACACCAGCAACTAGAAACAAACACATACAATTAGTATCATGCGATGATAGCCAATCCACATTTTATAATACATACTTGCACCAACAATGTTCTTGTGAGTCAATACAACACCCTTGGGGTTGCCGGTACTTCCGGAAGTGTACATGATACAGCACATATCTTCAGGTTCAGGGGCACGTGCTTCCTTGGGTTGCTCACGACCACGAGTGATAAGCTCATCCACCGATAAGACGTTTTCAATTTGGGCCACCTTGGTCTTCTCGAGAACCTCAGGCTTAGCTTCACCGTGATAAATGACATGCTTGAGAGAGGGGCATTGACTGGCAACCTTGCCAACAGTGGGCAACAACTCGGCGGATGTGAAAATGGCCTCGACCTCGGTTTCGTTCATGGAATGCAACAAGCCCTCTTCACCAAGCGTTTCATAAGCAGTGACAATGGTCATGTTTTGCGTAAACAAACCATGTGCCGTCAAGAGCCAATGCATCCTATTTTCCGTGTCATTCATTAGCCTATGCCTCATTGTTATCCTCTTTGAACAATGGACTTACGTGGTAGGAGCAAAGATCTCAACCTTTGCCTTTTCCTTGAGACCAAGAGCAGCGAAACCAGCACCAAGATCATGTGCACGTTGAGAAGCCTCCTTGTATGTCAGATATTGGTAACCTGACAACTGAAAGTACTTCCACACTTTCTTTTCCTTCTTCTCGACACCATCAATGACCTTGGTAACCTCCTTCTCTTCTTCAATGATCTTCTCAATGTTGCGGTAACCAAAAGCCTTGCGATCGGGATAGCTTCGAGCACTGTGTTGAAGGACGTCATAAAGAGTGTGGACATTGGTTGCTGGGACACGAGCAACGCCGTCAGCGGCAAGAATGGAGCGCTTCACATTGCCACCATTAGGTTGTTCAGGACCGACATCGACAGCGTAGACCTTCATGTTTGTGAATGTAGTAAATGGAATGGGACAAAAAAGAGAATAAGGAAGGGGGACGAGTTGTATCAAGAGAGAGTTTTTAAGTTGTTGAGGAAAGGGATGGTGGCACAAAAAGAGGCGGAGTCGGCTTGTCAGACGCGAAAAGCGAAAGAGCTTTGTCTTACTGCATAGCCAGAAAGGGAACAACAGAACAAAGGAGAGAGGGATGACATAACTCAACCATGCTTTGAAATGTCAGCCATTTTATTACATCGTTTTCTCGCTTTACTCTTCATCTTCATGATCCATCATCATCAACATCGTCGCCATGTTGGCGGAGGCTCCTTTCGCTACTTTAATCATGTTGCCATGAGACTCACATATTCCATAACTATGTCCTTGATGTGCGAGAACTTCATCAGAGACGATCTTTCTATGACGCGTGTCAAGTAATGAACAATGCTACTACTCACGATGAATATTGCATGGTTTTGAATAAGCACATATTTGCACGCCAGCATTTGCCTTGAAAAGGATGTTGCGCACAAGCCATGGATGCTTACAATTTTCACATGTTTCTACCACACGAATCTCGGAGTGTAATGCTTGCTTTCAATTGATGACTTAATGTCGTACCTGATCTACTTGCTCCTCCTTCTCCTGCTGCTCCCTTACAACTCCTGATAAAAATATAATGAGAGGACTGATATCAAAGTTAAGCTCAGGACATGTACCCGCTAACCTGATGACATTACGGATAAACAACGCTACACATGAAATCACCTTTTTCTCGATACTAGAGTTCTACTAAATGCTGGTGGGTGGATATCACCGACATACGCACGATGCATATAAATCCTGCTCAGCTCAAACATCATTGCATATCACCGCTAAATTAGCATGGATGTGTTGGAATGGACCCATGATCTATCATAGATGTGATCTACGACAACATAATAGAAGGAGGTTGGATGCAGGTGTTCTTCACCTAATCGCCCGTGAAAATAGTTTTTCCATGAGATAATAATAATATTACCTAGCGATTGTTGGAACGTGGTGTACCTTTCCGTTAGCACCCTAGCATGCAGGGATTTTTGCTCGATTGGCTATTTATGTCAACATGCTACTGTTTACGGAAGGTTTCATCATACAATTCCGAATTTTGTTGGGCATCACTTTGATTCATTTCGTTTTGGCCTTGTTGCACAATCAACATGGGCAAGATGTCTGTGCTGTAAAAGCATTGTTGCATGGGCTGAAGCCTGCTTTTCAATCATAAATACCATTACTCACGCTTACCATCACATGAAGATGTGTGGTCGCATCTACAACGTTTCTCCATTGACAATCACTAGTTTGGTTCGCGTGCATCTATGGAAGAACATAAAAGATAATGACTAACATTCTGTGTACCCGCTCTACTACATGGCCAGGTGAAAAACACTATCGACATGCCACAAGTGAATGCGATTTTGTATCACATACAAAGGTATGCAGGTGGCATGACGACTTTATGCAGGTCATTTTGTAAAAAGGGGTGATGGTGATGATTACCGGTGATTACCGTGACCTTTTGACTACGGCGAATAATCACCCGATAGGAATTGAAAGGGGGTGTTGGATATGAAACCATGAGCTAAGCCTCCTCTTTCAAAAGCAAACACGTCTCATGAGCCATTTACCACGCATACAATGAAAGAATCTTCTTAACATCCAACACACTTTTAATCCATCACTGAAAAAGAAAACGAAACGAAAGTGGTAGCGCGTAGAGTTTCAATAAAGGATCTTTTATTTGTGATCGAAATGGAATAAAAGCTATCAATTTGCCGGCACGTAACCTCGGTTGCAAGATCTAAGCAAGAACGATGGTAAGTATCGCGTTCGATGCAATCATCCATCCACGCGTTATTGCACGCGCAGGCTACAAGAAATCACACGTGTCAGGGATTACGGTTGCAGTTGTAATCCGCTTTTATGGCGTCGTCATTAGACTCTGACTGGTGCCAGCTAAACTCATCCTTCATGTGTGATCACTCGAACCCGCACCAGCAATACCCATTTCAATAATCAATACCGTACCTTGTGCGAAAGCAATGCAAAGAAGAAAACAAAGGCGAGCGCTGCCTTTTTAAAAGCAAAGAAAACTTTTCCATACTCAGCAATCTCAGCATCCCGCGTTTGCCCATGCTAGTTTGGCGCTCCTATAAGATCGGTAAGTCATAGCTGCTGCTGACAATAGATACGGACGAAGGCGGATGAAAGTGCGTGGGACTTCTTTTGTTTGGCGTCGATGATTTCATAAAGAATGGGATAGGAGCTATGGGCCACTAAACGGGGTGCTGAGGATTGATATCGGGTAAACTATCATCTCCCCATCACTATAAGACATGGCTGACAACACGTCTTCATGGTATTTTTTTTCCTTTGCTCGGTGAGATGAATCATCAGGCAAGTAACACTATCAACGAATGTATGAAAAAAGGATCAAGTCATTAAATCACGTGACTTTTTATTGGACGCACAAGCTAAACTTTTAGAGTACATCCTTGGTTGACAGTGACGTATGGCATCTTTATTACTGCTGCATAAGAATGAATGGTATAGAAAGGAGACCACATCCCTACACATATTTGGTCAAATGCAATCAATATATGGATCAGCAACAGCCCAATTGTGAGAGCGAGGTTGTTTGGGGTGATATGCAAAAGACTACTACTACTACTACCGTTTCAGGAAACAGGGTCGGCATTGTTCATGCCGCGCCCACATCTTTATGATGATAATGAATGCTTCTTTGAAAGAGACGAATGCATGTTTCCAATGCTTACGAGGACAAGGTTGATTGTTTACTTTTGAATGTTGTTGTTGTTGTTGATGGCGAATGGAAAGTAGAAACATGATAAAACAAGGAGGGCAGATGACCAAAATACTAACCAATCAAAGTTGCGACATATGGCTTCTCTTTCTCATGATGGGCACCTACACAGCCCTGTATCGCTTCTTTTCCTTTTTCCCTTTTCTTGGCTTTTTTCCACTCACTCTCCATGAAATTCCCAACATTGTCTTCATTGCTACTAGCATTGCTGCTCATTGGCACAGGCAAGTGAATGTTGCAACAGGGCATTCACGTACACAACAACGAAAATTGACAAGTCTCTCTCTTTACTGCGTTCCTTTAGTATGTGCGGCACCGGCACCACTTGAAGACATTTCTGTTACATCCATTGACCTTGTTGAAGAACGCCTCGATGCCAAGGGTGATGAGCATTTATACGTCACCGTTACTCGTACCGATGACCTTATTGATGATGATGGTGTTCTTCTTGCTGAACGAGTGATGGCTGTTCAAGTGACCTTTGATGTTGCCGAGAATCAGCAGGTATGGTTTCATGTTTACTCTCACGCACCACACATACACACTTACACGCACACGCACACGCATACATGTAAAATAGCTTCGATGCAATGGTGTCCCTGTTGAGATTGGTGTATCCAACATCCAAGTAGAAGCTCAAATTGCTGCCAATCCTGAAAAGTTGACGATTGCTTCAGAGGAGGATCTTGCATTACTCGAAGATAGCTTTGATATTGGTCTTGCCACTGTTGAGGTGAATGCCATGTTTTTGGATGAACTCAAGACCGAAGATGGCATGTCCTTCCGTCGCATTGCTGTACAAGAACGTATCACTGAAATCAATGGCGAGCAAGTGGTTCAAACCGAAGCTGGTCAACAAATCCTCGATGTCTTTGAAGATGGTCAACTCAACCGATGGGCTGTGGATCCTCTTACAGGCTTCTTGTTGCCATCCGAAGAAAATGATGATATCAAAGAAGGCATGTATATAGTGTACAACAGCGTTTATTTTGGACATGTCTATTAACTATCCTATAGAGCCTGCTGTGGTACCTGCTGCTGGCCATTCCAACAAAGGTTGTGCTGGTGCATTGGTGGATCCCCTTGTTGACTGGTGGAACGACCAAAGCTTCGTCATTCAAGGTCTCATCACTGGTGGTGTTTGCGCTGTGCTCCTTGCCATTGCCTTTGCCATTCGTCAAATGATTGTGTCATCGAATGATTATGACCCTGTGGCCGTGGTGGAAACAAACGAGGAAATCTGGTCATCCGTGCAACACAAGGGTGGTGATTATGAAGAAAAGCGCCCCTTCCTCTCTTAAAGAGATTATTCCCCGTTATTGTTATCCATCGCACATTGTGTGTATTGTGAATATAGTATTCAATGGTGATGCCGTATTGTATTGATTTTCTACCAAACACATAAAGTAGCGGTATCTGATAATCGATTGTGGGATAGGGTAGTGGTGGTGATAGCTTGTCGCATTGTCAAAGGATGGGGCACACGAAAGGAATAGGTGGTGGATCATAGAATGGAAATGATAGTGCTGTTGTTGCTTTTAAGAGGATGAAACGCTGTTGTTGGAGTTTTCTTGGGAGGACACAAGTGAAGAAGGCTGTTGGGTGGATATATCCTTTTTACGGATAGTGCCAAAAAGACGCTTGACCTTGCCAGCTAGATTAGCTTGACCTTCTTCCTCAAATGATGAATCACTTGTATTGTTGGCAACAGTGCTTGTAGATGGTGTGTGTGTCTCCTCAGCTTTGAAATGCTCGACAAAGCGAGATGACATATCTTGTTTGGGATAACAAAGGAGGAGAAATGAGTAGAAAAGGACGATGGGTGGGAAATGAGAGGAGGAGACTCGAGTACTCTGTGTCGGGTTTGATCGAGATTCTCCTCTTTTCTTTTTTTGGGGTGATCTCGATTGCAATAGCTTTGTTTGTTATAAACACAGCATTGATGTGCGGACCAAACTTACATATAATGTATGCAATTTGATAAGGGCATTTATTTTGACATGTTATATCGCCGAGATACAAAAATCATTAGGCATTCATCATACAAGATAACAACAATGGTTTCCAATGTTAACTAGAGCTCTTACTAATGGTTTCTACAACGGTTTCAGATACGATTGTTTCAGAAAGAATGCATGCAAAGTTTACTGTTTTTCACATTCAGCTTAGGCTGGGAAAGGAGGATTGAGATGAATGAATGCAATGTGTGGTGAGTGTGAGTGAGTGAGTGAGTGAGATGAAGGATATGTAAATATGACATTGGGGAATAAGATTAAGTGATGAAGAGACTAGAAAAGATAAACAGATTGCGTCAGGGGTAAAGTGGACACAGGATCACAAGAGCAAAGTTGGCCATCTGCCAACACCTGGTAGGTCTCCGGGTCGACCGAGATTGATGGTGTGCACCCATTGAGCTTCATATCCTTTTTAGAAACGTTCCTACAGTTTTTGACAGCCTCGATTCGTTTTCGTAACCCGTAGCTTGCCATGACACCATTATCGATTGAAATTTGCGATACAAAGAGGCAAGAATGCATTCCAACGCTGGATGGTAAGCTACCGTACATTGGTTTTGAGATGATGGGTTGTGTAGTGGGAATCGATCCATTTGCGTCGCCTATGGCAATCCAATGTTAATAAAGCTGCAAGGAAAGAAAAAAAGTTGCAAACTTACCGATATTGCCCCATACAACCACACCGGCCTTAAGGATGAGTTCAGGCTTTGTGCCAAAGAATTGTGGGGTATAAACGACTAAATCAGCCATTTTACCGACTTCGATGGAGCCGACAAGGTGACCAACGCCATGGGCTAATGCTCTATAGGACACCAAGAAAAAAAAGAGGTCAGCAAAGAACAATGATAAAGGGGGGATGATGATTACTTACGGATTGATTGTGTATTTTGCAACATAGCGGCGAATGCGATAGTTGTCACCTTCATCATTTTCATCTTCAGGAAGCTTGCCACGTTGATTACGCATTTTGCTTGCTGTTTTCCAAGTGCGTAAAACAACTTCGCCTATACGACCCATGGCTTGACAATCGGAGCTGATCATACTGATGGCACCCATATCTTGAAGCACATCTTCGGCAGCAATGGTCTCTGCACGAATACGACTCTCAGCAAAAGCAACATCTTCAGGAATGGATTTGGTCAAGTGATGGCACACCATTAACATGTCAACGTGTTCATCGAGCGTATTGGTGGTGAAAGGACGAGTTGGATTTGTGGATGATGGTAAGATGTTGTTTTCACTGCAAACAGAAATG
Organism: Lichtheimia ornata; assembly: GCF_029851405.1. Taxonomy (NCBI): domain Eukaryota; kingdom Fungi; phylum Mucoromycota; class Mucoromycetes; order Mucorales; family Lichtheimiaceae; genus Lichtheimia; species Lichtheimia ornata. The sequence goes on from NW_026695334.1 coordinate 32,888, forward strand.
ACTATGGAAGATGATTAATAAATCGATCACGCCAAGATATAGGGTTTTTACTTACTATCAGGAGCGTGACCACCACCAGCACCTTCACTGTGATAGGTATGGATGGTTCTGTTATTGATGGCAGCAAGCGTAGACTCAACAAAGCCAGCTTCATTGAGCGTATCGGTGTGGATGGTTGCTTGGACATCGAGTTCATCGCATACTTTGAGACATTCGTCAATGGCAACGGGTGTGCAACCCCAATCTTCATGCAGCTTAAGTCCCAAACAGCCCGATTCAATTTGTTCCACAAGTTCTCTCCTGCTTGATACAGTGCCCTTGCCAGTGATGCCGATGTTGATGGGTAAGTCGTCTGTTGCCTTCATAACAAATTCAACGTGATGTCGACCATTGGTGCAAGTAGTTGCATTGCTGCCCGTCGTGGAGCCCGATCCACCTCCAATCAGTGTGGTGATGCCGCTTGACAAGGCCTCTGGAATCAATTGGGGACAAATGTAGTGTACGTGTGTGTCGATGGCACCAGCAACAAAGATCTTTCCTTCGCCAGCCAATGCTTCCGTTGCAGCACCAACGATCATGCCGGGAGTGACACCATCCATGACGTCAGGGTTGCCAGCTTTGCCAATGCCAACAATGATGCCTCGCTTGACACCGATATCAGCCTTGAAGATGCCCGTGTAATCGATGATAAGAGCATTGGTGATCACCAAATCAAGCACCTCATCATCACAACGCCCTGTTGCTTGACCCATGCCTTCACGCAGCACTTTACCGCCACCAAATTTACATTCGTCACCATAGATGGTAAAGTCGTGTTCAACTCTTGCCCATAAATCAGTGTCTCCTAAACGCACCAAATCACCTGTAGTTGGCCCAAAGTGATCAGCATAGTACTCCCGATCCAAGACGTATGGTTCTGCAGGGAGTTGTGGGGCATTGGCGTCATGTAAGAAACCACGTTCAGCCACAGTTGCCATAATGGATGGGAGTCGTGCCAAATCTACTGGTCCTGTTGCAAGTCCATTACCACCAGTGATGATCTTGTTGCCACCAATTTCAACAAGTGTAACAGTCTTGAAGTCACCCGGCTCAAAACGAACAGCTGATCCTGCAGGGATATCAAGGCGCATGCCATAGGCAAAAGCACGGTTGAACAATAGCGCAGAGTTTGCTTCGATGAAATGGTAATGAGAGCCAACTTGGACCGGTCGATCGCCTTGGTTCGTTACCGTCAATGATATACGTCGTCGATTTTCGTTAAGGTGGATCTTGCCAGGCTTCACAATCAATGCACCAGGTGGTGGTGGGCGTTCGGCTGGGGGTAAAGGAAATCGGCTGATATCGGGTACAGGTAAAAAGCTGCCATAAAGTGCCATTTCAAGATTCCCATCATCGGTGCAAATAGGATCGTGTACAGTGACAAGGTAAGTGCCATCGGGAAAAGTGCCTTCAATTTGAACCTCATGAAGAGTATCCAGCACACTAGGCATCACGTGACGGCGACCAAGCATCTGTTTGCCCATATCCATAAGCTGTGCCACGTTGTAGGTGCCATCCCGCATGAATTCCAATAGCTGTGAGGCGAGTAATGCTGTTGCTTCGGTTTCGTTAAGCTTCACTCCACGAGCTAGCCGTCGTTGGGCAAGGTTGCCGACTATATTTCATCTTCGGTGAGTCTCTATAGTAATAATAGCAAGTAATTCTCCTATTGTAGTACATACCATTGCTGAGTAAAAGCTTGTCAAGTTCGCGAGGAACCAGACGCATTTTTTATTGATAAGATAGGTGTGGAGAAGGAAAAAGAGAAAGAGTGGGGAAGTATTAGAGAGAAGGGAGAAAAAAAAAGAGGAAGGCTATTGAGGGGTATATACAGCAGCTGTTTTTATCGTGTCTGGGGATCCGTGATAAGCAGGATATCTATGTTACACATTATATCAAGTCACGCTGTTCCGGAAAGCTGTGAATGAGACAAGAAGTTGATGTGATAAGTTTCTGGCAGCTTCCGAAAAAAGCTCGCACTCACTCCTGCCTCCCGTGTGTTACCGACTTTAAAAGTTTAAGAAATGAATTCCTTCAAGAAGATAACAACCATTGTTCGTGGGAGATATAGAGGGAGCAAAACGTCAACTTTCGAAAGATTGGTGATAATTTGCACCCGTTTTATAACCTGCTCTTATCTTATCAGCCTGTTTCCCGAACCACAGGTCCGTGCCATAGTAGCTATCTCCCCCACATCCCTTAATACAGTTTACGAACATTGCCGTATACCAAATACTGAATCGCTTCCAACGTTTATATATAAGACGTGAACATGCAATATGCACATGTTTCTCCCTCATCATTTTCAAAATCGGGAAATCAGCGGAGTGTATGCTCGGAATGACAACAAGTCAACGTGGTTGGTGCGAACAAACTCATATAATGAGTTTGTTGCCATACTACATCCCTCACCATCGATTGGCTCACTGCTAAAGGAGGAGTGTGATTGCTTCACCACTGAAGACGGGAGGATGCGGATTTTACAAATCCTAAAATCAGGTTGCTCAAGTCTTTTTTCTTGCTATTTCGATCGTGCGTTTAAGGTTTAAAAAAAAGGTACCCAATAATGCTATGTAGGTCAAAGGTGGTCACAACAGGTTCGAATCCAAAAACAATGGCCCTACTTGTACGAGCACCCTCTGATCTGCTATAGTGGGGTGCATGTCACTGCCATGCATGCTGCATCTTGGATGCAGAGCAGGGTAAACAAACCTGCATTTGATTTCATATGTCGGTTTTGGGTCAAGGTATCAGAAGGAAATAAGATCCAAGAATTCAATAGGGTAGGCGGGATCTTGGAAGACTACTTGCATAATGGAGAAGTCCATATCAATGACTGGGTTCTCTTTGTCTTAGTTTCTCATTTATCATGATATTCCTCCTAATCGACCTTTTAGCCATCGTGCTCATTTGTAATTCTTTCACAGCAGGTGATAGTCAATACACACGCACGACTTTACCATACAAGAGCGAGATGAGTGCCACTTTTGGCCCCCTTTTTGCATGCAAGGTCTCCTGCTGAACAACAATTTTTTCAGTTGGGGTTATGGAGCTGACACAGGAGAGATCGAATTGCCCGATTGTATTGATCTGGAATATGGTCCCAGATCATCCCGGAGTATGAGAACGTTGCAAGGATTGGATCTTTCTCGCTTTTTCTTTGCTGTTTTGAGATGTAAACTTCTTTCAAGTTCAGCTTGACGGCAATGAATCATTTTGCAGCAGCTATGCTCCGCCCTTCTTTACAACTTAGTCATGGCATTAAGAAGATTTTCAACCACCACGTTTACTACCATCATGATGGCACTATATGTAGTCAATGGATACAATGGGTTCAATTGTATGGGTGGCATAGGAACGAGATTCCAAACATGTGATGTACTTCCGTTGTGAGCATGATCGATCCGAGGAACCAAAAGATGCAGCTGCAAATCGTATCACCCACGATCTATACAGTTATTCAGGCTGAAACTAAGATTCAGAGTAACCCGATGTAAAAGTCTCCTCCCTCTTTGAAGGTCTTCGAAGAGTTTCTTTGGTCGCTGTCTCATGTCCTCTAATTATCCTTTTGTATCAATTTTTCTTTTCTCGCCACCTGCTTTCCCACCACTCCATACAGTGATTGTAACCACTAAATGAGACACGACATACAAAGGTTGCAGTGGCACAATCTATACCCAATTACTAATTAAACGTGTAAACGTGCCAAGAAAGCAATCATTTATGTGGGCACGAGACAATCAAATTAGCACAAAGAAGTAGACAAGAGTTTGCCCGAGAAGGAAAAAAGTTTACAGCATATGGACAAGAGGAGGATGTCTTTGGGGGATGGGGGGAAATGCATGCTTGTGTTCATCCGGTCATGATCGTGGCGACAGGCAGAGTAACGTTTGACCTTGTACCAGGACCCTGTTTTAAGACAATGCTACCACTCTGTTGGATGAAAAGGGCATATTATAGGTACGTGGGGGATGCCCCTGCTTGCTTGTTCAGGAGGTAGTAATGTTTGTGTTCAGCTGAATAAGGGGGATGCTGTGTGGGAAAAGAGAACAAAGAATCTTAGACGTGGTATGTGGGGCGAACAATATGCTTATTGTAAAAGTACATCTTGTAAAAAGCAATACTTCTTGCTTTTGTTTTACCACGCTTGAAGATCGTACAATGTTGATGGTGGTACAAGCAGCTCGCCACATGTCTTACTTTTCCCGAGCCGCAGCTTCCACGTATGCAACTCTCCTATTACTTTTACTGGTTCCCGTTTTTACCATTGCAAGTGAACCTATGACGAGTAACAACGACCTACGCAGCTACTCTGTTGTTGCACATATCCCAGACAACTCCACCATTGCCGTCGTCATTGACAACGATGAGCACCATTTGCATCCTTTGCGTCATGCATCCAATGTGAACACCCATTTATTGTATACAGGAGAAGCTCCTCGACCAACCAACTGCTACAGCTACGTTATCATGAAGGATGGCATCATCACGCAACGGGAGCCATCCACTCGTTCTATATCTGGAACCTCTTCTTCCTCGACGACGACGACGACGACATATGACTTTTTTGATCGTGTTCCAAAGATCGAGCATGTTGCACAGCTTCCTCGGCTGTATGGACCTCTTTTCAAAGAAAAGCCCAATGAGTTGCACAAACCTGGGCAGATTGCGACGTTGCATTTGACCGGTAACCAGGATGACTTTGATACCCTTCACAAACGTTACCAAGAGCAAATCAAGATTGAGGTTTCGATGTCGTACATTGGGTGAGTTCCATACATACACCCGCCGAGGTCTAAGAACGTTTTATTAAACTCCTCTATGCATGCATTTACAGTGCTAATGATATCATGGAATTTGATTCTGTACAACTGAAGCTTTCGGGGCGTGCATCTCGTTGGATGTCAAAACTCAGTTATGGGGTGAAGCTTCCAAAGGGCGCGAGGTTGTATGGTCATCGTCATCTGAAACTACGGGCACTGGCAACCGACCCTTCTTATCTACGCGAATATCTTTCGTACAAATCGATCAAAGCTTCTGGTCTCCCTTGCTCGGATTTCTCGTTTGTTCGGTAAAACAATACTATCTCGTCCAACGTTATACTTTACTTTATACTCATCCTATCATCCCCCAGCGTTTTCATCAATAATCAGGCAATTGGTCTTTTTGGCTTGATTGAGGTCTACAAGAAACCATGGCTCAAGGATGTGTTTGGTGACAACAAAGTCAACATTTTGTATCAAGGCTTGGGTTACAGCAAAGAATCAAATGATCACAACCAATGTGCCGACCTAAAGTACAATCCAGACCTTGAGTCTTACAACCACGACCAATACAAGATCAAGGTTGCAGGCAAGAACGATGATGGCTATCAATCTTTGCAATCATTCACCAAAACGATCGTTGATGGCACTTGGATGGATCATGCCAATGTGGAAAGCTTCCTACGAAGGTAAAGAAGATGATGAATGAAAGATTCTATCATAGTCATTAACGCCCTCATTCAATTAGCTATGCATTGGAGATTGTGGCAGGATTTTCGGATGCTTACATGTCCATGGCCGACAATTACTTTGTATACAAGCATAAGGATGGATTCGTGCACATCATGTCAGACGTCGATATGACATTTGGACAAACGACCTTGCGACTAGAGAAGATGTTAACCGGTGATTATCGACAATACCCAGGAATCGATATTCGCCCTATGTCAAAATACATCCTTGACAACGCCGACCTCTCCAACCAACTACAACAAAAAGTCAACGAAATGGCTTCTCAACTCGTGAATCCTGAGATCATGCGTCCTGTGATTGATGATGTCTATCGTTTGATCGAACAAGATGTGGCATGGGATAAGCAACTTCCACGCATGGGGCAAAATCATATCGCAACCAACACAACAACATATGATCGTGATAACCTTCCCTTTTGGGTTCATCCACCCATTGAGCCCGATGTACTCGACGATTTCAATGTGCGTATGCGTAATGATGACGTTGGATTTTACGACGCTGTCTATGGAAAGCCGCCATACACTTCTCTCACCGGTGTTTTGGACTATATCACAAAAAGCAGCAATGCCATCCTTACTCGAAATAGTACTTAGAAGGATATGTGCACTCAATTGTAAATTAACAACATTGATCTTGCTTGTATAAAGCTGCAGCATATACCATTATTTTATTATTATTACATGTTATCAGGTATTTTAAAAAGCTTCTCCATATTCTCCTTCGACAGCAACTCTTTTTTTGATTCAGCAAATCCAGTAATCAAATCTGCCACCTTTTTAACATCGCTTCTAATCTTCTGCACACGCTCCTGCGCCCTGGCTACTGTCTCCTCGAGTCTACAATAAGATGACATGGGGGTGTTAGTCTCCAACGCTGAATACATCACCTATACACATACTTGATATGAGCATCCTCTTCTTGACTCTTGAGAGATAAGACCTCCTTCTTTGCCTGGTTTCGAGCTTGTTTCGCTGCATTTTCACGCTGATTCAATTCTCGAAGGGTGTCATCCATTTCTTTAGCGATAGACTATAAAATAGCAATGTTAGAAAGGGACCTTGGGTATGACAAAGAAATCAACTTACAGCCTTAAGCTCTTCGAATGACCGAGTCTCATGTTCAAGTTGTTCTTGCAGCTGCCTTAGACTTTCTTCTTCTGCAGGTATAGAATTCTTGATCTCAGCATATCGGTCACGGATGCCTCGCAGCCTTTCAGATGCTTGTTGCAAAGCTTGGCTGTATTGGTTTTGAAGGATTTGTAAATGTGGCTATAAAGAATGGATTAAAGACCCAACCCCATGTGATTCACGTCTCATGGATGACTTACGAGCAAATCATTTTCCCAATCTACTGATGACATTTCTTCAAGCGTCCTTCCTTCTGGATTAAAGACAAAACGATAATCTTTGCCATTCGCATTCGGCGCAGTGCTGGGGATAAGGCCGGCTTCAGTCGCCTCGCTGTTGTATTCATGCATGTCTTTTTGGATCTGCATATATATAAAACGTAGATCAGTATATCCGATTGCTTGTCAAAGGAGGTCCGCCTTACATCTTCACGCATTTGCTGCATCTGCATTTCTCTTGATTTGTATTGCTGATCGAGCTCATTGATCCTTGCCTTATTGTCGAGAGACTTCTTCTCCAGCTCAACTTGTTCATTCGCCATTCCTGCCACTTGTTCAGGTGATAGGTCCATTTCCTTGAATCGTCTCAATACTTCATCATACTCTTGCTCTGCCATCCGGATTTCTCTCTCTAAAAATGAAAAAATCAGTACCTGGATCCATCACAGCACGATACCATAGTCCCATTGAGTATTGACTTACTTTTTGCATCGAGTGCCTCCTTCAATCTCTCATTAAGATCCATATATTTTGCTATACGCCGTCGCTTGTCATCGCAGAATTCGTTGTACTTGGTCATATCCTCTTTCATTTCTCGAACACCCTCCTCAAGACGTTTAACCGTTTCCTACATAGAGCATTTAGCAACAGGGAATCCAAAAACACAACGTTTGATCTTACCTTTCTCTTTTGTACTTCATCCTTTTCCTTTACCTGGCGTTGCCTTACTTCCTGTAGTCGCCTGATTTCTTGACGGTACTGCTCATTCAATTCCTCTATATAGAGCACGTTTAGCTTTCCTAAACCATACGCTATGTCAATAGGATCTTACCAAAGACGGATAACAGCTTAGTGTCGGTCTCCGTAAATTCATCGGCTCCATTCATGAATTGGTTGTAGGTTGTAACAGTGTAGGCGTAAAACAAGTAATTCATATCGGTTGGTCCTTCTTTTTCCACGTCTTCCTCTTTCTCAGTCCGAGGCACATCATGATCATGTATCTGTGAACCCACAAAGAAATGAATGAGTGAATGGATCAGGCCGATGATACGCGAAGTTACCTTGCACATGGTCACAAACCAGTGAAGTAGTGATAGAAAGGTTGGGAATAAATGGGGTGCACCAATGGAATGAAGCGACCTCGGACTCAGTTGATCGCAATATGGATATCTAAGAGTTGTTAAATGAGCTCCATGTCCCATATCAAGCTAAACAAGACCACTTACCTTAATGAACGAAGCACATCAATATACTCATCTTCGAATTTCTCTCGTACGTATTGATAAGATGGAGCCATGTGATGATGAAGATGCTTGAACATGTTTTGAAAGTTGCGAAGTGTGAGTCCACGAAGCATTTGTCGTGTAACCTGGCCATAGTTGGAATCACGAAGATAGTCGATGATGCATTGCATGGCTCGTTTTTGGTATTCTGGACTGCGTATATCTGGCTTGGCTTTGGCTTTTGATATTTGAGTGGCTGCTGCTGATGCTGATGATGATGCTGATGATGCCTTGGCTACTAACGATGAAGAAGCACCCGTACGATGGGATGGGCGAGAGTTACTTGCAGGTCTATGATGATAAGGTGGAATATAAGCTATGCGCACACAAGACACTGGCCCCTGCCTATGGCTCTGCTTGCAATTGACACCCACGGATCTTTAATGGCTACACTTCGCTTCGAGCGTCCTTCAGCTGGAGTCGTAGCAACTGCAATGCGCTGTGGTCCAAGTGAATGGCTGTGATGCGGTGCTGATAACCGAGGCATTTTGGGATCGTTGGAAGCTAGTCGATTGGCTCTCACACCAGTTGCTGTTGCTGGCGGTGGTAATTTTGACTGATGGGGTGCATTGTCGCTGATGGTATAACGTCGTTTCATGGTAGTATCGTGTGTTGACTGGAATACAAGAAAAACGCGCTCGGAGCGGAAGCAAGGAACAACGCGAGGCTGACACGGCAACCACGACCACGTGACGCAAATGAGTTTCCTTGTGTGATGATATGCATGAATTCACTCCCTTCAGAGAGATCCTACCAATGTTGCACTTGAAATCGAGTAGTATCTTCCTTATTAGCAATATCTGATACGAGTATCACATGATCTAAGGCTCTTTTATGCTCAAAGAATAAAGCCATAAGATGTATTGTTTGTCGTGCTGCTAATTGTTGTTGCCATCCTACATATGTATCTTCTTCTGATGTATGTGTTGAGGGGGTTACGGTACAGTATAACGTTGTCTATAAGCATTGAGAAAACATCATCGGATGCATTAATTCAAACTAAACCTTGCGTTTATGATTGGTTCTATGCTCACCCCTTATTACGCTGACGATAATCTCCTAAACATCTTGGATGCTCTTTGTTTCTTTGTCAATCAACAAAGACCATGTTTGGATCTTTCAACAAGAAACACATTCCTTTGTTCTCTATTACAATGAATCATGTACAATGACGAGCACATGGTTTACGTGGGTTACAAAGTATGGGAGATGGCATATGGTAGTAATACATAAATAAACCAAGGATTCATTTATTGAAACTACATCGATAGTATACATAGCAACCTTTGTTTGTGGCGTCAAGAATAGCATTCAATGGATGGTTGAATCTATGATGGTGGAAGTAAAACTGACACTTGCAAAGCAAAAGATAGGTTGATCCAAGTTCACGGTATCCTGTTAGCCCCTTACACATGTGATCAAGGTGCACGTGTAATATCCGTATCCTGGATACTTACATATCCAAAGATGAGTCCACAGACCCTGTACATATTACATCCGATCTGGAAACCCCTTTTTTCTGCAAAATAGCCAGTCGGCATCTTGACACGATGGCCGTTGCAGAGGCATGTTAGGATTTTTTTCCGTCTCAATAAGAACATGCGCTTCACTATTTCCTTTCTTGCCAGAGCATTTCATTTCCAACCTGGATAAGAGAGCACTCATCCATCTTTCACTTTTGAGACTCTTTCCTTAGCTCCACAAGCACAAACGTACGGAATGCACATACCCATCTGGGCGACCACCGTCTTTTTATTCAGCATCAGCGGATTTGCTGCTGCTGCTCCTGCCGATACAAAATCAAACAACAGCCCTGATCCACGCACTGAAGTGATCAAAAACGCGTTTAGACACGCTTGGAATGGATACCATCAATACGCTTTTGGACACGATGAGCTGAAACCAGTGACGAATGGCACAAACGATTCACGGTAGGGAGAACTCACTTTAAGCAATACCACGATAACAGGAAATTAAAACGCTCATTTTCTTGTTATCCTCATTGGCCATCGTTAGCAATGGGTGGGGAGGTAAGAAGGCTTAGATAGTAAACGATTCGAGAAGCGTATACTCAATTCCATATCCATTACCATAGCATCCATTTTTGATGCCCTGGATACAATGATTATTATGGGTTTGGAAGATGAATACCAACAAGCCTTAGAACATGTAAAAAACGTTGACTGGAATTCCACAAGTGACCCCAGCAAGACTTTTGAGACCAACATTCGATACCTTGGAGGATTACTTTCAGCGTATGATTTACGCCCTGACCAAGCCCTTTTAGACAAGGCAATTGAGCTGGCGGACAAAGTCATTATGCCAGCCTACAATACACCCCATGGCATCCCTGCTGCTTATGTGAATGTTGCCACGTGAGTGTAGCACACATGCATGCAAATCTAAATGGCACATGAAGCATTAATGTATGCATGATTTAGTGGCGAGCCAACCGATGACCATGATCTCATCTTGGCTGAATTTGGATCCTTGCAGCTTGAGCTTGTGCGTCTTAGTCAACTCACCGGCAATGAGCGTTATGCCTCCGTTGCCAACGAGGTCATTTACGCCATTGACAATGTAACGACACCATTCCCTGGTCTTTATCCCATCACATGGTCATTAGATGACTTTACACCTTCAAGCAGTAAGAGTGATTTTATCGTTTCCCCCTCCTTGTGCATGGTATTGATCCTCTGTATAGGCTACATTACGATTTCCGGTGGTGGTGACAGCTATTACGAATACTTGTTAAAGACCGACATGTTGATGCGAGATGAACATCAGCTTAACATGTGGAAGAAATCAGTCGACAGCATGCAAACATACCTTCGATCTGAAGCCACCAGCGACATGGTATTCTTGGGTGAATTGAATGAAGATTACAAGCTGCTGCAAACGGGCGAATTAGTGTGCTTCATCCCTGGCAACTTGTTGCTCGGAGCACGTTACCTTAATGATACCAATATTGCCAAATTTGCCAATGAGCTCATGGATGGCTGCTATGATGCATGGGCATTGACGCCAACAGGAATCGCACCTGAAACATGGGGATGGATTGATAAGAGCCAAAACATGACCAGCTTCCCTACAGCTATGCAAATGGCTATGCAAACGACTGGATACATTGCTCAAGATCTTTCATATGATCTAAGACCAGGTTAGTGAGCATAATGGATAAGGTAAAGACAACGTTCACGAATGCCTATTTCCATTATAGAAACTCTTGAAAGCATATTCTACTTTTACCGCCTCACTGGTGATACCAAGTACCAGGTAAACAAAGCAGTTTGTCTTCCTGCAGCAGCATAGGGGAAGAGAAAAAACAAGGTCATGGGGCCATTCTCATCATGCATGCATAAATACTCTAGGACATGGCATGGAAGATTTTTGAATCCATTGAAAAGTATTGCAAGACATCAGCTGGATACACTCGTATCGGTGATGTGTCTAGTGTCGATCAAGTTAATCCCCTTGACTTTGAAGAAAGGTATGCATCATGCTACAAAAACTTCCGAATGTGCGGGGTTTGTACATTAACGACGCTGTATGTCAATAGTTACTTCTTTGCCGAAACCTTGAAATACCTTTACTTGATCTTTAGCGATCCCAGTGTCATCTCTTTGGATGAATACGTACTCAACACGGAAGCCCACCCCTTTAAACTCACCAACAAGATTAAGATCCAAGCAGAGTTCTAGATAGAGTACATAATACATAACGTCGATGACTACATGTATACAGCGCCCCCATTTTATCATTGTATCCATGATCCCTCCCTTAAAAAACATGCATTAATGAATGCAAGATCGCCAAACATCAAAAAAGGCAATGTCTGCTCGATACTTTTCTTTCTTTGTTCTTTGCATAATACAAGGTGTCAAGTGGTGGGGGAGGATAATTCGATGTGACTCTACTTGTGAAGCAGCAGCTACTCTTGGCACCTAACCCATTCAGCGACCCAAACGACGCCTCGGTCTTGATCCCATAATTACCCCACATGGCAGGAAGTGTTGCAGTCAAAAAGCAAGGTGAGTTGTGGGAATGGAGAGCACAGAGCAGCCTACCTTATTGGGTACCACCTTGGTCATGGACATCGATGAGCTCATGCGCAGTATACAATAGAGAACTTGTTGACCGAAGAGCAGCAATCCATTTTGAACCAAACGACGGCCGATATTGACCGATTGCAGCAAGGTGATCACCACGGCATTAGAGTGAGGGGCTAGTGGTAGCGTTAGCTGTTTGACTAACATGCTCGAGTTGGCAAGATATTACAACGCTCGCCAATCCTCTCGTATCCAAGGCAACTGACAGTTGGTCCAAGCATGTTACACCGAGTACGCTTTCCGTTTTTCACGAGGATGGTCATTGGGAAAGGATATCAGAGAAAGCAGAGGCCAGTCTCTTGAAACGTACATACAAATCCCCTGATGCTACTTCTTGGTCGGCGATGATGGGTTCCTTGGGTGACGGTATGTATCATGGTTGGCATGCACAAGGTAGAATAATGCATCCTCATTGTTGTTGTTGTTGTATGTGTATATTTAGATGAATCCGACACTGTATCCGACGAGCCCCTTTCTCCCACTGTGACACAACTCGATGTCAATGACAGGAAGACATATGGGACAATGACAATGGAAGAGGACGTGATTATCGTCACTTGCAAATCATGTCATCGACCCATTCTTATGAGTGCGTTTCAGCAACATTCTGGTAGGATACAAAAGATGTCTCATGTGGATGTTTGTAATATGCTTATCACGTGATTGATGATCATGTAGAGTCATGCGGTGCAGGTGTCAAGAAGCCACGAGCATTGACAACTTCTGAACAAGCCAATCTAGCCAAAGGGATCTTTTCGGATGAAGAAGACGAGGACGTATCAAAGCAAACAAACGACTCTCACAAAAAGGGTACCACTGTGAAGCATGAGCCTGAGGTACAAGGTATTGTGGATACAATGGACAAATGGTGTGGTGTTCATTGTCACTCATTTTTCTCCTTTTACACGTTTTTCAAGACATTGCATCAGCCAAGCGTCCTCCATCCAGTGACAAAAAGAAAAGCAAAAAGGAAAAGCAAAAGCAAAAGGCTGCTCCAAAACCCAAGCGTAAGTGTTTTGCGATCCTCTAAGCGATATTATACTGATGAGGACTGTGACCTATAGCACCGTTGGATTTGGATAAGCAGTGTGGTGTGCTTCAGGGACCCAACAACACACCATGTACTCGATCATTGACATGCAAAAGTCATTCTATGGGAGCCAAGCGTGCTGTTGCCGGGCGTTCACAACCCTATGATCTTCTTCTTGCTGCATATCAAAAAAAGGCGATTGGACGTCCTCAAAGTAAGATTAGTTGCGGAACTTTTGGGTGGATGAGAATAATGCAGCAGCCACATCAAATCTAATCAACATCTTTGTTCATTTTCCCTTATACTTCTAGCGGGTGCAACAACCGATCGAAAGGGTACAAGTGTTGTATCAATTAAAGCTGGAAAATCAGGTGGCAAGCGACATGCTGGTGATATGAGCAACGGCAGTAGCAGCGATATAGCGGCGGCGGCAGCAGGACAAGAGGAACAATGCGTCAACTCGGATGAGGAATTAGAAAATGTGCTTGATGCCATGCGACATAGCCGACCCACCCCTTTGGCCCAGAAATCGTTTTATTTTGTAAAGAGGCGACGACAATGTTATCGACTCCATGACATTTTGCTTGATACCATTACTCCCAAAAACAATTCCCAGCTTGACCGGCTACACAGTAACACCACCAACATGTTCCATCCTCGTCATCCGCAACAGACAACATCATTACGATCGGTGAATAATACAGCCGTATCAGCATCAGCATCGGCAAGTGGTGTACGTGCTGCAGCAGCAGGTCAACAAAATGAATTAGCGCTCCCCACATTGATTAGGATCCCAGGTCTTGCCGGTGGAGGGGCCATGCGCGCTTCAGGGGCTATGAATGGTGGTGTTTTGCGTGACACTAGATAGATAAGAACATAAGAGGGAAAATGCGAGATGTCTGGGGAAGATGTAGATAGGATATATTTATGTTTGTTTCAGGTCGCACAGGATCAATAGAATTATAGATTGTCTTTTTTGCTTGTAAGATATGGTTTCGAACATTTATGATAAGTAAGCCCACATGGCACTGGAACGAACTTTGCCGCTTATGGTGATGCGGATGATGAATTATTGGGGATTGTCGCTTGACAGCCGCAAGGCATAACCGAGCCCACGGATTCTTAAAAAAGCGGATTTGTTTGTGTGGCAACTTGACAACCAGAGTAGGCAATAGGGTCGCCATGACAACTCATTTTATTGCGGTTTCATCGTTTGAATCCATTCATCCCCCTGCATTATGGTGGTACAAGCATGGTGATGACCAACAAGCTCTGTAATGCACATTCAGGGCACAAGCATGAGATGTAAAATACAATGTAAAATACATCGTGCTCCGAAGTCTCCACTACATACGCCGAATACATCCACGGCCATCAAATTCGTTTTCATAAACACAAATGAGTGGTATAGCTGTAACAAATGATAATTGAATTAGCTTCATTGTAAGTAAAAAAGCATCGTTGATGGGGTATGAGGTTCATACAAAGTCGTTCAAACATGCGGAAGCGCACTTGTGTCTGTTCCGAGTGAGCGGAAAACGTTGTTTAAAACACGAGGGGTAGCTGCGACTCCCCGTTCTTTCGGGGTGACACAAGACGTTATATACGTTTCATACAGGCTGCCAAAACGAATCGACAAACCAAATCTGTTAAAAGATCTCGATTTACCGGCACAGGAAACGTATATATTACATTTCACGACTTGTCATCACCCACCCCTTCTTTTTTTCTTTTTCTCTTGATTCTCTTTCCCCCGCATCAACGTTTTCAATGGAGCTTGGGTACGTTACCTACATCAACTTTGACACCTACTACTACGCTATACAAAAACGATGATTCTTACACATTGTTCAAAGTCGACCTGTTCTCCCACCTATCACCAGCATCGAACATCATAATTCATCTATTAGTGCACCATCAACATGGTCTGCACCTCTCGAACCACGCGCTTTACGAGAGCATCCCCTTCCATTTTACGATCAACAAAGCCGACGACTTTTGCCACCCCAACCCAAACTCGCTCCTTCCCCTTATTCACAACAGCATGAAAATCCCAGGGTTGCAGCTGCTCGTAAACGAATGGAGCAAGACATGAATCAGGTAATGTATTAAGACTTGTACAATGTTACAA
The DNA here is from genome assembly GCF_029851405.1 of Lichtheimia ornata. Classification (NCBI taxonomy): domain Eukaryota; kingdom Fungi; phylum Mucoromycota; class Mucoromycetes; order Mucorales; family Lichtheimiaceae; genus Lichtheimia; species Lichtheimia ornata. The sequence goes on from NW_026695334.1 coordinate 48,341, forward strand.
GTACGTTTCGCTTATAAATCTTTGTAGGTTATGAATCATTGCAATACTATGCGTGAAACCATCCAACAACAACAAGCAATGATTGACACATACCATCAGCAGCCATGGCTCGAGGATATGATTTCTCGTGCCAATGAAGTGCTGAATGCGTTATTGCGTTTGCAAAAGCAGCAAATGGCTGCACAAGAAGAGCAACGACAAGTGCATTTTTACAATACACCTTACGCACCTCCTGGTTTTTATGTAAGTCTGCAACCCACCCACCCTTTGCTCAAAACAAACAATGGATTGACCATTTCTATTTGTTTATCCAGAATTGTATGCCAACCGAAAACAGCGCAATGCACCACGATGACAATGACCACATGTCCGGTGGGGGTCGTATCCGACGAAAACGTAGAGTAAGCACATCAACACCCATTTTCATGTGTAAAAAGTAGAAGAGCGCTAACACACGCACCCCTTTTGTTTATAGCAAAGGCCCACTTTTCAAGGTCGCTGCCATTCTTGTAACATTTCAGAGACACCTGAATGGCGACGAGGTCCTGACGGGGCACGTACCTTATGTAATGCTTGCGGTTTACATTATGCAAAGTTGGAACGTAAGCGTGCAGCCGCTGAAGCCAAAGCCAAAACGGAAGAACAGGCAAATAATGGGACCGCCACCACCACAACTACACATTCTATGCAATCCATCTCTTCACCCACTAGCACCAATTCAACGACAACCCAAGATGAGTGTGTCTTGACACCATAATGGTCCACCATCACCACCAACATCATCATCCTCCCTCATTCAATGCGTTCTTATAAGCCTTGTCCATATCTCATGTTCTCATTCTTCCCGTTTCTCACACACTCAACCGAACTATATATGCTGTAATATTACATCCCATCTCCTCGTTGTTGATATACCATCATCTTTTGAACGCATTCATATCCTCCTTCGTCGTATTGCCATTTTCTCTCTCCCCTTTTTGTGTACCTATATCCAATACTGTATTTTGTCTCCCCCATGCACCATGTATCCATATATAAAAGTTTTAGCCCCAACCGATGTATGCAAGTGGTATCCGTGACAAATTTGCGGAGGCAAGGTATTTTTGTTCACATGCTTGAATACGCGTCTGTGTCTGTGTCACAAGATCTCTCGTTACACGATATGTGCAATAATGAGGGATCATCACCACGCAAATCACATGTCGTGTAATCCTTTTTTAACCCTTTTCCTTACAAAACACGCTTGTCATTGTCCTCTTGAACCCTTGCATGTGCTGCTAGTGATTAGTGTTTCATCGCTACAGCAAGTATGAAAACCAAAAACATCGATAGCTTGAAGCCCTTTACATTGACAATACCTTACCAAGGAAGGGATCACGTGTTTACTATAACTCTTACTGCTATGTTATGGTTAGCGAGTTATACTCTTCTAGAATGTATACATCGTGTTGTCTCTATAATTACAACCGTGATAGCAATAAATGATCTTCTTGTTTCATACATTTATTATGATGTGTGTATTTGCGTGCGTTTTAAATTGATATAGAATAGGGGGGGAGGTTGGCTACCTAGTATATTTACAAAAGTGGGGGGGGGGTGTGCGTACATTTGATACTATTGCTGCTGAGCAACATTCTTACGTGTCGCTAAGATGAGTGGTACCAATGAAGATAGCGGATCGGCTTTGGTTAAGAAAGGATGTTCCAACATGGCGGGTGCTGAGGGTCGCTGCTCGGGATCCGCTTGCAATGACCTCTCCAAAAAGTCAAGAAACACGGGCGTGAGTGTCTCTGGATTCTGTAATTTGGGTGTTCCATTGGTGGCAATCAAATACAAGGCACGAAGTGGATTTTCATTCAAATAAGGTGGCTCGCCTTCCACCATCTCAATAGCCATGATACCAAGCGACCAGATATCCACCTTGGATCCATATTCTTTCCTTGTCACCACTTCAGGGGCCATCTGATAGTAGTAATACAACATGTCAGCCATCATCATCATCATCATCATTCTTCTTATCACACTACTACTACTACTACTCACCCAATAAGGTGTGCCGACCATGGTCGTACGTTTGGTTTGGTCTTCTTTAAGTTGTGCACAGAACCCAAAATCAGCTGTCAAACCATAATCCATTAGCATCCTTTTCATGCATAAACGTGTGTAACCATCCTTGTGTCATGGCACAACTTACTGAGCTTGATATCGCCCTGGAGACTGAGTAGCACATTGTCACTCTTGATATCTCGATGAATAACGCCGTTTCGATGAAGGTGTTGAAGACCCTTGAGTACTTCAAGACATACTGCTGCAATCTGGCCTTCCAGCATCATGTTGTACGTCACCACATCGGTCAAGCTACCACCATCCATGTATTCCATAACAACCCACAAATCTCGGTTCCATAGATATGAGTCGATAAAGTTGACAATGTTGGGATGTTGTGATTGGCGCATGACCACGATCTCATTGATAATAAGCTCCTTTTTAGGCTGTTGCTCGAGATTCATTTGCTTGATGGCTACCGGTAGACCCTCCGAAGAACGTGCCGTGAACACCCCACCTGTGGCTCTATAAAAGTATCAAAATAAGGATGATTGCAACCATGTTTCGTTGGGCATTATTATTATTATTACCCTTGCCCAATCTTGACGATATCCGAATAAACAGCATTTGGATCCTTGTCCGTGCATATGCTTTTGAGTCGTCGTATGATCTCGGCATCCTTGAGTGCATCTAATTCATTCTTGGAAGCACGCCTCCTTGCTAAACTGCTGGTCGAAGGTGAAGGATTGTTGCTCTGATTCAATTGCGGCTTGTTGTTGTTGCTGTGATGGGATACAGAAGGTCCTGATTATACGGGTATTTGAGTAAGCACGTGACGTGGATGGATGTATAACACACACACACACACACACAACACATACCAGGCTTGATGGCTGATAGCTATGGTAGAAAAGGAAGCGGTAAGTGATTTTCTCTATGTTCATGACCAACCCATTTTCCTTACCGAGTTGGACCTTCCATGTTGTATCTTGAGTTTGGAAAAGCGTTTCAACGGGCTATTGTTTCCTCTCGTAAGCGAAAATGCACGTTGAACTCCATGATCATTGTTGTGTGGAGTCTCTGAAGAGGATGATGCTGTTGCAGAAGCGTATTCCACTGTGTAGCTGGTAGCACTGTTGTTTGAGTAATGAAGATGTTGGGGAGGAGTAGCGATGGATGGAAGCGATGCCACAGAAGGTGAAGAAGAAGATGCTGAAGATGAGATAGTAGGTTGCCTGAAATGAGGGATCTTTTTCCATACAGCATCTTGTTGTTGGTCTCCTGCCTTATAAAACTCGATTGCATCGATGACAGCCTAAAACAAGAGAAGGACGAGTTGTAGACTAAACATCAATGATGGCTTCAATATGGAATCTACCTGAGGGTTTTGTCTTTGCTCACTTGTTGTGATACCACTCTGATTCAACAAGATTTGCCATTCTCGTGGTAAACCGGTAAATTCACCCGTAGCTGGATCAAAGCCGACGTGGGTTACATGGATCGTATTGTAGGGTGTGCCAATGTCCATGGATGATGCATTGCTGTCACGTTTTCTGGATCTGCTACTGCTGCTATGACTCGTTCCTGGAGGATGTGCCAAAAAGTCTAAAAGGTACCAAAAAGAGCCATATTTGAGCATAACGACGCGGAGAGTTGTTTCACGTTAATAGATAGATAGCTGACCGACAAACTTGTCAATAACGCCAATAAACGAGTGTCGACTATGCCGTCTCGTGCCACTGCTATTACGTAAACTGGAAATGGAATCGCTTTTATTATGTCGTGTACTTTGATGACGGGATGGCACTGGGGAAGGTTGAGGACCGGGTGGTGCTGTTGCTGGAAGTGGTGGCGACGGCATGGGCGGTGGTGGTGGTGGTGGTGGTGTTGGTGCCTGGTGGTCTTCCAATGAAGGTGCAACAAGCGTAATGGCAGAAGCACGTACCGAATGCCTTGGCATGGTGCTTTGTGGTTGACGAGACTGCAATGCTGATGACATTGTTGAAAAAGAGATGTTACAAAGAGAAGGTGCACCAGCAGTAAAGTGAAAAAGCTAAAAGTGCAAGCTCTCACAATAGCGATGGTTTGTGTCGCCCGATATCCTTTTCCGGTAATTGCGTTCCCAATGACTTTGATGATGAGTACATTGCTTATCAAATACACCCGATACCTTGGTCAGATGCCATCAAGTCATCCTTGCCTGCATGTCTTCCTCCAACAAGTAGTGATCCTGTAGTAGCACCCATAGGCCAAACAAAATGGTACCATTGCAAATAAATCAATCATGCGCAGCAGCAATGCCTTTATGTCATGATGCTTATCGGTCATCACCGCGCACTACTACCCGACTAGATCCGGGTTATTCAATCACCTTTAAAATAACTACATTCCTAATTGTTTTGATTATCTTTCTCATCCGTATTGATGTAATTAGTAGTGGGAAGGGTCTTAAGAAGGTGTGAGTGTTACACACACAGCGTTTACCAACCCATATGATACGAACATTACTTGACATGATGAATGCTTGCTAGGATTGCTACCTCATCCGTTAGCTTGATGATTCTCATGTACTACATCTATTATCTTCTTCATATTGATGTAATGTAAATCATGATAAATCAGACAATGACTCCCCTCAGTGTGTGCGAGTGGCTCTTCTGTGTCACTATGAATGTGACACATCCCCAGATAACCCCATTTTCGTGTATATGCTAATAACGTTGGAGACTAATCTCAATAACAAGCACGTATCACTCGTTCACATACATGGATGTTTGCTTACTATTGATTGCATTATGGGCCAAAAAACTTATATCATTATATCAATCTTTGGATAAATAGCGCAAAGGATTTCATCACGCGGTTGGTCTTAAGGCAGAAGGCTGGGGCACATTGCATATTTGGTTTGTTCTCATCGGGTTGTAGCCATATTAAGGCCTTGGGAACTTTTTGTGTACCCATCTTGGTCAAATTACATTTTCTTGGCACGAGTCAATTTGGATACACTTATAAAAACCCCATATCACTAGCAATCAATGAGCATGTTGTTGTGACGTATGTTTGTACATTTTTATTCAGAGGATGGAACGCTTTACGCTATATGATGCACCACAACGGCTCTAGTAGATTACCTTGCTAAAGCTTGATAGCATCCTACTTTCATAGTGAACATGGTGCTTTATCCTAAGCAAATGATACATACAGCACGCAAGTCAACCAGGAAGACTCTTCATTTGGTATAAATTTAGGGCTGTCGTCGATGCATAAAGGATCGTCAAGCAAAAACCATCGATGTACATAACTCGAAATCTTTCCTCGGGTTGAAATTCCCATCAAAGGATTCCTTCATTGTAGCTTTGTAAGAGCTATATTGTGAGAGCCTTTTTGTGCTGGTACTCTGAAATGGCTGGATACATACATAGCAGTGGATGGATGCCTGAATCAATAGTCACTGGAAGCCAAGGTTTGTTTGCTTACTCGATTTGCATCATCAGACGGCAGCGAGTGACTAACAATAATGTCATTGTCCATCATCGGCATGCACCATAATAGTAACAAGGAGGCCATAATCAGCTAATCTTTATCCACCCATCTACTTTACAAATGCATGTTTTGTTGTTACCGTAGGAGGTATAAGTAGGAGATTTGCAACCAAAAATATCAACTTGTTGTTGGCTGCAGTGGATGATTGCCCGTCAAAATGACGATGACAGAGACAAGTAAGATGATTGCATGTGATGCTTCGTTTCATCTATGCGACTAGAGTGAATTGTACATCATCTATGCACGGCACTGCACATGACCTGGCGAAGGTTCATGTACATGTGTCAAGATCTATCCCTCCCTCTCCCTCTCTTTTACAGTACTGCAATGTGCACATGACCATTTATGCGAGTGAACGGTCCATGTTGTAGTGCCAACCATGTGGCTGCATGCACGGTAATCACCTTGAGAACAACAACTCGGCTAATCTATTTTGGATACCCGAGCGCTTTGTGGCATGTTGATGGTTGTTACAAAAAGTTGGGTAAGTAGGACCAGCCAGGGTGTTGGTGGCGCTAAATGGGACTAAAGTTCAAAGGATAAAATGAGCCCACTTGCTGTCTCCGATGCTTCCGGAAAGACCACGGATATCGGCCCAGGTCTATAAACCTTGTCGATCGCCATTGTCACACATCATTGATTAGCAGAATAAACTTTACGCGGGATTGAAAGCACGGCGTGGGGCGTATTTTTCATGCCGAATAAAAGAGATAAAAACCGATCAATGTAGGCTGCAAGGGGTCAAATCCAACTAAGTAGTGGCATCGATAGGCTTTTCCAAACATAAGGAGAATCCCTTTTTGGTGACACAAAATGTAAAGTCGATCCGGTCAATCACCCGATGATAAAGATCATGCCAAGAAGACTATTAGAAGAATACATTTATTGCAATGGTTGAGAAAGGGAATATGTGGATTGACATCAGTGTGAGAAAACGCCAATGATAATCGAATACTATTGGTATAAAGATGATGCTGCGACGAGATGGATATGGTGTATGTTTGCATTGCGATATGCTGTGTGACACATGTGCGCTAGCCAAAAGTCTGCTGCGGGTACGGTACCCATACGCAATCTTTTTTTCTCGCAAACAGCCGGCCTGTTCTCTCTTTCTCTCCCAAAAACAACGCTTTCATATCTACAACTTGCAGGATCTTGTACAGATTGGTGCATTTCTTCTCATTCAGCAAGCAGGACTTGTGCGATCGCAACAACTTTTGATACCACTCAACATTTTGACAACTTGCCAATGACATCAGCTACCATTACCACCACTTCTACTTCTACTACTTCTACTACCCCTACCCCTACTACTACTACAACTACTACTCTTGGATCGGGTCGTGATGCTGTATTAAACCATCGTCTTGACTCAATGTCTCTTGAAGGTAAAGCAGGAGAAAGTATACGTTTGTTTTTCTTTGTGTCAAACCATTGACTATTCTTCAAATAGAACCTATGGCGAAGAGCAACAACAATCAAGGTGACATGATGCACTTACGTTTGAATCGATTGGAACTTGAACATGCGTATCTTGCTGAGCAAAACGCACATCTCGTCAAAGAACTCTCATTTGCTCGATGCACCATCAACGCGCTACGCAACATCACTCATCAAAAGGAAACGAATCTTGATGCTGCCAGACAGGAGCTGGATCGCGCTTACTTTCGTATTCGCATGCTGAGCATGACGTTGGCCAGACAAGAACAACGATTAAGGGAGCAGCAGGCTGCTATGGAAACAAGAATACCATCACCGTCATCATCATCATCGTCAGCAGTAGCAGCAGGTCCTGTTGCTGTATTACAATCATCACCACATTACCATTATGGGCAGTTGCAAACAACCTTATGCAATCAACTTGGACCACAACAACAGCAACATGGATACAATGAGTATCAGGAAGAGAAACAACAACAACAGCCAATGGATCATTATGGCAAACATGGGGGAGGACAAGGACAACAATTGACACCACCCGAATCGCCACGTAGTGTAGTAGATGATGAAGAAGAACGAAGCCAAGAAGAGTACATGTGCGATACTGTGTCACATCAACCACCCGTCAATGTAATGATGTTGCCAGGCAACTTTGAATAATACAAAGCAGCTGTACTACCATTATTAGTTTTCTCTTTTTGATATCTCAACACCCCGCTTTAACCCTTGAATCTTGTATCCATTCACATGCATTTTCCCGGGCTGATAAAGTAAAATAGCATTCTGTCTCACGAAAACAATGGGGATTTCCACTATGCAAGCTAAGCAATTAATGCACAGGCTGGTTTACGTGCACACACGCATACCTACTAGAGCACTTTGCTTCCACACTACACTGACTTGTGCTAATGATTTAATGTAAAAAAGAATGTCGGGTGGTTCGTCATGCGTTATGTCGTGTGTGCACGCAGTCGGGAACGTACATGCACGTACATCCTGCGCTCTTTCTTTCTCTCTCTCTCTCTATGCTCTTATAATCTCACTCTCTCTTTTTTTTATCCTACTACTCCTATTTTTTTTCTGTTCGCATGCTTTGCTCCTCACTTTATAAAAATGACATCTCTTTGTCAAACAACACTTCCGATCATGTCCACTTGTCGCACCATCAGCCAAATCGCACGACCATCATCGGCTGCTATCCACACTAACAACACCATCACCACCACTACAGCACATCACCATGTTCAGGGCAATGGACGTCAATCATCATCAGCCATTTCATCGTCATCATCATCATCCACTACCCATGACAGCCTCGTTTCTTCATCCACTTCAGTATCCACCTCTGATTATAGCAACGATGAATTCTCGTCAATGGGACTTCCCACACTCCAACCACCAGCACCACAAGCATCAACAGCTCACTTGGCCATTGGCACTCGAGTGATTGTGCCTAGCCTATGTGTTATTGGCACCTTGCGTTTTCTCGGTGAGACTCGATTTAAGCCTGGTACATGGGCTGGAATTGAGCTCGACGTGGAAGGTGCAGGCAAAAACGATGGCAGTATTCAGGGGTAAGTAAAAAGTATCTCTTTATCTCTTTATCCTCTCTCTCCTCCTCCTCGATTATCCCTTTTCTTCTTTTCTCCCAAAGCCCAATCCAACCCCTTTCACTCCCTTTTAGTCATTCTATCATCAATACCACCACATGCACTTTCCTACTCCACTCTATCAACCAAAAACATGTTCGGCTTCTAAAAAAACTCAACCTGTCAATCATGCAGTGTCCGTTACTTTACTTGTTCAGAGCACACGGGTCTTTTTGTCCCCGCCAATAAGGCATCACCCCTGCCAAGCGGTATGGAAGATGATGATTTGGATGTCAAGATTGATTCGGCTCGTTCACCATCTCGTCACCACCACCAGCTACAACAAAAGCAATCAACCATTACGACACATGCAACAACAAGTAGCACTCGTGCCAAACATTGTTGCTCTGGCAAGCGGCATAATACCACCACCACCACCACATCAGCGACATCATCCAAGCATGAACCAAATGCAACCATGCGGAAAAGCAAAAGCAGCAACACTAATGTGACAACCGAGGCATCTCAACAGCGTAGCATTGCATCACGTCGTAGCATTCATCCCACCAGCAGCAAATCTACAGCCATGGCAACCGTATCCAAGCAACAACAGCGACCTACCATGCTTCGTAAATCAAGTGTGCCATCGAGTACCAAGTCCACGGTGATCGCTTCACCAGCATTACGAAGAGCAAGTGAAGGGAGTGTGCTTCGCAAATCCAGTGTGCCACATCAACGATCCAGCAGCAGCTTGAGTACACGAAAAACAGCTGTTCCTAATAGCACTAAAAGCTCGTTGCCATCAGCTGCAAGACCTGCAAACAATCGACGTAATAGTGAAGGCAATACGTTACGCACTACGCGTAAAACTTCAGTTCCTGCTGCATCATCAACAAGTAAATCAACCCTTACTCGTCGTATTAGCAGCACCGATGTTACGTCTAGCAAGTCAACAGCCACTTTTAATAAACCCACAGCATCCAAATCAACCACAGCAAGATCCAATGAGTCACAACGAAGATCAAGTGCAGCATCATCATCGGTTGTGCCCATGAAAACAAGCCGTTCAACGACGACACGACGTACAAAGCACACTGTACATAAACAACAAGCAAATGCTGAAGAAGAACAAGAACGATTGAAACGACTCTTGGAAGAGACAAGAAGAGAACATGAGAAGCTGTGCTTGGAAATGAGTGGCAAGGAAGCTGTTTGGGAACAAGTGGTATCAAGCAAGGAAAGTTACGCTGTGCAAGTGCAAGAGCAACAAAAAGAAATTGATCGTTTGCAACGGCGGATACAAGCTTTGGAATCTGAGGTTTCTCAGCAGCAACAAAATGTAGCTGCATCATCCAAAATTGAAGAATACAAGCACACCATTGAGCAGCAACAACACCGTATTGAGCGTTTGGATCGTCATCTTCAACAACTGCAAGCTAAGCAATCTGACGACCAACACGCACGTGATGTTGAGCAACAACAACATAGGGCGCTTGTACAGCAGTTACGTGATGCACTTGCTGAACGTGACCAACAAACGGCTTATTTAGAGAATGCATACCAAGATCTCAAACAAGCTGAAGCCGATGTACGACGTCAGTGGCGGTTATCAACGCAAGCGCTTGAAGAAAAACATGCAAAAGCACTCGCTGAGAAGGATGCACATATTGCTACATTGACGGCATCCCTTGAGGAACACAAGCAGCAATTGATGATGCCACCACCACCGCTTCCTTCTCATGAAGACCATGCTTCTGTGGATAGACGACGACGACTAGAGCATCAATTACAATTGGCAACCACCGAATTGGATCGTGAACGTAATGAGAAGCATGCAAAGATGGCACACATTGAACAGCTGACAGCCCAAATACGACAAATGCAGCATGCTGCGGGTGATTCGCATCAACAGATCGCCACCCTGCAGCAAAAGTTGGATGCCGAAGTCAAGGATAAACGTCGTATCATGGATGATGCAACCACCACAATGACAAAAATGGCACGTTTGCAAGATCAGCATGATCAAATGGCCATGTCAAAGAATCGTATCGAACATGATCTTGCTGATGCCATACGGCGTGCCAATGCACTTGAAACAAGAATACAACAACAAGCCGTTGATCGGTCATCATCATCAAGCAGACATAGTCTTGAAGCGGAGAATGCTCACTTGTTACAACGTTTGGCAGAACTTGAAAAGTCTTCTTCCACTTTACGTCGCTTTTCAGGTGGTCCACAATCACCCGTATCACCCGTATCACTCACTTCGTTCAGCAGCCTTCTTGCCACCGCTACCCAACAACATGAAGAACAACTCTATTGTGAGATCTGTGAAGTCTTTGGACATGATGTCATGGGTTGTACCGCCTATCTCACAACGGCACCAGCTGGGTCTGATGATGCCGATCATTTGATGAAAAATGAGCCATCTTCATCGGTAAGTGGATTTTCATTGTGTTTATTTTCATTGATCCCTCATCCCTCAATCTATATAGTATTGCGTCAATTGTGATGCATTTGGGCTCCATTCTACTGAAGATTGTCCAAACCAGGATGAAATGTTTTAGTATTCTTGCTTTTTATACCACCACTATTAGCCAACAACCCCGTCATCCTCATCATCCACGCCATAATTTGTCACTACTTGTCTAATAGACCTGTTCTTGTGTTTTTCCTTTCGCCACAAAAAGAATGTGTTTATGTAAAATGGATATGATGTTTGTTTGCATGACAAGATAAGGTATAAAAAACACACAAGAGAGAAAGAGGATTACTATATTAGTGTTGTGGTGAAGAGGGTGACGCGCGCGATATAAAGAAGACGAAGGAGGGAGGTGAGGAGGTGATGGATCATGCAACGGTTTGTTCCTCTTTGGGAGATGGAAGTGCATCCATAAGTGGTGGGCTTGGCGCTCGCCTTCCTTTTGTCTTTGTGACATACCGTGGATGATCGGTGGGCGTCAGGAGTTCAAAACTACACATTAGCTCTTCGCTGACACTCATGATGGCGCCAAAGTTATCAAATTCACCACAATAGTTGGGAGCCGAAAACACCGTGACCAATGCTCGTCCACCGAAAAACTCATAGCCATCCTCAACAACCTAAATAGAGTTTGTGAGAAAACCTGGTACTTTCTCTGCTGTACACAAAATCCTCCTTACCATGTGAGCACGACACACGAGATCCAAGTCATGTCTTGCTAAGAAATCATTGACGATCCTTTTACCAAAGCAGTATGATACACCACGTTCATTGTCTTCCCATTCAATAGCTTGATCTGATGGATCGGACCATAGTAAATCGTTCAAAAGGCCATATTCAGGTACATCCGTGGGTCGCATAATGTTGCGTACATCATCCAAAGACTGCATTGATGGGCTCAAACCACCATGTACACAAAAGATCTTGCCTGCCACCAATGCTGCAATCGGCAACGTATTGAATACATCCACAAAAGTCTTCCATATCTTGACATTGGTTCGTCGTTTGCATTCGTCGTAAAATCCATATACTTGAAAGTAGATGATGAAGGATGATGAGTTGAACATTCTTCCATTCTCCATTCTCTCTCTCTCTCTCTCCTGCTACCTACCTCGTGTTACATTGGCACACTCGTGGTTGCCCCGGAGCAAAAAGAAGTTTTCAGGATATTTGATCTTGTAACAAAACAGCAGCAGGATCGTCTCTAGACTTTGCTTGCCCCTATCCACATAATCACCCAAGAACAAGTAGTTGGAATCTGGAGGAAATCCACCCTAGTAGAATGAATCATTGAGCTTTCCACATCATGGGCTTTATCCTTTCTCTCAAGCAAAAATGCTTCACATACCATATTGAAAAGACGAATCAGATCATGGTATTGACCATGGATATCACCCAATATCTTGACAGGAGGATTTAATTCAATCATGGTCTATGTATGTAACGTTGAATGAGCCATCATTGCATTTCGAACGGTGGTCCCTTTTTCCACAATGAAACTCGTCCACATCCATCCGCACACACACGCATTTTCTCCTTACCGGTTGACTCATAAACACTTCTTGAGCTGCTCGGCATATAGCCACGATCTCAGAGTTCCTGAACGGCAACTTGGATACCTTGCTTGTGTTCCCCATAGCCAATAAACGAGATATGCATTCATCAATGTCCAAGTTTCTTCCAATGGATCGAATCGATGTAGCTGTCAACTGGTTTTGTGACGAAAACGTCAACTGATTCAAGTCTTGAGTCGACGATACAGATTGCTCATTGGCAGCGACATTGTTGTTATTGGTTGGAATGCTGTTTGGAATACTGTTGGGAAAGGGTTGTTGTTGTTGGTATGCATTTTCTGTTGAAGGAGGTGGAGCTTGTTGTTGTTGTTGTTGCTGTTGTTGGGACAATTGTTGTTGGCGATGGAGAGAGCTGTTGACTAGAATGGAATTGATCGATGCCGCCGTCGAGTTGGAGTATTCATTATCAGGGACGTCAGCACGAATGATACTGGGTCTATCTTTGCGTTTCTTTGACGAGGGTACGTTGCCCATGGAATATTTGCAAAAGGAGTAAAAGAAAAGCGAAAAAAGACAAGGAGAGCTGTAAAGGGGCGTTATGTGTATAAATGTGTGCGTGTGAGTAAAAAAAAGAGAGAGAGAGAGAGAATGAGAGAAAGAGGGGTTAAGCAAGCAACAGCAACAAGGGATCTCAAACGTTTCGTGTGAAGTGTGGTGTGGAGTGTCACGAGGGCGATACAAGAAAAAAAATACCACTTTATTTATGTTTGTGAGAGACAACATCAAAACAATGGCGGATAAGGCTTTTAGCTTTGATTGAAGAACAATGTAATGCTTGAACTTGAAGACATTCATCTTGTCCTGCACCTAAAGCAGCTGCCATGGCTAACATGTTTGCATTCGGGTCGGCAATGTTAGTGCGTTGGTGAAGCGCATGATCGACAAATGCAATTGGTCCCGACGCTGTTGCATCCCCATCAGCATGTTGCACAGACTTGCCCCATTCGCCGTCTTTATCACCATGACAAATAAACCCAAACGTATCTAGACATTCATCCTCATTCCCATTCAATGATGATCCACACCACTCCTTGCTATCATCTTCAGGGTCATCACCATCAATAAATTGAACAGGCCGGAAAATGTACTTGTGAAAATAGCAGGATGATTCACAAAGAAGATGCTTGTCATGAAACGCTTGGATGGGTGCAAGTAGTGACGTTGGTATATCGTCAACAGGCAATGGTAATAGAGATTCAATCAATTCGGCAAAGTCATTGATGGATCCAGACTTGTAACATAACACGAGCAACGCCCATGGAATAGCGTACGATGCTTCTTGTTGATCCACGTGATTCACATTGTCAATAGCCTTCTTACGTCGCCAGATACTAAAGGCTTTTGAACATGTTTCCACAATGGCTGCTGGTGAACCACGGCATTCCAACAATAGGGTGCAAAGCATTGGGATAACAACCTGCTCGTTACTCAACAAGTGGTCAAATTGCAGACGTAGCAACAAGTCATATACGCTGAAAACCTTGTCATAGCGCTCGTGTGCACGTGCAGGTGCAAATGTTGCAAGTAGCAACATTTCTTCAAGAAATCCAGGCATCTCGGGTTGATCCGGTACCATGTATTCGGTGCACATGAAGCGTGTGTATACCGTCCAAGCACGAGCTTCCCAATCACTACGTCGAGATACATGTGTCATGATTGGGGTAGCTCCAAACGCACGCCAGCATACGTGCATGGCAACACGTGGTGTGAATTCATCAACGGCAGCACCCATTTTCTTGTACAAATCCCATGCATATTCATATTGCTGACACTGTAGCGCTGTATACATCATGGCATTATCATTGTCAATCTTGTCTTGTAGAATGCGCTCTTGATTTGTCTCCCCTTTCACACGTCGCTCAGCCCAATCTTGCAAAATACTATTACGGCGTCGATGACTACGTGCCACGGCAGCTGATTCATCCACATTCTTTCGCTCGTATTCTTCACGTTCATAGGCCCATTTGGTCCCGCTTAGCGCATTTTGGTAAAACATCCACAATTTAAATCGATCTTGCTCAGTGACTTTTGCCATAAGAGGTGTCTCGATACGTATCGGGGGAAGCATTGTAGGCGCCAATGGATTTGCCAAATCAATATAGGGCTTTCCAAATTCACCAATCAAGTACTCTGCTTGGTCGATTTGCTTGGGTGTTTGTAACAAATGGAGCGAGATGGCTAAACGGTAAACTTGTATATCCCAGCATGGCCTTGGCATAGAGTAAATAGCTTGCAAAGCTAGCATCTCGTGTTTGACATCCACAAGGTACTGGACTACTGCTACATAGGCCGATGTCTAATATACACAAAATCCATTAGCTTCCTTTCCCTTGTATATACATGATACGTCCTACCTCAAGTGTGTATCCTGCTTCAACCACTTTGGCGAACATTCTCCATATGATTGTATCATACACGGCATCAGGATTCTTTTCAAGATCAATTCCCGATATTTCAGTGGTGATGCGTGCCATCTTGGGCTCACATAGCGTTCGCAGCATCGTTGAATAGGTGGTCACCACTTGTTCATTATCGTGTTCATCATGTAAATCGGTCATGCTCATGGTGTATACAGCTTCCTTGAGTACGTCAACAGCCTCTTTGACATCTTCATTTTTGAGCAGATCATTGATGTGGATGCCAATCTGTACGCTATCAGCACGTGATCTTCTTGCAGCATGTTGTCGTAAAGGATCATCCTCAACGTCGTCGTCATCATCATCATCTTGTGATTGTTGAGCCATACTTAGTCGTCGTTGGTGTGCTGGTGTTGGATGATGGGGTCGATCAATAACAGGCTGCGTTGGATGAACCATGCCGCTGCTCAATGCACTACTGTAACTAGCATCGCTATCGGTTGTGCTGACACTAGCATTGCTAAAGTTGCTGCTTCTCCGCCAAGCATCATTATCTTCGCTGCTTTGTAGATGTGGCTCTTTGTTGCTGGTATCATTGGACCATCCTTGAAAGAAATTGGAAATGACCGAAGGAGTTGCACTTGGGCGTCGCATTGATGCCAAATACATGTCCTTGTTCAGCGTGCTACTTCGTCGCCTATCAAGAAATGACGGTGGTTTTGTTGCTCGCACCGGCTGTGGTGCAAACATAGAGGCGGCCACTTCCACTGGTATTGACATTACTAGAAAAGTATAGTAAAAAGAGAAAACAATTAAACATGGGAACCCTTGCAGGGGATGAAAGGGGATGAAATCATCAAGGGTTGAAACATTGTCAGCCAATCTTACATCCCCACCCTTGTCTTAAAAGAACAAAGAAGCACAAAGAATAATAATAGAATGAACACAATAAGATTTCAGCTTTTATATGTACAAGAAATTGCACTATGTACAAAATCTACAATTTATGGACGTTGCCAAGATCATGGCATGCTTCTTGGGTACGTACAATCATGCTCTTTTCAGCAGCACGTAACCAGACTCGAGGATCGTATTGCTTCTTGTTGGGCTTTTCAGGACCCTGGGGATTGCCAACTTGTGTTTGCAGATAATCTTTGTTGGCCTCGTAATACTTGTGCAAGCCATCCCAGTATGCCCATTGTGTATCAGTATCCACGTTCATTTTGACTACCCCGTTGCGTACAGCTTCATGGATTTCTTCTTTGGTGGATCCTGAACCACCATGGAACACAAGAAAAACAGGATGTCTTTCAGTGCTACCGAGTTGTTCACGCACGTAGTCTTGATGTTTGGCCAACAGCTCAGGATGCAACTTTACATTACCAGGAGCATAAGATCCATGGACGTTACCAAATGCAGCTGCAATTGAAAAGTACTTTGAGATGGGTGCAAATGCTTTGTAGATATCCCACACATCTTCAGGTTGGGAGAACAAGGAAGCGTTTTCCACATTTTCATTGTCAACACCATCTTCTTCACCACCGGTAATGCCAATTTCCATTTCAAGCCATTGCTTCATAGGCGCCATGCGTTTCAAATAGTCGCAGCAGATGCGAATGTTTTCATCCTTGTCTTCCTTTGATAAATCGAGCATGTGCGACGAGAAAAGTGGTTCACCATGTGCTTTAAAGTACTCTTCATCAGCTTGCAACATGCCATCATACCATGGAAGCAAGTTCTTGGCACAATGGTCGGTATGCAGCACCACTGGGATGTTGTATGCTTTGGCAACGGATCGGACATACTATACATAAGCATCGGATCAGTACCATCATTATGCATGCAATCCATTGGCCAATCATATCCACTTACATGTGCCCCAGCAACAGCACCCATCACGGCAGCTTGCTGGTTAGTGTTATCGAGGCCCTTGCCTGCAAAGAACGCGGCACCACCATTTGAGAATTGGATAATGATGGGCGAACGGATGTCACGTGCTGCTTCAAGTACAGCATTGGCAGTACTACATTGTACACGTTAGCTTTTAATTTCTCCAACCCCCAATTTCATCCTATTTTACCTGGTCGATGTAACATTCACCGATGGAATAGCAAATGCATGTTCTTGAGCATAGTTGAATAGCTTGAGCACATCATCTCCGGTGATGACACCTGTTGGAACAATATCAAGGATACCCATTATGAGAAAAAAGGATAGCAAAGTAAAGAAAAGATGATGGCGATTGTACACAACCCTGGATTTGGGTTTAACAAAGGTCACTTTTACGGGGGTATTTAGTTCAATCATATGCTGGGGGTCCCTTCATTCGAGGAGATTCATTATCCAACGACATCATCGGGTATGTAACAAGAACATGTGAAGCTTTATTCGATTCGAGAAATGCTATAGCAATGTGCAACGGCTATCAAGGAGGGTGTGAATCAAGATACAAATTGCATATGGATGGATCTTTTGTGGACGAGAGCATCCTCCGATATGACTTGGGAATGAGTATCAATAGGGTGGATCATAAAAGTGGCGGGAGCGAAAAAGACAAGTTGTTGTAGACCATCATCAACACGGCCATGTAAACGAACGACCACCTTTTCCCCCCAAGCACAGCATACGACAGCAACCATGATCATGTGATCCTTCATTTGTGTGCAGTATCCACCTATAATTAATCACGTCGGAAGTTGCCCGCATTTGTGCAGCTGCCCTTACTCTTTCTGTTTTCTTTCGTTCTCGAATACACCGCATCTCGATATTACACATACGACATGAACAATGTAACGCAGCACTCTATTTATTCTCGATATACACACACACCACACGAGATGCTAACGGCCAGTTGCGATGTAACAGTTACGACGTCTCATTGGCCGTTCCTCCACATCACAGAGCAAGAGTCCAGCATCCCCAACGCCAGCTGAATACATGCAGGAACAAGATGAAAATGCTGAAGGCGACAATAGCACACCACAGCTAACCAACGAGTACTTTAAACGATACGAGCTTATGACAGAGTTGTGAGTATACATCAAAGGGGCAGCTCCATAGCAACAACAGCACCACTCACCATGTATGTTATATAGCATAAATTTGAGGAACCCAAGCCATTGCCCATTAGGCGTGTATGTGATACCCTCTTCAGATAACTTGAACGGTGAGTGATTGGGTGTATGCGATGAGGATGATGGTGAGTAGAGGGAAGGCTGATTCATTCATGGCTATGTAGTATGGTACGGTGTCGTCTTTGTGCATAAAGGATATTATCGATCAGGCGTATTCAAGTTTCGCATGACAATCCCTGAGAACTACCCCAACCATCCGCCGTCAGTGACTTTTTTGACTGAAATGTTCCATCCTTTGGTCGATACACAAGGCAATCTTTCATTATCCCAACAATTTGCCACATGGCGACCTTATCAAGATTATCTTTTTCACGTGCTCCATTATGTCAAGAATATTTTCAAACGTGTCGTACTGGATGGATTGGTCGATAAACATTGCCCACACAAGGAGGCCTATCGATTGTATGTACAAGGAAAAAAGAAGGAGGAAAAGGGGAAAGAGGGGTTAAAGGTGTCGGAGGAAGGTATCTTAAGGGTTAGCTAACATGCATGATTTTGACGTAGATATCGGACGGATCGAACCGTGTTTGGCAAACTAGCACAACAAAGCGCACAGCTATCCATCACCGAATCATATCTCTTTGATCATTTCCCTGAAAACAATCTCATCAAGTTCTCCAAATTGAGCGAAGCAGAATATGGTAAGCATCCAACGATCATCATCCATTACAACACCCATCACTTATATATGTTACAACAGAGGATCTCAGGACACAAATATTGGATAGTGCAAGATCATCTTAATATAGGCATTTTACCCCATTAAAGAAAAAATCATTATGCTACATCATCATCATTGCTAGTGGATCCTTTGGACATGCGAACAACAGGCTTGTTCTTTGGTGGATGTGGAAAGAGATCACCCCATGCAATCTTGCGTGCATCCTTGTAAGGCACCTTACCCTGCGATTTAGGTACAACCATTCGCTGTATTTCCCCTATCATGCAATTGAGTAAAAAAAAGATTACATGCATCAAGTAAAACTCATCTTTACCTTCTTTTGTACACACGTCCATAATCACATGACCTTGTTTCTTCATTGGTGCCTGCACCAGCCGTGACCATGTATAAGCTTCCGATGCATGATCGCCTTCTGTCACTTTGGGACGCTGACCCCGCCGAAGCACAACATAGGAGTATTTGGCATCTTCAGAGTTTGACTTTGAATGTTTGGTTTTCATCTACAAAGTCCATATGAGTATCAGCGACAACAAAGAAAAAGGATTGCCAGCCACACATACCAGAAATTGTGGTCGTTGGACTCTTTGTGAGAAATGGCACCATAGCCTATCAGGTTTGGCATCCGGCGAATAGAGAAGGGGGCAAGGTTTATCATGGGGACACTATAATCTCCTTGCTCGTTTACTTGCATACATTGGATTTGCTTTATGCATCTTTTCCCACTTACCGGTGCTACCACATGTACGTCCTCATTTGTATCCAAAACATATTGGCGAGCACGAGCAATATTTGAGAAACCAATGGGTGTGCCTCGATCGATCAACACCTTTTTGAAATCCAAATGCTGCATTAGCCTTTTTATCCAAATGACCATTATCACGTGAGAGAAAGAAGCCTACCAATACATCGCCTGTCATATCCCACAGCTGTCGAACAATCGATTTCTGGAGCGCTGTTGATGGTACATCACCCAATGTAAATGCACTAATCACCAAATCCGGCTTGGATGCCTGTATATAAAAGAAAGGATCAACATGACATTCTTTCCTTTGCCATTCCCACTCTTTTTTTTATACCTCTGGTCCTAATGCAAGATATCGCTTAAAATCGATTGGTAATTGAGGAGCGACACTGTCTATTTGAGATATCGTATCAGATTCAATCCTCGATTTGCATTCCCCCATTCCCCACACGATCCCTGCATACTTACCCTGCAGCCTCTCAGCTATGCTAAGCATATCCTCTGACAAATCCACGCCCGTGCAATGCTGTATATCCTCATAAACTTGATGTGATGCCCTGCATCCACGATATTAGATAAATCCCCATGTATGTCGATATCCAATTCAATACAAACCATAATGCTGTGCCTGGTCCTGTACCAAAGTCAAGGATGGTTTTTGGTTTAAAGTCTGATAGTCGATGAGAAATCTCATGGAGGACATTGAATGTTGCTGCATAAGCGGATGGCATTGCTCCAGCGAGATAGGCAAGTGATTCACGAGGTCCATAAGCTACCGTGTGTGGTTCTTTTGTTGTATCCTCTGTTGGTATGCGTGAAGTCGAACGTAACGATTCATAGATACGCAATGCATCCGTGCGTATTAACTTTTTGTCGCTTTCTGTATTGCCATGGCATTAGTATCTTCAATCGAGCCGATTTGTTTCCTTCACGCACCTTGAATGATCTCTGAGATCCCATCGATCAATGGCTTGGGAAGGGGTACAGCACCGATCCTTTTACGTCCATATTCTGCTGCTTCTGATCGGCGTGCCACTGTTTGACTGATCGCTGGGAGCTCGGCCCATTCGACCGATCTGTCAAAACGCTTTAGTCCCATGCTCCAAAAGACGCTTCCACACACCACCTACTCAAGTTGTTCCAAGGCCTCCAACTGCTTCAAGTCAAGGAAGACAGCCTTCTCTGTTGTATGCCAACGACGTGTCAACGCCAAGAGTGGTTTGATGGTACGAGTGAGCCGTTGTGGGGTGAACATGACAAAGCCACTTTTATGGAAGAGGAAGAGGAGGAGAGAGACGAGCTTAAATTCAAGCAGCAGTAGTTGAAATTGTCAAGGTAACACAAAAGCTGGAGGATGCAGGCAGCATGACAACTGACCCCCTTTTTCTTGCATTGGGTGCTTCCTTATTTCTTTTATTACACTCGTCTTTCGCTCCCCGTTTCTTTTTTCTCTTTCTTTTCTTTTTGTTCATCACTTTCTTTTACTATTACTACAGCCGATCATGGCTTACGACTCTAGAGCGTTTGACCTCTCCGAATACTCTTACGTGATTGGCATCGGTAGGCTTCTTGTGTCTTTTACAACAACACAAATCATCTCACACACACACCCTATTTCAAAGATTTTGGTACAACATTTTCTGGATGTTGTTATTCATTCACCAGGGACAATAGTGAAGAAGTATTTGATATCACTCGATGGTATGTTGTGGTGATGGTGAACAACATGCAAGGAGATGTAGGCTGACAAGAAAAAAAAACATAGGCCTCGACAAACAAATCCATATCCAAAGACACCCACACTTGCATTCTATCCTCAAGGATCGACCAAGATGACGGCGTGGGGTCAAGAAGCAAGGAGATTGGCAGCACGACGCGGCAACGACCATTTGCTTTCTCGCTTCAAGTTGCATCTTGATGAACACCTTGACTTGCCTCCTTTACCCAACGGCTTAACAGCATTGGATACCATCTCGCATTATCTCGAGTCCTTTCACACACACATTTGCACTGAATTGCAAAGGAGCTTTGCATCCAATTATGATCAATCCAAGTTCAGATACTGCTTAACGGTACCAGCCATGTGGAGCGACCAAGCCAAAGCAACCATGCGTGAAGCAGCTATTCGTGCCGGTCTCATCAACCGCTATGATCACCCCGATCGATTGATGCTTATCAGTGAACCAGAAGCTGCAGCCTTGTATTGTGAAAAAAAGTGTGAACAATTTAATCTTGGACATGGTCAACGATTCATGATCTGCGATGCAGGCGGAGGTAAGTAAACAAGACAAGAGGAGGGGGGAGGAGGGAAGGCGTGGATAAATGAGTGGTGGTGAAGGATGCCAATCAATGCATTGAATGCATCATCTCATTTTCTCTTTCTCTTTCTCTTTTCTTTTTCCCATCATGGATGATGATGATGATCATACATTATAGGCACTGTGGATCTAATTGTCTTTGAAATTGATGATTCAAACGGGAGAAGGTCGCTGAGAGAAGTGACAAAGGGTCAGGGGGACTCGTGCGGATCCACCTTTTTAGACGCCCAAATGCGTGAATATCTCAAAGACCGATTCTATGGCCTGGGGAGAGTGAGTGATTCAGCTATGGAATCCATGATGGAAAACTTTGTCGAAGCTATCAAGGTAAATATGGGTGTGAATGTGTATGTGTATGGATGTGTTTGTTTGCATTACTGCAGGCTGTTTTCATAACAGCTCTTTACCCACCCACCACCCCTTTGGTTTATGTTTTTGTTTGACTCGCCTTATTGACTTTTTATTCTTTACACACACGCTCCTTGTTTTGGTGCCTGCTTGTCTCCTCTCTTACAATTTCCCCTACAGCCCCAATTTGAGGGAGATGAGGATCAGTTTCTTCTCCTTCCTGCCACTTTGGGACTTGCCAACATGGATGACCCCGCAAATGGTATCGAGGATGGCAACCTACGTATCACCGCTGAAGATCTGTGCGAGCATGTTTTTGAGCCTGTTGTTCAAAAAGTATTGGATTTGATTGATGCTCAAGTACGACAATCCCACGTGCTGCTTGATGCCATTTTTCTTGTTGGTGGTTTTGGTCAATCGGAATACTTGCGTCGAAGAGTCATTGACGAATTCTCTCGGCGAGTTGGTTTCATTGGTGTCCCTCCTCGTGGTGAATTGGCAGTAGTGCGTGGTGCAGTGTACTTTGGATTAAATCCACGCATGGTGACTGAACGCGTATCGCGACGTACCTATGGTGTGGAAACTCGCATGGTGTTTGATCCGCGTCAAGACCCACAGGAGAATTGCATTGCAGGGGATGGTGGTAGACTCTTTTGCAAACAACGCTTTAGCATTTACGTCCAAAAAGGTCAACGCGTCAAGGTGGATGAATGTGTATCCAAGAATTTCATGATCGCTTATCCCAACGACACTGATACAGGCATGTACATAGCGTATGGACACTTTCAAGTATGCTTTTTATTGACAATGCCTATTGTAGATTTGTTTGCTTATGATGGTGATGGTGCCATACCTCGTTTGACGACCCATCCCCAAGTCTTTAAGGTGGCGCGTTTCCCTATAAAGATGCCAAAGTTTAGCGGCGTACAAAAGGGTGAACCAATATTCATGAGCATCAAAATGTTCTTTGGCCAAACAGAAATCAAGATCGAGGTGCATATCCGAGATAGAGTGTTTACATTTACATCAGCCTTTGAAACGCTGGAACGTGGTCTAAGCGGCATTGTCGGTGATCTTGATGTACCAACGACTCCACCCAGGGATAGCATCTTTAGCAGCGCATCCAACTCGAATTTATCCAGCCCAAATACAGAATCAAGACCCCCTTCACTTGGCCATCACGATTCGTACATGTCACGTTATGCTCGTAGCTACAATGGTGACGATGATGAATCTTTTTACGATGGTGATTCGAGGCACTCGACTGGTTTCCATGGCACGGCAAAGAAGTTACTTGGTCCTTTCAAGATTGGTCGGCGAAAACAGTAGGGAGGATCTATGAAAGGGGAAAGACCAAAACAATACAAATATAAAGCAACACCCCCCTTTTTCTCTCTACAATTTGAGTAGCTCCATCTTACCATTGTACAGGATACTAATCATGATCGCACACACACAAGCACACAATCACCCCTTCTCGTATCTCCACCCACATTTTACCATTATAATCCGCGCATCAATCAATCAATCAATTTTTCTTCTTTCTCAATATCTTTATAAAGTCATTGATAATATACAACCATCTAATTTGTCTAGAAGCGTGCTTTGGGTGCAGTGTCACCGGATTTAGCGTTACGGCTCCATGGAACAATCAAGCATTGATGGCTGTTGTACAATGGACCCATGAGTATGGATAATGAAATTATGTAACCATGATTGATGATAATGCTTACCGTGTCAATGCTAAAAGATTTCCCTCTGCGTCCCATACACCGCCGCTGCAGTCGAATCGATTGTTGATAATATGAGGAGCAGCAATGGTAGTAAGCACTTCCTTGCCGGTGGGCTTTCGCTTGAACTGGACCTCGAGTTGCATGGTGGGGCACCACACAGGACCCTATTACCTAGATATCAGCCATGACCTTCTCTCATTGTCGGCACCCATCTTATACTTACTCCCAAGAAATCCCATCCCAATAAGATTGGAGGTGTCACAAACATATCACACCAATAAGGAATGCTTTTGAAATCGATATCACGGCCATCAGTGAACTTGAGTAGTTGATTAAAGTAAGCCTTGCCACCAATGCCAGAGACATGATCCTTTGGAATGCTGGTTCGATCCACGAGACCTTCAATGAAATTGCCCATATAGGTGTGCTTGTAGGGAACCATCACATCACGGCTAGGTGGTTGATACGGCTCATGGAAGTGGGTGACACCCTTTTCATTGTCCATATTGCCCATGGTGAAGATGACATGCACCTTTTCAGTATATTGATCGCGTTGGAGTTCATCCACATGCTTCAACTGGGCTGTGTCCTATAACACATCATGGATCCTTATGAGTAAACCTTCACCTCAGGGGGGGGAGAAACTCACTACACACCTTGGCTTGTAAAAGACTAGCACGCACAACACAATAGCCTTTGCTACTCGTTTTGATGTCTTGAATTTCTACAATGTAGGGGCCCACGCTGGTCTTTCGCAAATAAAAGCAATTGAGTGCCACGGGATCCTTTTGGAATTTGGAAGAGAAATGGCGAAGGACGGCATCGGTGACAAGAGCCAAAACATAGCCTAAACACGAGCGAGTGGATGATAAGGAAAAAGGGGGGAGGAGATGAAAATGAAATCAAAGGATGATTACCGCCCTGGAATCGTTTGTGAGTTTTGAATGAAAAGACAAGTTGATGGTGGTGGCTACACTTACATGAGGTACTTCGCCTATGCACCAGTCCTATTATATGCAATTGGGATGATTCAGCGATTTTGGTTTGTGGGGTAAAGTGGTGGATCTTAATAAGGATTACCTTGCTTGCAGTGCCTGCATAATAATATTTCCCATCAGTGGATGTGCCGATAGAAACACTGTTAGTAGCCTTGTCAAAGGCATTATTGATAGGTTGTTGGTTGCTGGTTTCAGTTATCATTAGAGAAGGTGGAGGGAGACAGGTACAAAAGCATGACAAATGCTATTTGGCTTTTTGATCCCGAATCGGAGCGGAGTGATATTAAACATGATGGCAATTGTAAAATGTTGCCCATTCACACATCATGTAATGCTGTAGATCAAGCGAAGATGTCATTTTGAGTAGTATTACTATGCTATGCTATACACGCCAATCATCATCTCTAGTCTATATAGCATGGATTGAAATTGATATATGTATTGAACAATATGGATATATGATTTTTGGATTGGATTCTATGCTGGAAAAACGAAGCTCCGGAAATTAGATGATGTGGATGATGATGATGGATGTTTTGGCTGTTGTTGTTGTTGTTGTGTTGTGGATGTTGCTGATGATGATGGTGGTTGTTGTTGTTCTTGTTGGTGGTGATGATGCTCCTCAAATTGATGATTGATAACTCGAATGGAACGAGGGTGTGTTACATCCATGCCGCGTTGTCGCTTCTTGATCACATCCGTCTTCATTGAAAGAGGTCGTTTGGCATTGTGTAATTTGAGACTACCAACCGATGGTGAGCAAAAAAGAACACCCCCAAACTGCGTTATTGGAAACTTACTAAAGTCCGCACGCATTACAAAGTGGGGCACCTTCATTGTCACGACGCCAGAGCGGAGTTGTCCTTGTACTGCAATTGGAACATGCCGTTTCAATACCTTCCACGGATGATTGAGGAGCACTCTTGAAATGCTTTGGCCTGGGTGCATTATGTAATTTGGCGCTAATGTATATACACAGTGAGTAACACCATTATGTCATCTTGTAGTATCCATCTTCTTACTATAATCCACATGCATTGCATAATAGCTCATCGTTTGCGGATCGTCTCCAAAGGGGTGTGGATGTCGTCTCACAATTGCTGCATATAGGACGCTTTCCCTCTGAAGGTGTTGTATTCACATGTATCTTTTGTGCTGAAGGGTCGCCTGTGGATGATGATGATGATGGTGGTGTTGGTTGTTTCCAAGAAGTGGGCGACAAGACATGTTGAGCCGAGGCGAATTTTTCAGGAGGAAGAATGGAAAGGATCTTGCTATGCAACGTGTTTCTAGGAAGAGGAGGGATCGCTTCTTCCATAACATAAAGTGCGTCATTGTCCTGTTGTTGCTCCTTCTGCTGCTGATAAACGAGATGCTGTGTTTGTTGCTGTTGCTGTAAAGTGGATTGTTGTTGTGGTATGTCTGATTGTTGTTGTTGTTGAGTTGTTGTAGTAGTATAGAAAGAGCCGGCATCCATCATTTCAGTATCTTGTATTGACGTAGGCAAATAGCCACCCATCATGTTGTCAAAGTTGAAAAGGTTATTCATGTCTTTGAAGATGTCATCATCCAATTCGATCATTTGGTCCGAGGCTTGATCTGACGTAAATTGCTGTAGCACGAAATTCTCAGTGGTAAAGTCATAATTGGTTTCAGCATTGGATTCGACATTCATTTGCTGCGGTATTTGATGGTCAAAAGAGGGCTGTAGTGATGCCATGTCCATATGCTGTTGTTGGGCAGATGATGATGAGGATGATGACTGTAGTGGTTGTTGAGGCTGTGTTGGTGCTATTGTTGTTGATGCTGCTGCTGATTGTTGTTGCTCATGTTGTTGCTGCTGCTGAGGATATGATGATGGATTGGGTAATTGACATGGCTGTAGCTGCTGGTATGATGACGATTGAGATTGTTTTGTTTTAGGTTGCTGCTGCTGGGCATATTCGATATGAGACGGCTGCTTGTTCATGGCACGCTTGTTTTGTACTGAGCCTTTCTCTTTGTCGAGTTTTCGAGTTGTTGACGAGGACAATCTTTTGAAATGCGTCTTTGTATCCATGATGTTGTGAATGAACCATAAACGCCAAGCAAGGTTCTCCAATCGGCTGCCGTTCTCTAAAGAGTCTTTGACTTTGGTGCATACTCGCCACGTTTGGGACAGGTCGTCTTCGGAAGTTATGTTGGCAAACTGGGAGAAGGTCTTGTTGCCTTTCATTTTCAACGAAATGGGAGCCATGGTGAGCTAATGGTTGTCAGAATGAAGAAAGCGATGGGGAATGAGGTGAAGGAAAAAAGGAAAAAAGTTGCAAAGTCAAAGATAAGGCGTGGATGTTGGATTTAGGCTTGCCTGAGAGAGAGAACTACCCGATATTTTCACAAGATCCGATCCAGATGTCACCTGCCCTTTTCACTTTTCCTTTGTAGTTCATCATCATCATCCCATCACCCTCAGCCATGTGTAAAGAGAGAGAGAGATCATCGTCACTCTTTCCTTCTCCCACACCCTCCCACCCCCCCAACATCATCATCATTTATTGTTCTCACTGTCATTAAAAAGTGTGTGAGCTTTGACCAAGTCCCTTTATTCAGGTGACCTTTTGGATGTAACAGCGAATGCATGTTCATCACCCAACATCACCTCCCTTTTTCTTATAAATGTTTGTACTCCCACATGAGTGAGTTTAGCGTCCAGCCATTTACCACTGATTCTTCCCAAGCGGGAGGATTGTGTCATGGTACTGTAACCATGGTCCCTATAAAAAAAAGACCTCGGTCTTTCTATTCCCGGTTTCCCTGTGTCGGCATTTGAAATGCATTATACCGCTTGCATAATGCAGTGCTAGCCTGACAAAACATCCAATTACTTGAAGCCTTCATCTATCGCCCTTAAAAGATATTCAATCATTTACGAGAACAAGTTTGAGTTTATGAATTTACGACTATCCTTATATGGTATCCATGTTTGAAAGTCAAATGTCATGGCGAGGTGATGAGGTAAACTGCTACTACTACTACTACTGCTGCAGCAGGCTGCTCATTGTTGCTTGAACCACCACGTCAAAAATAGTACATATTGTCATCGCCGTTGCAGGTAAACAAACAAGGTCGATTAAAGAATGGCATCTCACCCGCATGTATGGAATCCACATGTCGCCATATACAAAGCATGAAGACAAAATAGGAAAACTCTTTGCAAGAAGTAATGGGGGGGTGGGGGTTTATTGACTAAGTACAATGAATTCACTTGGCTTCTTTGTGTCAGCCGCCTCAACATTGATCCAATACAACCCATATCCATTCTATGAAACAAAGACTTTTCTGGTATCTTCAATCTGGAAAACATCGCCAGTCCTTGGACAAGTAATCACGCCATCATTCTTGGCAGCCATATCATGAAGTGACTGAGAAGAGAGAAGAAAATGATTAGAGCTATGATTGGCGGTTGGTAGAGGGGTCAACGTACCTCGTAGCTATAGACTCGTCCATTTGGTAGCAATAAGGGTGGATTATCTTCATTCATGATTTTGCCACTGATTCTGCATACAACGGTGGAATTGACGTGGTGACTCCATGGTAATGTCTCAGCCAATTTACCCAACGTATCAGCATCACATACGGGACAATGAACATTGCGACTTTCATGGTTGTAGCACTGGGGCGTCTTTAATGCTGAAAGACCAGCTTGTAGAGTGATGGACAACAGAGGATGGGACGTAAGTGAACAAAGCTTGTAGTTGTCGGCTCGAAATTGTTCAATCAACTCATTCCATCGTATTGGGTCGTAAAGATCCTAAAGCGAAATCAATAACCCCCAAAATAAGAGAATGAACATGCTAATTTCATTGTTGTATGTACCTTGTAGGGCTGACATTCCGTATCACTGCTGAACACTAATAATGCCATTGCTTGCTGGATCCTCTTAAATTCGGTAGGTTGCCATGGCGACAAGTACTTTTGGGCGTACGCAATAGCTTCCATTCCTTTGCCTGCTCTTGCCAACTCGATGTATTCTTGTAGTCGCAAATTGAATTCGAGCGTGCTCTATGAGTGCAAGGGGATAGATAAATGAGTACGCGATCCATAGGCTCGTTGCAATATCCTCCTACATTTTGCTTTTTGAGAGACGAGCGATTTTCTGAACACCATTGCAGACACTCTTTGCAGCTATGATTTCTCAGCGCTTCCTCGACCTTTTCTGATTGTGTAAAGAGCAAAACATCCACCATATCCTAATAACTCTCATTTGAGTGCCCCACTCCCTTGCTGATCCTTATCCACATTTCTTTACCTCGACATCGTTTTCGGTTGCAACAAGCTTGGCTGTTTCTGTAAGACCTTCTCGTAATAGATAATCCACCACCAATCGATTCAACCGTGTTTTGCTCCATTGCTGAAACTCTGGTGCCTTCACCGATGTAACCCCGGATATCGTGTTCAAATGCACCACTCGATTCTTTAGTCGTCTCGCATGCACGCTCTCCTCTTGCCAATACTTTTTGAGCTAATAGGATCGATGAGGTATTAGAAAAGATGAACCATGACCATAAACCAGAATCCATATCCACCAAACACATACCTTACGCTTCATGTTTTCAAGCTGTTCTGTTAACTCGACCAAAGTCTCAGTAGCTTTCTCTGGTGATATCTCATTTGCCTCTGCAGCCTTCACGCAGCGATTGATCTTGTCGAGAATGTTGGTGATTTGCACTTCAAGGTACTTGTTGGAATGCTTGACAGATTTCCTCAATTGTTCATAAGGAACCTGTGCCATGGATACCTCTAAGTCACTCGTCTAATGCAGCTGAGTCGTCGTTCATTACCTTGATAAGAGGTTGTTCCAAGTCGATAATCTGCTCGCCTTTGATTTGGTTCATGTGTCCAAGAGAATAAAACCTGGGAAAGTGGAAGGTAGATAGAGAGAAAGCCAATGCCTGGGATCCACCTTCATCACACGTATAATGCAACGCTCACCAATTCTCCGAATGGCACCACCAACGGCCCACCAAGTCAGCGTCCTACAACCGATGTTGTCCCCAAGATGATGTTTACCCTGGATCAACCACATCCGTGATTACCAAATGACAGTGACCTGTAGTTTGATTCCATGCATAAGATATGGAGTTCTCATTTAAATAAAAAGGGTCCATGAATTCACTCGAGATCTCTTGCTGCTATTACAGGTCACTTTTTTGTGTGGAAAAGGATACCCGGCTTTCTTTGTTAATAGCATCCTTATGATACAGTGCCTCCCTAAGCAGAAATCTTCCATAAATGAGATACCATGTTTGATAAATGGATGATCAATGTGATTTGGTTGGGAGGATCTTGGTGAAGATACTATGTATGTACTACACAATTGCAAACACCTTTGTTTTACGCGTATGTTGATGATGGTCTACAATCTCATTATGTTTAAACATCCTGTCGTTTATCTCAAAGAACATCTACATCGTCGATGGGAATCTCGTATCATGTTTCACCCGTTTGCTAGGCAACAGCATCATGCATTGATTGGTTGGTATGTGACTTCATGCAGCCTTCCCCGTTGACCGGCAACGTATTCAACAGCGCCTTTATTTCTTTTTCTCTTTATACAACAAAACAGTTGAAAGCTATGTTGCGTACTTTGGCTTCTCCTTCTCGCCATTTTAGCACAGGTGTCAAGGTACACGTGTTATACTACTTGCAGTTCTTCATCCAATGGCTCATTCCTCTTTTCTACAGGCATTGGCAGCAACACCACGTTCAGTTGCCGGCTCAAGCGCCGCTTTAAGCACTGCAGCTGTGAGTATGCATGCATTCTGTCAAGCAATGGGTACCATGCCTTTACTCATCTTTGACCTTCCTTTGTAGACTGAAAAAAAGAATAGCACGAGACACAATGTCACGCTTGTACCTGGTGACGGTGTGGGCAAGGAGTTATCCGAGTCTGTTCAAGCCGTGTTTGCTGCTGTGAAGGCTCCTGTCGACTGGGAACAATTTGACTTGACAGGCCACGTCTCTTCCAATGATGCTCTTATGAAAGATACGCTCGCATCGCTACGTCGTAACAAAGTGGGTCTCAAGGGTACGCTTTATACGCCCGTTTCCAGGATGGGGCACGCGTCATTCAACGTGTCGATGCGCAAGGTATGTAATAAGGGAGGAGTAGGGATCATCTTACAAGGCGCTAATGATAAGGATCACGCATGATAGGATCTCGATATTTACGCATCCATTTCACTCATCAAAAACATCCCTGGTGTGCCATCACGTTTCAATGATGTGGATCTTGCCATTATTCGTGAAAATACCGAAGGCGAATATTCAGGTCTCGAACATCAGGTAAAAGATGGCAGCAGCATCTCTCTCTCTCTCTCTCTCTCTCTCTGTATATATATACTCATGTTGTTGGATGGATGGATCATTATTATTATAGTCTCATCCAGGTGTTGTCGAATCGTTGAAGATCGTGACTCGCGCGAAGACTGAACGTATTGCTCGCTTTGCTTTCGACTTTGCTTTGAGGAACAATCGTAAGCGTGTCACATGTATCCACAAGGCCAATATCATGTAAATGCGAGAGCCAGCCCCCTTTTTTTGCAAAAGAAACATGTGCCTGACATTGTGTATCACGTATGTAGGAAACTTGGTGATGGTCTCTTTTTGAAAACTTGCCAGGATATCTCTGAGGAATACAAGGGATCTGGAATCGAATTCAACAACATGATTGTTGACAATGGTAAGTAGCATAGACATGGTTGATGAGAGGAGACTGTTTAAAAGTAATCCATTCTAGCCTCCATGCAATTGGTATCAAGACCGCAGCAATTCGATGTGATGGTGATGCCCAATTTGTATGGCAGTATTCTTTCCAATGTTGGTGCAGGTTTGGTGGGTGGACCAGGCATCATTGGAGGTGCCAATTTCGGTCGAGAATATGCCGTCTTTGAACCAGTACGTATTGCAACAAACAGATGTCTTTGATACTTGATGCTAATTTTTTGATTTCAAGGGTTGTCGTCACGTTGGCGCTGATATCGGAGGAAGCAATGTTGCCAATCCTACCGCCATGATCTTGAGCTCGGTGATGTTGTTACGTCATCTTGGACTTGATGAGCATGCCAATCGTATTTCGAATGCTGTGTATCGCACTATTCAATCGGGCACGGTATGTTTCATAATGTTTGAAGGGGGGAAAAGGTCATCATCTTATTCACTTTACCATGTCAAATAGGCCAAAACACGAGATATGGGTGGTAAAAGCAGCACCAGTGAATTCACAAAGGCTATCATTTCAGCCCTTTAAGCATCGTCATGATGAAAGAATAAACCAAGATGGATTGCTCGGGTCAATAGAATCAATATATTTGTATCAAGTACTGTATTGGGTAATCATTATATGGGGTACAAAAAAGGTAGTAAATATAAAAAAGGATAAGTGATGGTTTACAAGGGTGGTGTTGGTTTAGTGAAATTCATGGAAGCCATGCTTGAAAGCTAATGCAGCAATGGCTAAAGCAATACCATAAAAGATAGCTCCATAAATGAACCGAGCAATTCGAGATTCATATGCAGCCTCGAAAATAGACCAAAAGACAGCAAAGGCAAAGAAACTAAAGACACGACGACGATGATGAGTAAAAGGATGACGATGTCTTGTATGTATGTAGGGTGGGGATTATACTTACACCCAGGCAAGGATCATGACTGAACGTGTGGATCCTCTACCCAATGTATTCAACACGAGCACTGAGAGAAGCATCAACACTAAATCACGAAGTACATCACTTGCACGCCCAAGACGACTCTGAAAGCAAATCCTTGATTAGCTATTTGCACCTTGTGTGAATTATCCTTTTACTCACATGAGCACGTTTAACTCTACGTCGACCCAACCAACTTCGAACACCAGCGCCTGCGGCTCCAGCAGTAGCAGCTGTAGCTTCAGCATCACCTTCTTGTCGAGTTGTAGTAGTCTCTTGCTGTTCTCCTTGAGCATCACGTGTAGCACCACCGGCGTAGTCTGAGCCTTGATGACCATCACCAAATGCATGACGCAGGAACCAAATCAAGCCCCAGTAAACCCATAATGCAAAGAAAGCAACCCAAGCAAGTTTGACATTATGAATCATAAGGAAGGTAGCAATGCTACCATTAGGGCCTCCATAGTAGAATGGATCATCAATGAAACGGTTGTTGTCTCCTCCTCCATGGTGATTATTGTTGTTGTAGTAGTCATCCATTTTTCGTAGTAGTATATGCAAGAGTAGTAATGAAGATGTTAGAGTTATAGTGCAAAGGTGCGGACAAGTGGGTTTTATAGTTAAACATTTTGTTTTGCATGATGGGACAGGGTAGTAACATTAGAGTAGGAGAAGTTGGTGGCAATTGGAAGATGTGTGGCCGTTTTGTGAAGTTGACAAGTAACATCATGTGCCTTGATATGCGAACTAGTGGCAGTTGTGGTTCCGACATAGAGATATTGAATGATCACAAGCTCATGTTTTGACAGCGACCGGGAAAGATTCCAATTGAGCGTTGATCAATGTAGTATGTTTTTTTTATTAGGAGGAGTAGTAAAAGAATTGATGTGTGCATATGGTGTACTAGTCAAAAGAGAAACAAAGGGGGAGGAGACAAGCTTATGCGCTGGGTTGTCGGCAGTTGATCTCCGTTCCCCAAGTGCAATTAATTGGATAGGCTCTCATCACACCAATCCTCCTTCTTTTCCGGCCTTCAAGGTAATCTATCATACACCCAACACCCCCCATGAAGCAGTTCTTGCGTGGAGAAAGAGAGAGAGAGAGAACAATGGATGGATTGATTGATGAATGGATCGATTCATGTATTGATGGATGAAATGGGATGGATGGATGGATGCATAGCAACACTCGATATTGGGGAACCATGTTCAATTAATGGCAACCTTCTATTTCCACCATTGTAGAGGTTATATACGAAAGAAATGGCACACGCCCCTCGCAACAGCTTCCTTGTTCCCGGCGTCGCCCGTTACAGCCGTTCGAACATGTACGCCAAGAAGGCTCTTCACAAGCGTTCTAAGAAGGGTGTTCAGGCTCCTGCTAAGGCTACCGCTACCGATAAGACTGTTGAAGTCAAGGGTGCCAAGAATGGTGGCAAGCGTGTGATTCCTGCTCAAAAGGCTCCTCGTTTCTACCCTGCTGAAGATGTTCCTCAACCCAAGGCTTCCCGCAAGTCCCCCAAGGTTGCTCCTCTTCGCAAGTCCATCACTCCTGGTACCGTTCTTATCTTGCTTGCTGGTCGCTACCGTGGCAAGCGTGTTGTTTTCTTGAAGCAACTTGAGAGTGGTCTTTTGCTTGTCACCGGTCCCTTCAAGGTTAACGGTGTTCCTCTTCGTCGTGTCAACCAAGCCTATGTCATTGCTACTTCCACCAAGGTCGATGTCAGCAAGGTTAAGGTATGTCATACATCTTACATCAACATTGTGTTAGAGTTTGGCATTAAGTGATTTATTTGTTGTTGTTGATAGGTTGATCAATTCAACGATGCCTACTTTAAGAAGGATGCTAAGGCTGCCAAGAAGGAATTCCTCGAGGGTGAGACTGTAAGTATCATAGAATGAATGAATGGATGATGAAGGATTGGATATTCATATGGATATATGTATGTGTAGCCCAAGAAGGTCACTCTTCCTGACAACAAGGTCGCTGATCAAAAGGCTGTTGACAAGGAAATCCTTGCTGCTGCCAAGGAACCCCTTCTTATTGCCTACCTCAAGTCCAGCTTCACTTTGAAGAAGGGCCAATTCCCCCACAACATGAAGTTCTAAAGGTTGTTGAATAAATTGCCTTATCTCTGATCATGAGGGATTGCCGGAAACAACATACACTTTTATTGGATATCATTGCACGTGATCAATCGATGGGAGAGTGGATGATGATGAATGTCAATTAGGTGTTACGCCGCCGACGTCGTGGCACATTGTATGTGAGGGAAACGAAATGGAGGAGCTCCTTGTCTATCTTGCATAAAAGTATCTCTTTGTTTGCAGTTAACCCCCTTTTGCGCCACTTCTTTTCTTTGCTCCCATTCCTTTCCAGTACTACTTACGCTTCTTCCAACGATCCTCCCCAATTGCGAATACGTTGTGGACACCCAAGTCAATCAACTATCCAATGGAGACGACATGGCATGAGCAATTCGTTGCATTGACACGACCATTACTACGACAAGGTAGCAGCTATCTCACTGTATGTGTGTATATATATGCATGCGGTATGCAAGAAAAGGGGGGGGTGGTTGTTGAGCGCAAAATGAGGCGGAAGGGGCCCATCCACAAAGCAAATGAATCTCTTTCTTGGATTTCTTCAACTCTTTTCCTCACTTTTTTCATTTACTCTTCTCTCACATACATGTCATGTCCGTGCAACTCAATAGACGGCCGGCACTCTTGGTCGTAGTCTGCTTCATTTCATTCGCTATCCTATCCCATTTCATAACAACGCCATCCTCCTCTGGTATCGACGTATCCGATCATCATGCTTCCTTGGATCTATTATCATCGCATCACAAAGAGGTAGGTATATATAGAGAGAGATCATCCCATAGTATCAACATCATCATTGGATACATAATACTTTGAATATAATAGTGCACTCATGTTGAGCGGCATCCGGATCAATGTGCCTTTGTCATGAAGACTTGTAAAGGGTTCAGCAAAGTCTACTTGGCGTTCTACTATTGCTCTGAAGTATGGAAACCTATATCAATGACGCTATTGGTGAGTTACTTTTTGTTTGTTTATTTGTTACAATCACGACCTGTTGCTTGCATACACATGCGCATGGGCCCAACCACACACTATTGCTCACGAATGATCGATGTACGTTGTTAGGTCACTGGTCTGCTGATGCTCTTTGGCGCTGTCAGTGTGGCGGCATCCGATTTCTTTTGTTTGTATCGTGCTCTCTACGTCTATGCATAATCGAGATGGCCATCCTTATCATTCTTCTTTTTGGTCCACAGGCCCCAATCTACAAACCATATCCGCCAAACTGCAACTATCTGAAAGTATGGTATGTATATCCACTTTTTGCTGTTGGCAAGGGGTGTGTGTGTGTGTGAAGGTATTACAAGCAAAGAACTAAGGAATGTTCCATAGGCCGGAGTCACGGTATTGGCATTCGGCAATGGCAGCACAGATCTCTTTAGCACGTTTAGGTAAGGAACCATAAAGATTGGGGGACAAGGTAGAAAAGTAACCACTGAAAAGCGAAATGATCATCCTACAGCGCGATGAGTTCTGGATCAGGGTCGTTGGCTATTGGTGAACTTATAGGGGCAGCCTTTTTGTTGGTATCGGTGGTATCAGGATCCATGGGCATTATTCGGCCATTCAAATCCAAGCGGATCACATTTATGCGTGATGCATCGTTCCTTGCTGGTGCTGTCATGATGTTGACTTGGATCGTGTATCATCAACGTATCTTCTGGTACCATGGCATGGCTTTGATCGCGTTCTATGTGACCTACGTATTCGTGGTTGTCTTTGGTGCATTTCAACTTCCTGGATCTGAAACACCTGCAAAGCTTGAATACAAGTCATCTGCTACTAGCGGCATCGATCAGGATCAGTTGACAGAAGCAAGTCGTTTGTTACAACATGAAGGTAAGCGCCCAAAAAGAGACATCAAGCCAACTTGTACAAGAGAACTAATTTCTATTGCATTCGTTTTAGCTGGCAAAAAGCCTCCTCGTCTAAACATTCCTATCCATGGTTTTGCATCACAACATTCTTTTTCATCGCATGAATCCCATCTTGGTCACATCATTCGTCCAGTATCATCAAATTCATCTTATCGATCATCGTTGCATATTGATGGTATGAACGTACCACGCACAACAAGCACGAATGGTTCCATTTCTACTCGTCTTTCGCGACATGCCATGACACCTCGTGTTGGTATTCGAACATCTCTCTTTAGTGCTATCGAAGTAAGTTACATACATTTGATCATGCTATTCGTGAAGCTAATGAGATGTAGTTTCAAGAACAAGTAACGACCATACGACGCACAGGCAGCACAAGCAGTACGGTCAATCGTCGAAGAGATATATCCAATTGGGGGAACATTTCATCAAGAAGATCCAATCAATCTCTTGGCTTGTTGAGTGCAGCATCATCATCAGGAGCTCAAGGTCGTACACGATCTTCGACAGTGGGTGATCGTCTGATGCCCACGG
The DNA here is from genome assembly GCF_029851405.1 of Lichtheimia ornata. Taxonomy (NCBI): domain Eukaryota; kingdom Fungi; phylum Mucoromycota; class Mucoromycetes; order Mucorales; family Lichtheimiaceae; genus Lichtheimia; species Lichtheimia ornata. The sequence continues at coordinate 85,534 of NW_026695334.1, forward strand.
GTATGCGTCATACGACTCCCACCACCGCTACCACGCCAGATAGCACACACAGCAGCACGGGTATTGCTGAAGACTACTTTACATACATCTCCACCAATCAACAAAACCAAAACAGCAAAGCGGCTATTCCTGAAATTCGTCTTCCTACAACCAATGGTACCCTGCTAGAGGATCATCAACACCATCATCATCACTCGCCCCAAGGAGGTGAAATTGCTATTCGTGTCCCGCAACTACCATCAGCTCCACAACTACAAGCACCATCAACATCCCCTTCTCGACCGGTTTCTCTTCTTGAGAAAGCTATCCCTGATAGTCTATTTGACGATGTCCTTCCTACGCTTTTTCCAACCTTGCAGAATTGGGATGAAAAGACCACCTTTGCCAAATTGAGCTCTTTGGTAGCTGCCCCTGTGGTCTTGATGTTGACAGTGACTTTGCCAGTAGCTGAGGATGCTCAAGTGGATGACATTCAAGTGGTAACACAAGAGGATGATGAAAATGGCGATACCATTTCACACAAAGGACGCTTGCCCACTGCAGCTGGTACAGACGAAGACGTGGTTGAAACTTTATCTGTGGGAGAAGATATGGTCGATGGATCCATCAACGAAGAAAAGACACCATGGTGTCGCTGGCTATTGGCAACCCAAGCTATACTTGCCACCACGTTTATCTTTATCGTTATGGCACGTAAGTAATCAAACATATCCAACTAGGATAGGGTATATATAACAAAGACGAGATGCTGATTGAAGGAAAATAGTCAACGGCTTCATATCCCCTCAATATATATTTATCGGTACCATCCTTGGATCTATGCTTTCGGCCCTTGTGCTCTTTACCACCAAAAGCCAAGAACAACCATCATGGTTCTGGATGGTCTCATTTGCAGGTTTTATCATTGCTCTCCATTGGATCTTTTTATTGGCCAACGAAATGGTCAGCCTATTACAAGCTCTTGGGACGATTCTTAATATCAGTGATGCTATCATGGGGTTGACCATCTTTGCATTTGTGAGTATCCAAGCATGGTTGGTCTATGTTGCTATGCGACTAAGATTTGGAAACAGGGCAACAGCATTGGTGACTTGGTGGCAAACACGGCCATTGCTAAGGTAATGTAACGAAACGTCTCATTGAATTAAACGCCAAAGCTAAAATTTTCGTGTGATCTATAGATGGGCTTTCCAACAATGGCTATTTCAGCATGTTATGCTGGTCCCCTTCTCAGTAAGTCAATGATGATAACAAGGATGCCACATGCTTTGGGCTAATCAAAGGTATAGATATGGTGCTTGGTGTTGGCATCTCTTCCACGTATCAAGCGCTCAAGACTGGTGTACCATACAAGCTTGATATTGCACCATCCATCCTGGTATCCAGCACAGGTCTCATCATTGTGCTTTTGAGCACGCTGGTTGTCGTCAATTTGAATGGATATTGTATCAACAAGGAGCTTGGATGGTGGATGATCATTGTCTATTGCATATGCTGTGTCATTAACGTATTATTGGAATGTGATGTATTCGAGTAGTTTTCAATGCCTTTTATTTGTCTTTTTTTTTGTATTCTGTTATCCACGCATAAAACAACTAGCCCATGTAGTGCTACCTTACAGCGTATTTCCCCTTTTTCCCACTAAGAAGCATAAACATTTTCAAGATGACTTTATCTATTTCAGCTGTATCATCCCATGCAATGATAACGTGGATTTATCCGTTTAACGTATACACGATTCAAGTTACGATTATATTTTGACATCAAATAAGTTATACATAGTACAGATAAATGGGTGATGGTGGTGATGGTGGCGAGTAGAATCATTGTGATTTCCTTGATTCGTCAGATGAAGATGGTAATGAAGATGGTGATGATGATGAAGATGGTAGTGATGATGGAGGAGGTATAGAAATCTCTTTGAGTGTGGTGAGCATCATGTCTCGGACATTGTTGGCAAGGGCATCCACTGATTCGGAGTCTTCTTGTACATTGGTGGTGTCGACGGGAGGCAACACTAGAGAGAGGAAGAATCGGATCATATCATGGTTGAGTAACACAACAATATAAGCTATAATCAGCGCACACACACTCTTACCTTTGATCCTAACATTGCCTGGTTGAAAACGTTTAGCTGCTGAATCGTATAAATGGTTGTAGTTGGCAATCACAATAGGGACAACGGGCACACGTGCTTGGACAGCCATGTAGAATGCACCCTTTTTGAATGGTAAAAGATCAAGCTTTGATGCGTGGCCACGGGTACCTTCAGGGAACAGAAATACGCTGGTCTATATTTGTTGTTGTTGTGAGCGAGCGACTCGCTTCATGTACCTGATATCCATGTATCCCAATTACCTTTTTCTTGTGGATGTTTTCAGCTGCATGACGCGCTTCTTTGATAGCATTGTTGCGGTTCTTTCGATCCAAAAAGATGGCACGACTCAAAGTCACTAAAATGCAAGGATTAGCTCTATCCATTGGAATGTATGTATGATTTTGATCCAACAAGAAAGAGACTTACTGTACCATCCAAGGAAAGGGTAATATTTGATGGACTTTTTGGCCACCACAGCAGTTGCCTTGGGGAACACGCTTGCCATGAACAAGACATCCATACTCGTTTGGTGATTGCATACGTAGACACTGGGTCGTTCAGGGCGGATGTGTTCCTTGCCTTCAATGGTCGCTGACATACCAGTGAAAAAGCCTGCAATGTGATAATAAAGACGTGCCACCGACCAATTGATGAGATGTGCTTTGCCGACCAAGGGTAAAGTGAGTGAAGCCAATACGCCATATAACGCAATAGCTGCCATGCACACCAACGATGCCGTTGTACGATAATAGAATCCTCCTCGTTTCCGGTAAAGAGCCGAGAGAACCGTAGGCATAACCGCCCAAACTGCCCAATGCACTCGTCGAGTCAATGCTGTGCCTGAAACAAGAAAAGAACACGGTGGCATCAGTAAGGCGTTGTTGTCCCAATCAGCATTCGCTCCATGGCGTCGTCAAAAGCTTACTACGTTCACGCATGGTCAGGTTCAATGAATGGGGAAAAAGAAAGGAATAAAGAAGCGAGAAGAAAAGCGATCAAGTTTATGTAACGCCCAACCACCAGCTTTTGGGATTTCACATGTCAGTGGAATTATGTGCGGAGACGCACACACACACACACACTCACAAACCCACTTTATATGATGATGATGCTGACAATGCCACATGTGCTCACCCCAAAAAGTAAACGACGTTACAATTCTACCACTTTGGATTACATTGTTGTAAAATAGTCATTGTCTGAACTATTCTTCAAGTAAAAAAAAAGTAGATACAAAAGAAGATGCCAAAGATTAAAAGAATGTGCGAGTATAAATGTGTGTGTGTGTGTGTGTGTGTAATTGCGTTGTTGGATGCGTGATGGTGTTGTATGTGCGACAAGAAAGGAAAAAGGGAAATAAAAGATGAAGAACATTGAAACCAAATAATACAGAAAGAACGCGTTGCATGGATGTTTTTGTTTGAGAATGTGATCTATGGCTTGATCCTGTCGTCAGGCAACTCGGCCATTTCGGTTCCCCCGTCAACGTGGTTACCACCACCTATATACGCTGATGATGGCATACGACTACTACTTGTTGCAGACCGTTGTTGTTGATGACGATGACGACGTTTAAACCATCGAGGCACTCTACTTTTTGGTGGAACCTGTACAATCGTAGTAGGCGGTGGTGGTGAGGTGGTTGCTGGTGTTGTTGTTACTACTGGATTCAAGCAAGATGATTGTTGTTGTTGTTGTGGAAACGTAAGGGAGGGAGATGATGCTGCATGAAATAGTCGACCATGTCCATTCTTTTCATCGTGTGCTGAGGGCCATGATTTAGTATGATGGATCACTTGTAAATCGTCATCAACATCGTCGTCGTCATGGTGTTGCCGATTTGGGTCGAGACCTATAATATCATGCTCCTGATCGACATGGTCATGATCACCACCACTGTGGCCGTTCTCCTGGTCCTCGTGGTCAGGGTTATGAGATGGATCAGGCTTAGAGCTAAGAAGGTATACGCCATATACGAGGACGCCAATACCAATAAAAACAAGGGCAATGGCCCAACCAGGGTAATTGCCAATCTCGTCAAGATAAATGATTGTGTTCACCAACCCAAGGGCTGTATAAGTGCCATAGAATACAGGGACAACCACCACGGATGAATACAGCTTAAGAGCAGTGTTGAGACAATAGACCTATAAATGGCGTTAATCATGGGACGATCTCCTTATTTCCAGTAAAGAAAACTGGACATTAACCTGCCTGCAGAATTGCTGTAGTCACCAAAGCAAGCAAAATGAAGCGACTTGTGTTGTCCGTAAACTGATTGACTTGAGAGTTGACAGAAAGTGTGAATAATTTGACACTATAAAGAAGGAACGAATGAATGATTAGTGGGTGGATGTTGGCATGTTGATGATTATGATGAAGGGGCGAGAAGTTGCACTTACCCACTCTTGGCAAGCAACAAGGTTTCACTAGCCAACATGCCACCATCAAGACTGAACATGAGGCCCACCACCCTTAGCATCTTTTTTGGTTTCATGTTGAAAAAGAGCTGGCTGTTTCTCTTTCTGGAGTCATCATTGAGGAGCCATCGGGACCAAATAGCGAACACGAGACCCGAGAGTGTCAAAATGTTGAGAGCGCTAAAGTAAATGATAAAGATGGGCCTTGTAAACAACTGCTTGAGGTTCTCCAATGATATAGTGTCTTCAGCTATGTAATGGTGGAATAATCAGAATACTGCGGTTAATGCGGGTGAATCATCATTATGCATGTCGGTATTTGTTTCCGATCACTTACGGTCATCACCATTATACATGCCACCAAAGACAACAATCCAAATGACAGATGCGACAACAACACATGTCCCGAGGACATCCTTTCGAGTGATTTTGGTGCCCACCAGGATTTTGGCAAACAAAAAATTGTAGATGAGCGCAACACTTCCTAAAGGAGCAACCCACTACATACAACCGGTAACTTTTTTTTTAGTATCACGGTTACACATACACAGGGTTTCCTTGCCAATGGCATGAAATATGTTCTTTTTCGTTTACCTGTGTCCTGAGATAATCTATGATGATGAAAGAAAAAAGATTAGTTTTGTTTATCAACACACATACAAAGAGCCTAGGATCGTACTAAGAGCAATCGTGCTGCCGATGAGCTGACTAGCAATATAGGTGTATAAACCAATGTGCCACAGTGGTCTGCCACAGTCGGATCGTTGTTCACTCGCTGACTTTTGAGCTTCTTTAACGTGATCCAGCTTCAAGAGGTTCAACCCAAGAGCATCCAAGAATGAAGCGCCTATGGGTGTATTTAGTATTTAGTATCGTTGCGATGGGTAGGACATATGCAGGTGATTGCAGCGTTACCTAATGAGACGAAAATGCCGATGACGAAGTTAATGACAGAATCGTCGCCAGCCATTAAGAGGTGCAGGAAGAATACAGCGAAAAGAACAAGAGGAAAAGAGGGAGATATGTAAAAGGAAACAAGAGGCTCGCAACAAAAAGGGAAGAAAATGAAAAAAGGGGGGTAGGGAATAAGATGGACAATGTATGTGTGTGTGCGTGTGCGTGTATATATATATGTAGACTCTCTCGCCAGTGATAGAGTGCATTGCATAATGTCATGTACCCGCTTTCTCATTCACTTTTTCCCTTACTTTTGTCGTATAGATGTATAATAAAATCCTTTCTGTTATTATTATTATGGTTGGTATAGTTTGTAACGCTAGTAGTATGTTGAAGGGTGTTATCAAGTAGTAGTAGGATAGTAGTGTTGGGTGTTTATCCTTGCTGCTGTCGTTGTCGGCGATATGGGTTGATCTTGTGATGGGGTCTGCAGAGTAAGCTCGTCACCCTCTTCATCTTCATCATCCAGGACAAGAGGACCTAATAACAACAACAATTGAGTATGCAATGCATTATTTAGGGGAACAAGGGGATGTAGTTTACCATCTTTATTACGCTCCAGATCCACCATAGCAGCTGGTGCGCCATCCACATAGCTGACACTGTTGCGGTTGGTTCTCCCAGATTCCTCACGTAGCTTCAAGGTTGGCTTCCTCATCATTTTTTTGGGGGCTGGTGACAACTCCGTGACAACAGGTATCGTTGAAGATGATGTTGTTGTTGTTGTAATAGCACCATCAATGGTACGTGGTGCTGCTTCACCATTTTCATCGGTCCAAAAGACATAGTTGAATTCACTCAAAAAGAGGTTGAAAATCATGGCAGGGATGCCAAGGGTGGGTGAGAATACAATGCTGACATTTCGTGTGGTCATCTTGTTGATATCAGAATGTTGCACCACACATAGCAAGTGAGCAATCAACGCCCGCAACAATGTATAGTTGGCAAGTGGTAATTCGGATACAAGGCGTCCTAGCTCATTCACTCGATCCTTGCGATCCAATAAATCAATCACATGCAAGAAATCGGGATAGCGTTCTCGTGTCAATACATTGGATGGCAGCTCTCTTAACCATAGCTTGAGTAATCCAGCAATGGCATGCACGTCGTATTCTTCTTCACTTGCAAGTAAATCGATATCACCTCGCTGGTTGAATTCATATTGAAGCGTCTTCATGACTTTGCTGCTTCCACTCAATCGATACAAGCCTTCTTCTGTAGCTGCATTCTTTGCATCGAGGTATTGGATACATCGATACACCACCGATGGTAACTCATATCCTTCAGCTGCACGAGACACACGCACAGCCTCTTCTAGGGGAACACCAAAGACTTGATTGGGCCCACCCGATGCATCACCTTGTGGCGTTCCTTTGGCGTTTGTTGTATTGCTGTTATAGCTCCGTTGTTGCTGTTGGATCGTTTGACGATCGGCTTCACTTGATGCTCTTGACAACAAGCCGCGTAATCCCGTAGGTGCAATACTGGTACGAGAACCTGTTGTTGTTGTTGATGATGGGGTGATAGCCTCTGCTTGTAATGATGATGATGATGATTGAAGGGGATGATGATGTTGATGGTGGTTCGGTGGATTATCATTGGTGGTGGTGGTCGTCTTTTTTCGACCCCAAAAGGTCATCCGGTTTGTTTTTGTTTTCTTCTTGTCGCTTGAATCTTCTTGCCAATCTTCTGATATCCTCCCATTGTTGTTGTTGCTACCCAAGCTGGGAGAAGGTGCCCTTGGGGGTGTTCCCAATGGGTCTGATCCCGTGCCAAAATTGATCATGGAACTACGGTGTGCGAGTTGTGGCGTTGTTGGTTGGATGTTGCTATGTGGGTGAATTGGTAATGAAGGGTGGTCAAGGCTGCAACGTCCATAGTCGGCTGCTGCTGTCATTGTATGTTGTTGTTGTTGTTGTTGTTGTAAAGTTGGGTCCACAACACCACCACCATCGGCCATTGTCGTCAATGATGGTGGGTTACTCAGGGCAACACCTACTACATCCATGGATGATGATGACTCCTTGTTGTTCTCGGGTGATGTATCACTTTTGGAAGATTTGCGTGCCTTGTCCTTTTTGGATCGTTGTTTTGATGATGTTGAGTCGTCATCGTAGCGAACGTTTCTAACAATGGCATCCACCCATTCATCACGTTCTTGGTCCGATTCAGCACAAAGAATATGACGTGAAACACTGGATGAGCCAGGTCTTTTTTGTTCCACAAGAAGAAATGCATGTCGATATGAGCTGTCGTCATTGCCATCTGCTTGGGATGCTGGGTTGGTGGTTACACTGGATTGCTGACGTCCAATTTGTGCATTGGTAAGCCGAATGGTGCCCAGATGGTTGCCTTCTTTCTATAGTCTCAGGTCAATATAGATGTTCATTTAGCTCGGAGCGATAAATGTACCGATTCAAAATAGTCAATCATGTCACCATTCATAACAAAGTAGCGTGTCTTCCATCCACCAAAATTCTTGCCTCGTTTTGTGAGGTATCCTTCCTTGTGTCCCGATCTCTACAAATGGTGTAAAAAAAGAACAGTGCCCGAATTTAGTCTATTGATGCTTTGCTAATGTATCACTCATTAAAACTTTGTTTTCGGCGCTTACATGACGCTTCTTATTATAAGAAGGGCGTTGCTTTACGACATTGCTGCTAAGGAACTCGCAAAGATCGGTGACATCCTCCCATGGAAGTATTAACGTTTGCTGCAAATAATGCTCTAGCGCCATCTACGTGTACATTAAATTTAATGTCAATATCTGGGTGATGTAGTACACATCTATGCTAGTACACTTGCCTTACGTTGATCAACCTTGCTCGGAGCATTGGTAGTGAAAAGAGCTTTTTCAGGCAATTTACTTATCTTGCTGGCCACGGCAGGACTTGATTGTGCCTTGAGCTATTGTAGAAATAAAAAAAGTCAATACGACAAGGCATCATCGACATGTTATATGTACATACTTTTGCATCAAGATCCAAAAAGTCTGAATAAAACTTCTCAACCCGCCAAAGTTCATGGAAAGCAAGATCAGCTGTTCTTTGTCGACCCACAGCGATTGTGAACGAAATAACTTCTTTGCCACGGCTATTCGTTTTGAGATTGGAGCCCACAACTTTGACGGTAATGTCGCCGAGACCAAGCATGTCACCATCATGTTCAAAGCCCTGTTGTCGGTCTGTCATTTCCATTGTTCGTTGTGGATCCCGACGTTCCTGCTCAAGCAAATTGACACGTGAACGAGTTGTTGATGATGATGATGTAAACTCCATGGCAACATTGGTGGTGGATCCAGGGGGAGAAATAGGTGGAGATCGTATTGAAGATGGCTCATCGGATATAGCTCTTCGAAAGGGTGATCGAGGTGGAGGTACTGGACTTGACACACCATCGGGTGATAAGGATTGATCACTTTCCATGTCATCGACTACAACTACAGACGCTGGTTTGCTGCGTGGTTCCTTCTCGAATGCATTGAGCTTATTAACAAGTCCATCCCTCTCTATCGCCAATCGTGTGTTGTCTTTTTGCAAATTGTGAATCATGACACGCTGCTTCTCGACGATTCTCCATAGTTGCTCATTCTGCGATCGCAAGTGTGCCAGCTCTTCTGCAGGTGTAGCAGGACTTTTGAGTTGTTGAGGATGTACCATCACGTGATAATGGTTGTAATTAAAAAGAGTGGAAAGGGGGTTTCAAACGAATGGGTGGTGATGGTGGATTGAGTAAAGTAAAAGAAAGAGGGGGAGGAGAGAGAGAATAAAAGGACGACACAACGACATCAAGAAGAACAAGTGGTACAACCAGCAACCGAACATTTACGTTACACAATTGGCATACCAATGGACAAATGTAACACATGAAGATACCTTCTCTTGTCCGATATACCGAGGTAGTTAGTGAGAAGGCTTGTCGCAGTTATTCACGAGATGCCGGATCTTTGGTTACATGGTACATCCTTCTTGTTCAATCGATGATGTATTACGTGCTACTAGGTGTCACCACATCCATGCATTTAATGACACAAGCCCACCTGTCATCATCATTATTAATAACCAAGCCGAGGACGTGAAATGACAACCGTATCCATGGCACTTGACTCAGCATGATTACTATAATCCAAAAGTGATGTCGTTGTTATGCATGTGAGAGATCCAAAGATAGCAGCCGGTGGTCTATGCAGACGACTCCATTGGTATGAGCATCAACCAGAAGTGTTGTCATCATATGACCTGCATCTTGCATCACCAAAAGAGAGAAGAAATCCCAACAAAACAAGAAGCTCTCTTTATCCGTTTCTCCACTCATGCACGTTGACCTCCCAACTCCTCCTCCTTCTTACCCAGCTACTACAACTATGCTTGATACCACCAATACACCACCACCACCACCACTCTCTCTCAATACAATGACAACAACAACAGGTCCTCCACCTTCAATTAGCACTTCATGTGGTAAGGCATGCGTTTATTCATTCGAGAGACTATCTATCTCATTGCTTATTTTGACATGAAACAGAGTCGCCACGTCGACCTGAAATGACCACCACACCCACCAAGCGCCATTCGTCTTCGGGTGGTATTCCGACATCGCCTGAAGAACGCCCTCCTCTTCCTCGTCGTAATCGTTCACGGTCATTGCACTTGCCAGGGTTCCGAGAAGACTTGGAGGCCTTTCTAGTGCCTGCACTACCATCGCTTCCTCGCAAGCTTGTTGCACACCATCATTTGGAGCCATCACCACCCGCTCCACAGTATCCACATTCACGTTTTCTTAATCGATGTCCACCATGTATCGGCAACGTGAAAAGGATCATCCCAACACAGCATCATAGTGCACCAAGGGCAGTAGCAGCTGCAAGTGATTTAAGATTAGCAACGGCATCGTACAGCATTCGGATGTGGGATAGCATGACAGGCGATTTGCTCGATACCTTGACACCTAATCCAACCACGCACCAAGAGATGACTGACAAAGTGACATGTTTGGCATTTGCACCTACTCGTATACCCCATCAAGATGGCTGGTTCCTTTGGGCAGGCCTTGAGGATGGCCATTTGACTGTTATTGATACCCACCATCATCACGACAACAACAAGGGCAACAACAATATGACAGGATTACATGCCCACAAAACAGCCATACGCTTAATACTTCGTGTTCACAATACCGAGATTTGGACGATTGATGATTCCGGCGCCTTACGACGATGGCCAGCACCCCATCACAACAACAATAACACCGATTGCACCTTGGATGGCATTACACATGATGGCTATAATCACAGAGTCACGCCACAAGCACTTGCAGCTGTCGTTGTGGATGATGATGCCAATGATTGTTATCATCTTGTCATGACCAGTGGGAAGACACTCGACGTTTATCGCTTCGTTCCTTGGCATTCTTCTCAAGGTCGTACCCATGTCCGGATGCCATGTGCTGTCAAAACAATGCCAAGAGGATTTGGTCTTATCACTCAAATGGTCCTTTTGTCACACTATAAAAACAACCAACCCCATATTGCTTGTGCACATGATACCGGCATCATTAGCATTTGGTGTACACGCACATGGGAACTCGTCCAACAAGTCGTCGTATCCTCGTACAGCATCGCTGCCATGGCATTATCCAATGACCGTTTCCTTTGGGCGGGTTACAAGACTGGCATGATATACGTCTATGATATCTCCGATCCAAATGCATGGGCTGTGGTGAAAGCTTGGGAAGCGCATCAAGCACCTGTCATCAAGTTACTTCCAAATGAGAACATGCTTGGTATTTGTTATAAGCCTTGCATAGAACAAGTCATCAGCGTCGATGCACATGCCAATGTCAAAGTATGGGATGGTCGTTTAGAAGCGTATCAAAAAGGTAACACGATAATAATGATGATGATGAAAAGCAAACATGGTGGTTATTAAATGCATCTTCTTTTGCTTTTAGAACGACAAGTACAAGAACAACGAGAGCGTTTTACCGATTATCGTTCTACAAGGATTATGGTGTGTTCATGGAACATCGATGCGTGTAGTCCAGAGAATCTCAATGGCGAAGATGATGCATTGTTACGCAAATGGCTCGAGAGCATGGACGATCCAGACTTGATAGTGATTGGACTACAAGAAATTGTTGACCTGGAATCGAAGCGACAAACAGCGAGTACGTGTACATTACATATAATCCCGTTTTACCTCTTTATGTATTGTTGTCTTACATACATTCCTTTTATGTCATGTTACAGAATCGATGCTCTTTAATCGGAAAAAGCGAGATGCATGGGACGTCGATCCAGCTCTTTTGGAGGCTGCCATTCCACAATACAAGGCATGGACCGATTATCTTACCTCTGTGGTTCAAAGCAATTTCAAGATGCCTTATACATTGATCAAGAGTGAACATCTCGTGGGTCTCTTTAGCTTGATCTTTGTAAAACAAGACCAGGAAAAACGGGTGAATCATACAACATCGGCTGTCGTCAAGACCGGTCTCAAGGTGATGCGTAAATCGATCCATGGCAACAAGGGCGCGGTGGCTATTCGCCTCACACTCGATGATGCATCACTTTGCTTTGTCAACTGCCACCTTGCTGCTGGTCAATCACGTGCAGATCATCGCAATGCGGATGCCGAAGAAATCTTAAAGTCGGCAAGGTTTGACCCCTTGGTGAAATACATGGATGACAGCACCATCCTCGACCACGATCACGTGTTTTTCAGTGGCGATCTCAACTATCGAGTGGATAAATGGACACGTGACAACGTGATTGAATGGCTCACAATGGATGATAAAAGCATGGCTTACAAGGAATTGTTGGATGTCGATCAATTGGTACAACAACGTCGAAGGAATCCTTTACTCAAATTGGCCATGTTCGATGAGGCACCTATCACCTTCAATCCTACCTACAAGTACAACGTCGGCAAAGACACGTATGACTCTTCGGAAAAAAAACGAGTGCCGGCATGGTGTGATCGAATTCTTTTTTACAATGTACCCCAGCCCATGTTTTATCAACGACATGAAGTCAAAGCATCCGATCATCGACCCATCAGAGCCGGGTTTGAATTACTCGTCAAATCCATTCGCCAAGAGGATAAACAAAAGGTCGAACATGAAGTTGAAGCTAAATGGAACAAGACCGTTGCAGAGATCATCCAAGACCACAAAGCACGCTATGTCGCTGATTTTGGCCAATGTACAGTAGATCAAGCACGAGAGCGGTTGATCAAAGTGGATTGGGATGTTGAACGTGCAGTCTGTGAACTTGTTGGTGTGCAGGCACATCAGAAATAGTTTCCATATTTTTGTATGTATATATAATAAAATGGCATTCGAATCTATTAGAGAACATTCATAAGGATGATGAGTCTTGCTAATGCATTAGGAGAGAGCTACGTATCAAGAAAAGCATCAAGAATCCAGTATCATTAGTCATGGCATCAAGGAAATTTTTGCTATTGTCATAATGGAATGTATCAATGTACACTATCCAGCTGCTTTTTTTCTCTTGGGGGAAAAAGGAACTTGATTCTAAAAGAAGAAGAATAAAAAGAACTGAAAAAAAGAGGAAACAAAAGAAAGGTGTGGGTGGATGGATGGATGGGGGGGGGATAGATTATCAAGAGAGGAGGAAGGATATCTGGGTTCGATTTAATTAAGACAAGAGATCATCGAATGGCGAAGAGGTCTTTTGTTGTTGGCTATTGCCACCCATGTTGTTGTTGTTGTTGTTGTTGGAGGGTGTGGCAGGTGCGAGCGTGTTGGAATTTGCCCAAGCGTTCCATCCAGCATTAACACTCGAGTTCTTCATGGCATTCATTGATGGACCAACAGCTGGTTTTGCAGGGCCAGTTGTCTTGCCAAGTGAATCCAACGACACAAAGGACGAAGCTTGAGACCAGATACCACCTGGCAATTCAGCTTGAGGTTTCGTAGTAGTAGGCTGAGCATTAGCAGATGCTGGTGAAGCAAGGCCTTGAACCGAACCAGGTCGGCTGCTACCCGTTGTGGAAGGCGACAATGGACGTGCCTGATTCATATTGAGTGAGGGAGCAGCTGGTTGTACAAGAGGTGCTTGCGACATAGGTGCTGCTGCAGGAGTGGTTGTAGTAGAATTGGGTGTCGAAGGCGATGAGAATGCATCGTTGCCAAGGAGATCAAAGAGATCATTGGTGGATTTAACAGTTGGCTTGTTGGGCGTAGCTGTTGTTGTAGCAGCAGCAGAAACGGGAGGTGCTGATTGAAAATCGTCAAAGTCGTCCAACACTAATACAAGTAATTAACAAGATTGTAATCGACACATGCATGTATACACGTACCATTTCCAGTACTACCACTAGCAGCAGGTGCACCTGAAGCAAAATCTCCCCAATCATCATCCTGAGTGGCCTTCGAACCAGATGGTGCATCATCGAAATCAAACAAATTGGCTTCCTTCTTTGCAGGTGCCTTGGATTCTTGCTTGGATACGGGTGAAGAACGAGATGGCGAGCTGCTAATGTTGGAAGGTTCATCATCGAAATCATCGTATTTGCTGCTCTCAAAGCGATTGGGACGTTCATCTTCATCATAGTATCCACTGCCACTGCCACTGCCACCACCGATACCAGTGATGCTGCTAAAACCAAGACTTCCAGAGCTGAGACCGTCACTGCCGAATCCACCGTATCGGGATCCTCCACCACCAATTCCACCACCAGACATCATTCCCATGCCACCAATGGAATCGGAACCAACGCCTTGGTACTTGTTGCGATTTTGTCTCGCCTTTTTGCGTTCAGAGCGAATCTTATCGGTGTCATTCAACAATTCGACAATCTCTTTGGCACGGTTACGGACTATGATGGGGGGCGTGCATGTCATTGAATATCTCAATGCATCATAAATGATAAACCTTTCCACTTACTGTTAATGCCTTGGTCCTTGCCCTTTTCATCAATATAATGGAAGTTTCTCATGATCTTGATCATGGAGATGTGGGATCTGGCATCATCAATAACACGCTCGGAGCCATTCTTGACAAGATATTCAAGTAGCACTAATGCCTATATATCGATAGGATAAGCCAAGACTCTTCTTATGCCCATCATCCATGACAACCCACCTTGTAGATTTGACGCCATTGTCTAGCCTCCTTTTCAGTGAATCGTTTGTAGAGCGTGGGCATGATCTCGTTAAAGTATTGGCTATATACAGTGATTAGAAACCATGTCGTACATGTAACAACCGGGGGATACGTTACTAGTTGTAAGTGCCTTGTGCGATTTCTTGCATGAGAGTACTGGAAGCTCCCCAGGCTTCATTGTTGGTCGCCTCGTGGACCTTGGCTTCCATCTCTGTGTAATTGAGGACGACATTTTTGCTAAGAGGGTCATCATCAGTTGCCGGTGCGTGTGTGCTGGGTGTCAGTTATCGGCTTACACTTTGTTTATGACGTCCTGCAAGAATAGTTCCGAGCGTTAAGCAGACATTAGGCAATGAGATAAAAGAGAGACGTACCTTGACCTCCCACATGTCAGGGATTTGGAGATTAAGCTGCGAGAACGAGTTCATGGCGTGTTAGAGAGGTGCTGCTACAGCTGCTGCTACAGTTGCCCAAGAAACGGAAAGGATAAAACTCCCATTCTCGTTGCGCTCTCCGACCACTGTAAATTATCGTGCGCTGTTGATGATGATGCCATTGCTGACACATACCCGATATGCATCCCCCCTCCTCCTCCCATCACCTCCGCCCCAACATCCTTGTTTGTCATGACAGCCTATCTACCTAGGCAACGAGTAATGGTCGCCTGGATACCATTCTCTTCCCTACTGTCTCCTCAACCACGTCATCTACACTATGATAATAGCTCAATGACCACGTGGTGGCAATAAAGATATTCCTTGTACCATGTGCAGCGTGCTTGAGGTATGCTGTCCATAGCTGTATCAGATTTCTTCGGTCTTCGGCTGCATATGAAATGTGGTCGCCAATCACACAAGGTGTTATTTGGTCATGCTTTCTTCTATAGAGTGCTTTGCGTTTGGAAATACAAAGGGCGGGGGATATGATACAATTTTTGACATCCACAATACACGTTCAGGCAGCTAAAGAAAAGCTTTGCGTTCTTGAGGTCCAGCAGTATAAAAGCCGTTATACGTATCAATCCTATGCCGGAGCTGCAATGGTGGGGAACATTCACGCTTTGTGTACTATGCTTATGGATAATCAAGATACCAACGACTTCTCTTTTGAAATGAATCACATACACAGCCATCCTCAAACAACGTCTTATATGTGGAACTTGAGCACAGCAAAGTACCATTGTTGGATGACCTTCCTATTTATGCGTGCACAATCAATCACACCAAGGCTCTCTATAGATGCTCCCCTTCATTTATCAGCTCATCACCATTCTCAACATACTCTTTACTTATAGGTTTCTAGGATGGTAGTGTGACGATGCTAATGGGAGATGACGTTTACATAAGAGGATGTTGGCATACACGAGATGACGGGGCTCGTTGAGTGATAAACCTTGGTTGCGGATATGGAAACATTACATTCGGTGTCCTCTTGCGAGATAAGCGTGATACCTTGTGTTGTCATCTTGTACTTGGTGATGATAATCCATAGCCATCGCCTCTCCTCCGCCGTGATGTTTGACATTTGTACATATCATCATACCAATGCATTCGTTTTCTCTCCCCCTCCCCAGCCCACACTCATTTTCCTCCAATGTAGTAAAGTCAATGACAAGGGCCATGTATGGCATCACTGTAATATAAACAGGATTATGGAAGCTAACAAGAAGCCGTGCCTAATCAACCTCCTCATATAAAGTGGCGTGCATGTTTGTGTGCCCTTCTCCCATTTCAAGTTACATAGCTTTCTTACGATCCCGGTGATCCTGTTTCTTCCGTGTTTAAAGGGTGGGTGATTACATAAGGTGTCCACAACAGGATGTCAAAGCATCATTTGATGTTGCACACAATCGAGAGCACACGTATCGATCCGATTCCGATATTCCTGCGTACTCGTTTCTTTTTTTGTCGACCGTGGCAACCATGCAAATTTAGTTGGACAACAACGCGCGTGTCGCCTTGAATTCGTTTCACTCACTCTTCTTCCATCACCTTTTTCTTTCCCACCCCCAATGTCTTCATTTGCAAGAAAGCAATCAATGGGTGTCAATCCTTCGGACCGTCATCACCCTCACACCTTGTCCACTTTGGTAAGTGCAACAGGTATACACCTTTCCCCCTTATCAGTAACGTTATCATTGTAGGATTTCCAAGGTGCAAGCTCAGCAGCAGCAGCAAAAGCAATGAAAACCGAGTTAAGTCGACTGGTATCTCAAATCAAATCCGAGGATGAGCGCAAGGTACAG
The DNA here is from genome assembly GCF_029851405.1 of Lichtheimia ornata. Taxonomy (NCBI): domain Eukaryota; kingdom Fungi; phylum Mucoromycota; class Mucoromycetes; order Mucorales; family Lichtheimiaceae; genus Lichtheimia; species Lichtheimia ornata. The sequence continues at coordinate 102,384 of NW_026695334.1, forward strand.
TAACGACAAGGAAAGAACAAACAACGATAACAAGGAAATGATGGGTTTATCTTTGTTCTAGTTCTTTCAACAAGAAATGGATGGATTTTACATGCTGTTTACTCGATTCATGGATGAAAAGGCCAAGGGTACCAAATTGTAAGATCACACATGAGGACGTTTCATGCTTGTCATCTGATCCAACGCCATGTGATTATGATGCAGGGATTGGGATAAGATTCAATCACCTTCGCCCGAGCAAATCGTATCCTATCAAGATTTCTCCAATTCTGCAACCCCTGATGATCTCAAGAAATTGGCAGTTCTCAAGTTAAATGGTGGTCTTGGCACAACTATGGGATGCGTGGGTCCAAAGTCAGCAATCGAAGTTCGGGATGGCATGACCTTTTTGGATCTAAGTGTCCGCCAAATCGAGGTATTTATTCGTCCAACCTTGTTGTTGCCTACTATCCACAGGAGCATGATGCTTAATCGGATGTTTAGTATCTCAACCGGGAACATGATGTCGATGTGCCGCTTATTCTAATGAACTCATTCAATACGGATGAAGAAACCCGTCGCATTGTTCAAAAGTACGCCACTCACAATGTCTGCATCACAACTTTCAACCAAAGTCGTCATCCTCGTATCAACAAAGAATCCTTGTTACCCGAGCCACGATCACCTAATGGACCCATCGATCAATGGTAGTAATTGAAAAGGACGTGTATGGGATTTTATTTGACTCATTCATGCGAAAAGGTATCCGCCAGGACATGGTGATTTGTACGAGGCTTTATACAACTCTGGATTATTGGATAAATTGCTCAGCGAAGGCAAGGAATATCTATTTGTGTCGAATGTGGATAACTTGGGTGCCACTGTGGATCTCAAGATTCTTCATCACATGGTTGAGAGTGACGCTGAGTTTCTCATGGAGGTGACCGACAAGACCAAGGCAGACATCAAGGGTGGTACGCTTGTTGATTACGATGGTCATATTCGTCTGCTCGAGATTGCTCAGGTACCTAGTGAGCATGTGGAGGATTTCAAGTCTATCAAGAAATTCCAAATTTTCAACACCAACAACTTGTGGATCAACTTGCGCGCCATCAAACGAGTACTGGAAGAAGAGTCGATGGATCTCGAGATCATTGTCAACAACAAAACAATGGAGAGTGGTGAAAAGGTGATCCAATTGGAGACAGCTGTGGGTGCCGCTATCAAGCATTTCCGTAATGCACATGGTGTCAATGTACCTCGTGCTCGCTTTTTGCCTGTCAAATCCACCTCAGATCTTTTCCTTGTCACCTCTAATTTATACTCGCTTGTGCATGGCCAATTGGAAATCAACCCCAAACGCATGTTCAATACCGTTCCTCTCGTCAAGTTGGGTGACCATTTCAAAAAGGTCAGCCACTTTTTATCTCGATTCAAGACCATTCCCCATATTTTGGAGCTGGATCATCTCACGGTGACAGGTGATGTCACTTTTGGTGCCAAAGTTGAATTAAGAGGCACTGTGATTATCGTTGCCAACCATGGAGATAGGATCGATATCCCTTCTGGAGCAGTATTAGAGAATAAGGTGATTACAGGCAACCTTCGTATCCTGGATCATTAAAGTAGCTCCCCAATCATTGCCATGAAACAGCTTCAATAAATCTACCTACAGCGACGGTAACTATAAATGTCTCATCTCTATAGTGTGGCAACATTGACAACAAATTTGCCTGTGTTCAAAAAGTCACGGTTGCCCTTTCTCTCCCTCTCTCTCTTGATCACGACACATAACCCACACACACCATGGCAAGCTTGAACATCAATGTCGAATTCAGGTAGCTCATAAACTTGATCTTGGCTGCATTCAGCATTGCTCACTTTGACTTTATTAGTGGTGGTATGGAACTGCTCTTTGACAACGTGCGTAAGCACACTATCTCCCTGCCTGCTCAGACTGAAGGAGGACAACCAGCCAAGTTACAAGATTTGATTTTCCATATCCGTGACAAGATGATGACAGAGAAAAAGGATCTATTTGTGGATGGTGATACTGTGTATGTTGTTGTTGTTGTTGTTGGATATCAAAGATGGCTCATTGTTCTTTCGTTTCTTTGTTAGGCGACCTGGTATCCTTGTGCTTGTCAACAATGTCGATTGGGAACTCTGCGACGAGCTCGAATATGAACTTCAGGATAAGGATGAGATTGTCTTTATCAGCACTCTTCATGGTGGATAGATAGGTTTACATTTGGACGCTTTTATAAAAGATACCACTTTTTGTCATGACATCAAAGAGTTTGGCTGTATATGTAGTGGGATTATGATGGTATGTTGTGTCATAAGGAATGGTGGATACGGATAGCTTATTATAGGATAAAGACATGTGGATGCATAGAATGGATTAGAACGTGTGCTGGAAAGAAGCAGGTAGGCTAGAACTTATTCACTCGCAACTCGCAAAGGAATGGGATAATGATGCCAATGATTATCCAAATAATAAGAGTATGACACAATGGAGCAAAGGGGCATGAAAGAAAGTGGTTGATTGCCATGGATATCTGACGTGACGCTGGTAACACCAATCATCTGATTCCGAAATCCAATTACATCTCTCTTTCCTTCATACAACAGCATAACGACACCACCGCTACCACCACTACCACCATGTCAGCGGCAGCCGATCCCGAAGTCAACCGCCTTGCTAACGACATGGCCAACTTGGGCAACCCAAGCGAATCCAATGTGGCTGCAAGTGGTCTGGAACTTACCTTTTCGGCAGCCATTGATGACGCTGAAAACCTCGAACAACTGGGACCCGTCATCAAGCAAATCACGCAGACTGGGAGACAAGAAGCCTTTGTCGATCAACTGGATGCTCTCATTCGTAAAAAGGATGGTGAAATTGAACGCATGTGCAACGCCCACTATCAGGTAAGCTGTCGTTTTGGCTTGGAGGCATTAATAATCCCGTGACCAGTAGTAACCTTTAATGCATATAGGAATTCGTGCAAGCCGTAGATCAGTTGTTGAAAGTGCGTCAGGGTACAGCAGAGCTACGTCAAAAGATATCAGAAGTCAACATTGCTTTACAGACGCGAGGAAATCGCCTAACCGAAAAGGTAGATTGCATATTCAAGATGATACATTAATGCTGATGGATCTTCTATCAATAGCGTCGTGAACTTATCGAGGCGCGCAGAGTACAACACAATGTCGAGCACACCATCAAAGTCCTGCATAGTAGTTTGGCCGTTTTGGAACTAGCGAATCGCGCAAATCACCAGCTTGAAGCGAAAAAGTATTATTCAGCCTTGAAGGTAATGATACGAAGGAGCTCTTATCACATGACAAAAAGTAATGGGTTATCTTTTGTAGACCATGGATAGCCTGGAAAATGATCATCTTCAAGAAATGCCCCAATATAGCTTCGTCAAACATTTGAGTGAGGGTGTTCCTATCATGCAAAACAACATCAAGGATAGCGTCATGGTGCAATTACGAGAGTGGTTGGCAACGTGAGTATATACAATTTGAGGTGGCAGCATAGGGATTAACGAGATATATATGTGGTGAAACAGAGTGCGTGGTATTTCGCGTGAGATTGGCTCGTTGGCAATGCAGCGGATGCAAGAACGTCAAGATCGGTGGAGAGCAAAGACGGCTGACAACCCAAAATTACGATATCTTCAGCATCATAATGTGAACTCGGCCATTGAAATGGTGGTGAACGAAGGATTGGAATGTTAGTATGGAAGGAAATGCTATTGAGCACGATACAAGAACGACGCGTCTCATACATATCTATATAGCCAGTATCATTGATGAAGTTGCCATTGATTTTGAACCCTTGTATCGATGCATACATGTTTACGACACCTTGGGAAAACGTCAAGAATTCAAAACATCGTATGAAGAGGATCGTCGGGTAAGTTGGGGTTGGATGATTGATATCTATATGTATCACTCATGCAATGTATATGGTAGGCACAAGCCAATCTGGCGTTATCCGCACCTATCAATTTACGCGATGGCAACTTGACACCATTCGAGACCCTTCTTCAAGATATTGTTGGCTTCTTTATCATTGAGCATATCATTTTGCATAGCACACAAGATTTCAGAAGTCAAGCCGAGGTTAGTGAATGGATAACGGTGGATTGATCTAGTCTCCAATGACTGATAAACGTATATAGGTGGATGCGCTTTGGGAAATGGTTACTGGTCGAATCATTTTGATTGTATCCGAAAGCCTAAAGGGATGCCGCGACCCCGAGCTATTCTTACGCATCAAGTTTTCCTTGCTCATATTCATCCAGACATTGGAGGTTAGTGGAAACATGGAATGATAAAGGTGGTGATCTTGATATTGACTTTTCGATAGAGCTTTGATTACTCAGTCAAGCCTTTGCAAGAGACGTTGTTGACGCTTTTCCAACGATATTCCGAATTGCTTATTAGCCAATACAGCGAGGTGTTTGAAAAGGTTCGTGCCAAAAGAAGGTGAAGAAGTAGTGTATTATTTGCTTACGTTGATCATATAGATTGTGCAAGAAGATGAATGTATGCCAATGACAGTTGAGAACGCTGAAGAACTTAAAGAGGTCATGCAATATACCCGTTTTCGTCCAGACCGTGAATTCTTGAAACGACATGGGTAAGTGAAAGCTGATACCTTCTTTGTCATACCTCACTCATTCCCTTTGGCCAATGTAGCTTCCCTCTCCGCCTTCCATTTTCCAAGGTGTTCCCTACATGTTGCCGTGATGTCAGCGCATTTGTGCATCAATTCTATCAATTTGCCGAAGGTTTCTCCCAAACGCACGGTGAAATGGATGATATCCTTAAAAAGGTAAATTAGGCTTGGAAGAGGAAACAGAGATCCATATGTATATTCATGCGAGCATTATGATAGGCTGTTGACAGCCTCCTGATCCAGCAAATCAATGCCATATTGCTCAAGAAACTTGAATCCACCAACCTCTCTCAGATTGTACAAATCATCATCAACATTGAATACTTTGAATCAACTTGCCCCGACTTCGAGATGTTGTTAATGGAGACTCGTTCGTTCCATCGCTCTGGACGTATCCATCTCAAGGCCACTTCAACTTTCAAAGAGACTAGAAGGAAGGCCGAGAAGCGCATTTTCGAATTGGTCAACCACAAGTTGGATGAATTCTTAGAGCTATCAGACATTGATTGGTAAGGAGGATAAGCCTGGATTGCTTATTCATGTTTATGGGATGTCTCATTGAATTGGTGTTTATAGGGAAGCACGTGATCTACAAGAATACCCCAGCTCACATCTTCAAGATCTGGTCACCTTCTTGACCAATGTCACAAATGCAGCACTCCTCAATTTGCCTGAATCCATCAAGAGTTTACTATACTATGACGCATTGGAACATCTTAGTCAGTCGATGAAAACCATGCTATTGGATCCGGATGTGCGTGTGATCACTGAAGTGGCTCTGAAGAATTTCAATACGGACGTACGGTTTGTCGAAGATTTTGTGCATAATCTTGGTGATCCAACTGTGCGGGAGACTTTTCTGGAACTGCGCCAGGTAAATAATGTTCATGTTGCAGCAATGATGTATCTTTAGACTCATGCATTGGAACTAGTTGCTTGATTTGGCGATGAGTGATAACCCAGAAGAATACCTAACGCCTCAAGTCAAGAGTCGCAAATATAACAAGGTGCAAGGACGCGATGTCATTATCTTGTTTGAAAAGTAAGGATCACCCATGGGATACTTGTCAAATTGGATATTCATCATGCTACATAGGTTATTAAGAGATCCATACTCGTTCAACGCCAATAACCCAAGAGATAAAGTTCGTCGCAAAGCAATGGAGAATGTTGCAAGGTAAAGTAATAATGCTTCATTGTATTAAACAACTTGTATCTCATCAATAGCTATATTCTATAGAGTGCTTCGATCCGTACACATCTAGATACTCTATTCCAATAAAATCCTATTCCTTTATTGCTTTTCCATTTTGGTGGCAAGCTTCTCCAATGCCTGATCAGCTTTCTCGATACCAAGAATACCAGCACGTTCAAAGCGCGTTTTGGCGCCTTCCAGATTACCCATAGCTTCATACACACACCCAAGATTGTATTGGATTTCACCATCAAGTGGATTAAAGTTGGATGCTTGTTCAAGATGCTTGATAGCTTCGGGGACGTTCTTGAGCATCAAGTAAGCGGAGGCAATGTTGGTGTGGGCGTCAGCTTGGTTAGGCTCATAGTCCAATGAACGTTCGAATGAATCGATAGCATCCTTGTGTTTGCCTGCAAAAGGAATCAAGTTTAGATACGTGCTTTCAGTTCATGGGACCAGGGTAGCTTACCCATTTGAAAATAGCAAACGCCAATGTTAAAATAGCCAGCGGCTGAGAAATTGTATGTGAGTTTTACCCTGTCAACATGCATTTGCATAAACAGAAAATGAGTCCATACCACTAGGAGCAATTTGGACACTCTTGTGATAGCTGTGCATAGCCATATCAAGCGATCCTTGGTTGAGATATTCAGTACCCTTCTTTATCTGTTCTTGGGCATCGGCAAGGCTGTCCAATCGGGTAGGGCTAGTGAAAAAAGCTGGATTCGTTCAGCATTCGAATTCTTTTTTTTGGCTTTGCGTTGCAACAAACATACTTCTTGTGGTGATTGCAGGACGTGCGACATGACGAATGGAAGGTCGAACAGCAGCAGCTACGACTTGTGGTGCACGACGACTGACGCGTGTAGCAATTCGGTTCCACATTGTGAAGAAAGTGCAGGAAAGCAAGTTTCGGACCAAGCTCACTAAAAAAAGTGACGGGGTGCATTTGCTGCATTTGCCGAATCGAGATCGCTAACCCTAACCCCTCACACTTATGAACCCTAAACGCTTCTCTTTCTCTTTGTCGCTCGTCTGGTTTTATCGCCTTCACGCCATTCCACTCAAGGTAGGTAATGTGTTATCAAAGAGTGCTCTTGTTGACTGTGAGGTAACATGCATTGTCAAGGAGTGAGTGTGGAGGAATGAGCGGGGTGGGTGGGTTAGCTATTGCCATGGCGATACGGTTGCTTCCTCTTGTTCGTTGCTATTCCCGCCTTACGCTTGTTGGTGTCAACAGGTACATTCAGAGTCGAATGTTGCAGCCGAACTGGTTCCATTGACGTGTTAGCTTGTATAGAGGGCAAGTTTGGTGTCAAGACGTTGGCTGGTTTTGTTTCGGCTCAACTACACTACTACACCATGGCTTTCGGTTTCCAGTAACCAACAACAAAGGGGTGGTTTGTGTATATGGAAAAGGCAAGTGCAATGAAACAAACAATGAAAAGGGTGTTTATTGTGTGTGTGAGTGTGTGCTAATAATTAATTGAATAGGTTTCTTTGGTCAGGCAATGCCACTTGGGGGGGCATCATCATCATCTCTTTGGGTTCGATTCCCAGCCTGTATCAAGTGGCCATTTGACATCATCAGTGCACAAGGCAGGGGTGGCTACTCTTTGAGGATTGGAAAGATGAGGGATCCTTCTTCTTAGAAAGGGTGAATGATAAGAACAAGTACATACGAATCTGGGCAACTATCAAAGCGATGTCCTCGGATGCAACTGGATTTGCGTGGATCGTGTACAGTGCTTTCTCAAAGGGTGGTGATTTGGTCTATTTGCATCCCTCTGTGGTTTTTGATGGACAGCATCCTTCCAACATGTACCCGTTATTGATGGTGGCTGTTTTTTATTTATAGAGACGATGGTAAGGATTATGATACGATGAGCGAGGATAATGATGAAGACGAGGATCTCATGATGGGGGCTAAGTACATAGCTAGAAGAATGGATGGTTTATTATCCACTTGGTCTTTGGTGTAGCTTATCCCCTCCGTGATTGCTTGTAGATTTAATATGGTATATAGCTTTGATGGAATAAAGATGGTTCCGTTATCGGTCTTGTAAGGACCACGAATACATGCATACATACATAACACGTATTCTGATAGATAAAAGAAAAGGTGTTCCTCCTCCATTGAGTTTTAGGACGTGTGTTGCCAATCCCAACATATGTCAATGCTGTTGCAAAAAAGTGGCATTAGACATGTCTGTGCGCATCATCATCCATTTTAATTATTAGTCTTGCTGATGCATGTTGCTGGAGGGGTTCCTTTTCCTTGCCTCTCTATAGTAAGGTCCGCCTATGATAGCCGCATGGAACTTTTTTCAAGCTAACCATGGCGTGGTCAATAAGCCAAAAATGAACAATGGATCCGGAAGTATCTTGTGGTGAGGATAAGGGTAGTGCCCTGAGGAGTATGATCGAGACAACAAGAGCCGGGAAATATTTTGATGCATACCATAATAGCGAACGAAGAAACTACCATAAAGATCAGGAATCCGAAAGATGGGGATCTATTGCCTTCTTGCGGCGAATCCGAAACACTAAACTCCTGCTGGGTTTTTGTAATCCGCCCTTTGTATCACCGTTATCACACTTTATTAAAAAGGTCACGTCAAAAATTGTTGATTTCTCGCGCTTTCTTTAAGCCCATTGTAATATGCAGCAGCTTAAAAACGATACAGATGTTTGCACTACCACTGTCGAGAGTAATGCAGATATCAAAGAGACCTTGACAGCTGATGTAATGGTGGTGCGACAACGATTAAAACGAAAGCTTGATCTACGATTCGTGGTATGGGCTTTTTTGGGCTATTTTGCTACATACCTCGATCGAAGCAACTTGCGTAAGAAGAAGCATGAGAAGAAATTTTATATGGTATGCTGACATGGTTTTTGTTTTGGATCAGCGAATGCATACGTTAGTGGCATGAAAGAGGATTTACTGCTTGAGTCATCTGCTTACAACTGGGCCGATACGGTCATGCGTCTTGGGTACAATCTGTAAGTGTAAAGCAAAGTATCATCGTTTTGATCATTCAATGCATACCTATTACAGGGTTCAAATCCCTGGATGCTTGATACTACCCAAGGTGTATCCAAGATGGTTTCTTCCCACCCTCCCCTTGTTGTCTGGTGTCATTCAATGCTGCATGTCTCTAGTCAAAAACCACCAAGGTTTATTAGCTCTCAGGTTTTGCCTCGGTCTCGCTCAATCGGTAAGCGTCTTATGAGTAGAACGACTCCATTTTGATACCTATGCAGATCTTTCAACCAGGGATTGTTTTTCTCTTGGGAAATTGGTACATCGAGCAAGAGGTGACAAAACGTGTTAGTATCTATAAAGCATCCATGGGAGTCTCAGGTACCATTCAAGCTCACACGAATCAAGTCATTGGAATTATGGACTAAAACAATGAGATGACATAGGTGCGGTTGGTGGTCTTATTGCTGGTTCAATTGTGGAAACCATTGCCGACAAATCAGGGCTTCGTGCATGGCAATGGCTCTTTGTTGTTGAAGGGCTAATTGCTATCTTTGTCGGTATCCTTGGATATTTCATGGTACCCAATTATCCACATCAAGCAACGTCATGGATCAGTGAGCAAGAACGCATGGTTACCATGGAAAGGCAGGCATCACAAAAGAGAGAGATATCAGCTGCGCCTTATAGTTGGAGAATGTATGTGTTGTTGGATCATTAATATCCATTGTTCTCATTGTGATGTATTTCATTGTGCATGTGCAACTACTAATTATCGTCTTGTACATAGCTTGAAGCAAATTCTCTTGAGGCCTTATACCTGGTTAATGACATACATCGCAATGTCGGCACTCTTCATGGATTGTATGGCGAGCTTCTTTGTGGTCATACTCAAGGATATGGGCTATGACAGCGCCTTTGCCAATTACATGTCCACCCCACTTAATCTCTTCAATGCTTTGACGTCGCTTGCGATTGGCTATTCATCTGACTGGTTTAATGATCACATTGTCCATACCGGTATTCTCGCAGCATGGGGAACCATTTGGAGCATTATTGTCTCTGCCGTCAATCATGGGGATAATCCTGCACCCTTGGTCTTTGTCGCAGCTTATGCATTCACCATTGTGGATGCAATGATATCCCTTGTCTTTGTATGGGTCATGGAAATTTACAAAGGTGACATCAATTCACGCGCCATGGCACTTGGCCTTGTAAATGGCCTCGGGCTTCTCATTCCAAGCTTTGCAAAAGTCAAGCTTTGGGTTGTCACGGATTCACCAGTATTCTGTAAGTAAATCCATTATGCATAGCACCCTATTACAGCATGCTAAAGTTTTCATTGATAGGGTTGGGAAAGATCTCAAATGTGGGCATTGGGTGTGCATCAGTGGTCGCTGTTTTGTTGTCATGGTTCCTCATCCGCATCAAGTTTATGCTCCCAAGCCCTATGAAGCAAACGGAGAAACATGACCCTGAAAAACACAAGGTTGATGCTTGATTGAACACACATATCGAATTCCAATACGATGCTATTACGTAGTATACTTATTGGTCCCATTGGGATCGTAGCCTCTTTCTTGGCAAATGTAATGTAATATAATGTTTTATCCATACTCTTCCTTTCGCACTCCCGCATACTTTGAGTCATAAAATGAACAACACTTATATCAGATACAGTCGTTGTTGGAGCTGCCATTGCCAGCGATCGCTCGACATTTATCGTGACGATCGCAAAAGCTAATGTCGCAAGCTTGAGCAATGGTGCGATCTGGATGTTGTATATACACTACTCCGTCGCCATGGTTACACATGGTTGCCTTGCAACCTTGACACTTTTAAACTCTCACCCCAGACTAGCTATAAAACTTCATGCTTACACATAGATAACACACCACTCGACCTCTTATTTTTTATTATCGCGTACATACGCATACATACATGATGACGTTAATTTACCAAATCGTGTTTTTTGAATCATGATATGGGGTCTTAAAATGATCTATGGTTGCTGAATAACGCGTCAGTGATACTAATGATTAGTAGCTTGCTTATAAAAAGTGGTGTATTCACGTTCAAAAGCACAATGGTCGTTGAGGGATAACTGCTGCGGCGCCTGGGGTAGTACAAGCTTTGTGTTACATATAATGTTGTCAGTTCTTGTACCCCACAATTTCTCGTTACTCCGCTACTCCTCCTCTTTCCTCGCAACAATGTCTTTTGTAACCCTGAGCAACACCACCATTGAATCCGGCAAGCTTTACTCTGACTTTATTGCTTTCCTTTACGGTCCTCCTTTGAGCGACAATGACTTTATGCTGTGGGTATTGCAGCACTACGCCACCAGCCTTTTTTGTGCCACTGACGCTTCTACTGAAGTTGTCTTGCTGTCGTAAGTATTACCCCTCAAGCTATTATTATTGACACATTCACTTACTGATAACGTATTTTTAGGCTAATTTTTGCACAGCGTTATCTCGCTGCTGCTGCCGCTGCTGCTGCTTCTGGTACGTCTGTTAGAAGTGTTCGCCCGTTACCCAGCACCACCGAAGAACATTACTTGCTTGCAACGGTGTCATGTCGCTTGGCCTTTAAGTGGCATGATGACCGCCATATGTGGTGGAGTGAAGTGGATGTAAATACCTTTCCCCTTATACTGCCTGAAAAGTCAAGCTCACATTTTTGTTTCCTTGTGCTCATTTACTAGTGGGACCTTGCATCTGGTTTGGCTGACGATGTCATTGACAAGTTTGAGTGGGACTTCGTCAAGGCGATCAACTACGAGCTTTTCGTATCGGAAGCTGATTTCAACACCTTTGCTTCCACAGTGGAGATGATTGTTGTTCCTCCTCCTTCTCCTCCTTCTCCTCAACCACAGCAACAACAAGATCCACTCGACTTCATTGCTTCGTCATCACCACCACTTGTCCCCGTGAAGCTCGAGCCACCATCACCAATGCCAACTATCAAGCTCGAGCCTGAGTCACCCCGTTTCCTCCCTTATGTTCACGTAAAGGTCGAGGAATTGGATGACTCGAGTGCCTTGCTCGCTTCAATGGCTGCTCACGAGGATTACTTGCGCTCGGTGAGCATGCCAGTTGCCACCCCCACACCCAACATCACCCACAACGACATTACACGGTTTTCTGTGTAATGCTTTCCTCCCCCTCTCTCCCTCTCTCTTTCAATCTTGTTACCCCCTTGTATTATAGATCCCCATTTCTCACTTTTACCCCTTGTATATAGTTTAGATAGTAGTTCCAATACATTTGCTTTTTATCTTTCATATGTATACTATGTACGTGTCAGCTTGTTCCAATGATTGTGTATGCAGCAATAGGGTGCCATAGCTATATAAATATGTACATTCGTGGTCATAGCGGTAAGCGTTTTATTTCTCGTGGCTTGCTGTTGACTTGATGCCGGCTGTATTATCCTCGTACATCTTGGAGACAAATTATCTGTCACGTGCGCGGCATCATAATTGCTCGTTTCTTTTCTGCTTCACTCTCCATTTACTCCCTCCATTTCAACTCGACACAATCGAGCCGCTAATGGGGTCCCCAATGGCTGCAATGAAGTACCCTGAATTCTGGCGACGATGATAAAGATACAAATACGAGTGTTCCACGTCTCAAGTAAGGTAATACTATGATGACATGCGTTTGCTTTGACTATACATTTACTGAGGGCCATCATGTGATATAAGGCAATGTAATGCATCATCATCTGGCTTGAACACCTTTGTCGATCAAGAGCGTTGCTCCTCTTTCATTGCTATGGAAACCCGAATCCAAGCTATACCAAGCTGTCAGGTACTTGTGGCTTTCTTGCCTCTTTGCTATCATTAAAGCATGTTGGACTCACACGAAAAGGATCAGTGCCTATATCCCATATACTATCCCTCTAGTAAGTAACATGGACATGTGGAGGATAATGATAGCTTGGGTACGCCGCGTGTTCATTCATGCCAAAATTAGGTCACATGGTATCCAAATCCGGAAAGACGACAACATCCCTTGGCCTTCTTTCTTATCCATCGCTTCTTTGGTCTCCATACACACGCTTCAAAGCACCGATATCAAGCAACTCTTCTTAACCTTGGCATGTTGGTATGTTTTCCATTATTCGGGTAGTGCTTAACGGCAATGACATTAATGAGAAAAGATGCTGATCTACGTGTTGGTGTTTGGGTGATATTTTCAACAAGTCTTACATTCGAATGAAGCATTGGTTTTTGCAATGAAATCTCAAGACTGCTCTCGTAAGTATTTCTCGTCAAGCTATTATTGGCACATTTAATCACTAACAACGTGTATGTGTGTGTAGGTTACTTTTTCGTACAGCATTGCCTTGGTTTTCTTTCTCATTGGGATACTTTGGTTATACATTTCTTCTTTCTTTTCCGTTTCAATACTTCGCTTTCACTTTTCTCTATCTCCCCATACTCAGGATTTGTAATCACACATACGTTAGATCTTGGTTTATCATGTATAAGGAACACATAAAACGAGGATTCCATACCATAAGCCCACACCTAATAATGACTACGATACTGCATAACAGATATGTATATATTATACTTAATACAACAAGCTAATAGAGACCTCAGCTATATATAATACTATCTAAGAAAAGAAACCAATAAAGAAAAAAGACTACATTGTGCTTAATTACGTATATAGATATACAAAAGAAACCATCCAATCGCCCATTTACCCCCGCGTATATCGCCCTTGTTCAATCGCCTTCAATCCTTTGTATCCTTCAATATTTGAATCCTCCCAACGGTTCCCATACACTGCTTGATGATAACAAATGATTGCTTGGAGGTGGTGGTGGAGGGTGTGGTGGTGCAGTGGATGTTGTTGTTGGTGGTGGTGGTGGTGTTAAGCCAACATGATTTCCATTCTTGTTGTTGTTCTTTGTCGAGGTCAGGCCAGCTGATCCATCCGTTAAGCTCATGGCGTTGACAGCGTCTACAAGTTGGTCATCAGGGCTCTTTGATGGTTGTGGTGATGCTGATGATGAGAGCATTGATCCACTCATTTCATCCGTTGTAGGCTCTGGTCCACTGCGATAATCGGGTACAAATTGATGCTGGTGCATTGGACCTCCACCAGTACTGCCACTCCAAGGAGAATAGGTAGGTGTCATTCCAAATAAACTCGATGTTTCTCTATCAGTGGATGGGACAATAAAACCTGGATCGCTCGTTGTAGTAGCTACCCCTGTAATAACAGGTGCGTCTGCAAATGATATACCTGTAACAGAGTTTAATGGATATTCCATAGCCTCATATAAGCATCATCATGTAGCTTACCAATTGGACCTAATGTACTCGAAGCCAGCATTGCCATTTGTGTATCATCGACAAAAGAGGAGGATTCATCATGGAATGCACCTTGATGAAGGAAAGGATCTTGAACGAGGTAGTCATGATGGGATGATGGTGGCGGATGATGATGATGATGATAGAATGTATCAAGATCGTTCACGTGATTGTGTTGTTGTTGTTGAGATGCCAACGTTCTTGGTGAGCCGGTAAATTGTCGCAACAATAATGCAGGATCATCACATGGAAATGCTGTGAATGGTTGATCGGTTGGATCCATCATCGTATTAGGGAACGGAGGCATAGGATGGGGTTGTTGTTGTTGTTGCGGTAGTGGTGGTGGCGGGGGCATATGCAATGATGCTGGTGGCGGCTGTAATGGTAAACCAGCTTGTGAAAAATCCATCGATCCAAATGGAATTGGATATTGAGCAAGCGGCAAATGTGGCAAATAAGGAGGTGGTTGACTGAAATCATCAAACATGGATGGATGAGGTGGATGCATTGGTAATCCATAAGCAGAAGAAATATGCGGTGGTGGTGGTGGTCGATGATGATGGATTAATGCAGGGCCTGGTGCGAACTTGTCGAAATGTACACGAAGTTGACGTCCACGAAACTCAAAACCATTATACATGGCTAAAGTACCAGATTAATGAGTGATTGTATATGAATGATGGTGATACTTACCTATAGCTTTCTTTGCATCTTCGTGTGTTGCATAAAGCACTGTACCAAATCCTCGGCTACGGCCATCCTGATCTTGCACAACATCCGCTCTCAAGATATTTCCTGCGTTTCTAAAGAGATCCTTGACATCTTGCCATTGACATTGAAATGGTAGCTGTGATTTCAATTCACGTGAGCACATCCATTCTATTCCATTCATCCATCTTCTTACATTGCCAACAAAGAGTTGTCGACCTCCAATAACCTAAACATGATATCATCAATACACTATCCCTTTATATCCATGCTAATGCTCACCTCAGGTGGGCCTCCCATAGGACCCGATCCATTCATTAATAATGCAGTATTTGGATGATGATGATGATGTCCATTGGTAGGAAAGGCTGATGGTGGTGGTGGATGGAATGGTAAATGGTGGTGATGATGATGATGATGATGTCGTTGTGCTGGTTCGATAAAACCACGATCTTCTCGGACTTCCAACACACGGCCCTGCCACTTGTAATTGTGCAACATGTCTAAAAAAGGGATGTATCAACCAACGTAAATGAATAATACTTTACTACTCACCTATTGCTTTTTGTGCATCCTCTACAGTAGCAAAGAGTACTGTGCCATGTCCCTTGGACCGATTATCCACCGTCAATGCAACATCGGCTCGAGTCACATTGCCTGCCTTTCGAAACAAGTCCTTCACATCTTGCCATCGTACTCGAAATGGAAGCTATGTAGCATAATGTCAGTGGGATAATATATATGAGATGATGGTGACACTACTTACATTTCCAACAAAGAGTTGTCTAACATGGGTTACTCGACCACTTGTTGAAGGTGAAACTGATGCTATACTCTTATCATCATCATCCTTGTCGCCTGTCATCATCATCGTCTTATGCTGCCGTGTTTCCGACGGAGAAGAGTCATTATCACTGCTGCCGTTGCTTGCTTCTCGAGCCTCGTCTGCTGCTTTATCTTGTGCTTCATGCTCAGTATCGGGACTCGTGATTACTGCTGCGCTCATGTTGGACATGTCGCCGCTTGTTGTATATAATAATAGAGTGTGGGGATTCCCTTGAGAGTGGAGGTGTGTGTTCAATGGGGTCGTGAATGAACCTGCAAGGGATGAATGGCGCTCGTTTCTTTGTCGAATAACTTATTCCAAACAAGGTTCGTCTATTGTTGGTACTTTTGAACTGCTTGGTTTTTCCGAAAGAGGGTCGAGGTATGGTAAAAGCAACGAGGTTTCAGTCGATAGAAATGATTACCACAAAAAGAGAGGTGTGTGCAACAGAAAGTCATCTCCGAATATGTTCTCGTGCAAGTGCCTCGCTTGAAGCACTTGACCCCCAACCCATCCATCCACCCACACTTGTACGCTTGCATTAAAAAACCTCATCTTTCTTTATTTTAACGACGTCGCTTATTTACTGCATCTTCCTCTTCTTCTTGATCTTCTCGTCGTCGCTGAAACATAAGTCTTTTTTTAGTCTCTCATAATAAATACAACCCACCTTCCTCCTCCTCTTTACCTTTGAATCAGTGTCATCATCTTCATCCGAGTTTTCTTGCTTTGTAAGATATTGCATATTGATCCTGAAATCCCGTGATGTACTGCGTTTCATATTTTGCATCAGATCCACTTTGGATTTGCGCGATAATTGGATCAGATGTCGTTCAAACTGCTCCACCACAAAGATAAGGTTGGGAATCATCTTGGACTCACGGAGGATCTTTGCCTAATATACTTCAATAAGAAGACATGTAAAGAAGAAGAATAAAGTAATAGATTACCTTTTCCCTTGAATTGGCACCTTGTTTACCCTTTCCTTTGCCCTTTTTACTTGCAATTGCCATAGGATCTCCTTGATGATTTTGTCCGTAAAGGATCAAGAATCTGTACATGTTGTCGGTCACGTCTTTGACACCATTGATAACATCCTTAAAGTTGCTTCCAATCTCACGTGGATGTCCAAGTTTCTAATCAAGTAACCTTGTAAGCCTCACACATCCCCCATTGTACCGCGACCATCGAACTTACGTATTTAACAAGGGCCGTCAAGGTCTTGTATAGTTTGGTGAGCACCTTGATCAGAGTTTCACCATGAGAACCAGACATCAAGCTCTTTGTAAGTTCCAACGTAACACTGATATAAGATGTCAATCGGTATGTGATCGCTTGTTCGAATGCACGGGTATTATCATCCTCGCTATCCATTGGCTTGATCCTTCCAACGGCCCACGTGATATCATCATATAATTGATCAAGAGATGAAAACAGCTGAAGCGTGCATGCAGCACATGTCTTAGGATTCAGCATGACATAGGTGATTCTTGTTTCCATTGGTTGGCTATCCTCGTCGTCGTACGTGCTATCGTCCAGATCACCAAGCACTTTACGCATATCTTGTGCAAGGTACTTGTACGTGATGAAATCCTTAACCTCGCCGCATAGGTATATCAAGAGTGAAATGACTTCGCGTGCCAGCGATATATCTTCAATAGGTCGATTCTTGGCAAGCGATTCAAGCCATCCGATCACTTGTCGTGTGTGTGTCTCGAAATCACTGGCAGCACGATCCAGGTGGTGACATAAAGTAACAATCAATTGCATCACATTGGCTGCTTCCTTGTAGAGTGGCGTACGATCACCCAAATATTTAGCAACGATATCCTGCAAGATGAATTAGAAGGTATGTTCCTTTCTTTTCATGCTGTATACTTACCATAAGTGTGTTGAGAACCTCCGATACCATTGCATTTCTCGATTGATCTGATTCACTGCCGCTCAATTTTGCAATAAACGTGGTCATCTTGTGTGGCCATAGCTGATGCACCGTGTCATGCACCGTCCTCAAGCTGTCAATGATACCTCCAAGCACTGAATGACCCTAAGAGTGCATCCATATGAGTAAATCCACGTGAGAAATAGACGAATGACTTTGCATTACCCTCTTTGGTTGATGATTGATAAAGCTGCTATCCGAATCCTCCACCACCAAGATGTTCAAAAAGATCCTTCCCAATTCCACACAGTATTCAAAGTTGAAATCAGGCGTGGGTCCTTGCATGATACCCTACCATTTTCGATATTAGAGGCATTGGTATACCTCGCTTGCCGATTATCCAGCTTACCATTTTCAAACAATTCTGGGCCGTGGTAATAATAAACTGCACAAAGCTGATATCCACGCGCAATGCACGTACAGGATGTTGCATGTTGTTTTGTCTAAACATTTGTCGACTCATTTTGCTGATGCATTCAAGTGACATCACCGGACTTTCAGATGGTTGAGTAGCCTTGCGTCCTATCCATGATATCATCTATCTTAGTACTGGAAGATAGATCATGCAATCCATGAATTACCTTTTTCTCCCGAAGACGTCTCTTTGAGCATTGCTGCAACGGCATTTCTCTTGTTAAATAGATCGAGAATCATTTGAAACGAGTCGTTGCTGTTGCCATGTGACAAGTATTCATGCTCGATTGCTGCCTATATTACACAAAGGGTAAATACTCTCATATAAGGCCCCTTTTTGGTTCCTTAATTTACCTCATAACATCCCATCAACAGGGTGGCATACATGTGATTGCGCATACCAAGGTGTGTAGCCATATCAAACTCGGCGGTCTTGTCAAGATCATAATCCTCGAGATCTGCTTTGGTAAGACGAAATAGCAACGAGCGCACTGATCCACGACATTGGTTGGCTAGTTCCTGCACCACTGTATTGCATTCACTATCATCAATTCGACGCAAGGTCTTGAGCATGTTTGCCAAAAGGACATGGATCGGCTCTGTCAGACGAGGTAAACCACCGTTGGTCGCATTCTCCACACACATTTCCAATCTCAAAGGGGACGATACACCGGTATCTTTTTGATAAGCTTTTTGGAACTAATGAAAAATCATAGTGAGTATATATACCTTCGTAGGCTTCACCTATCTTCCAACATACCTGCCCATAGAGCACTTCAAAGATGTCACCTGTAAGCGTAGAATGCTTGGATAGGGCACCCAAACCTTGGTACGCAGCAACTCTCACTTGGGCCTGCTGATTGAAACAACGACGCAACAACCCCAAAGATTCAAAAGCAATGCCTTGCGCTGCCGGTGACGCATTGTCATTCATTTGACCTGTCAACAGATTCAAAAATCCATTGACTGCCACCATCCTTCCGCTCAAATCTCTACATGTGTATGTGTCAGATATATGTATCCATGTTTTACCAATACCAAACATACTTTGCAAACATGCTCTTTCGTAAAACAAGCATAAGGGCATCTCGAAATTGTTCGTTTTGCTTGGAAACAGGTTCAATGACTTCTAGGAATCGCTCTGCAGTTGCCTCGGGTAGTAATGACAAGTAGTCGAGGGTATCTTTAATCTATCATATCAAAGCATCAGCACCTTGATCCGCTTTTTCTTTCTCTTTCAGCTTACATTGGCCAGGTAAGGTTCTACAGCATGAGAGCTTTCCGTAATGAGAGATGCCAAGAGTTCTAGGAAGCAGCTTGTGCTTGGAGCGCCGGTGACAACGCGAGAAGTGATTTGATCAAGGATTTCGGAGCGGACAAGATCATGCAACTAGAGTGTGTCACGTGTTATACATTGGGGGACAACGTTACCCATTGTAAGATCTTACCTCGAACATGCGCTTGAGAATGTCGTTGCCAAGAGCCATGACGTTTTCCAATGGTCCATCCTTGTTGCGCTGCGCTTTGGTAACGTTCCCCGCTTTTGACCACACGCCTTGTGACGCAGCATTGTCAATCAATCCCATGGCAAGTTGAACAAGAGACTGGATGACTTGATCCCACCCTTGAGCAGATTTTTCCACAATATCCAAGATGACACTTTTGACCATGTCCTCCTCCACATTTGAAAACTCTATCGTTTCGAGCATAAGATATCTCTTTTTGCGGCCACTCATTGTGCGATGTATACCTGCGATCCAAGCACATTTTTTCAGCCGATGGCCATCCTTGTAAATTGCCAGAATATGGCTTCGTAGCAGATCAAAGATCTATACCATTATTGAGATAAGTAAGGTTGTTCTATTGCTACATAACCATGTGACTTACAGGATCTTCAAGTCGATGTATCCTTGCTGCTGATAACAAACACGCCAATGGAAAGGTTTCCAAGAGATGCTTCTTGTCGCCACGTACGTGTTTCACAAACTCGTTGCCAAGCTCCTGAATAACCCCAATGAATACAAGCTATTCATCACACCATCCATCCAATGTACCTGCTCTTGTTTGATTGCAAATGATATATGCAACATCACCGTACCTTCCATCCTAATAGGAATGACCATGAGAATCGGGGAATTCATTCACATCCTATGTCCTTACCGTGCCACGGCATCACTTGGGTTATTGGAATATTTCGTGTTGAAATGGTTGCATATGCTGCTGATAATCTCACGTTTATGACCCTATGCATACCAAAGATCAGTCCAATGATATCAACCCAATGCCGCTAGACGTTATACCTTTCTTGACAATAAGAGTAATTGGTATATAAATGGAGGGGTCTCATCCACTTCCAAATCATTCAATTGGCTATGAAGCATCCATGAGTTGGTGATCGTGATTGTATCGTGGGTGCGATTGATGCCTACTTGCTCATTCGTTTGACCACCTTATCAAGCTCAGGAAGCTGTAACTCCATCTCGTTGAATGCAGATGCAAGGGCAATAGCTGATTGGGATATCCATTTTGCTCGTAGCAGATTATCAAGGACGTCGTAGAGGGGTCGTTCCAATGTTGAGAGGATGTTCCATACTTTTGACAGGATCTCAAAGGCTCGTTGATGCAAGGGACGTTGATCGCCGATAGCTTGTGTCACAATCGATGCGAGTTCTTCAAGTGTGTCCACCGTAAGTGTTTCCAACTATCAAGTTCCCTTTGATGAGATTGATTTTGTTCGAGACAATCCAAAAGTTACTTTTACCTCTGGTAACAAAAGGTTGACGAGGTTGCTGGCAGTTCGATTGTCTGTGCTTGCATCATTCACGAGCCTAAGAAGCGACATGTTAAAGAAAAAAGCACTACCCTTTTCCATTTCCCATTCATTTACCATAGGAATGCAGTCTTGAATGTTAAAACTCTTCTCTCCATATGAGCATGGCCATTCTTCGATGATGCAAAAGGGGAACCTATCAAGTAGTACATGAGTCGCCGATACTTCCACAGCGTACACACTAGACCCCCTTCACCCACTCACCAATAAAGATAGCTCGCACAATGAGAAGTGGATCCACATCCTCAGACGTCGAGCTTTGTGTCAATTGGGACCTGATCAGTTGTGAAATCTACAATAGCAGCCAGGCATGTCAATGCTGGTTCCTTTACTGCTTGTTGGTTTCTTTTCCCACCTCGTCCAAAGACTTGCTATCCAAAAAGTCGACTAGGCCTTGTCGATTGGTCTGTTTAGCGAGTTTGAGAATTTGAACATCCATGAAGCGTGGTGGCGAGAAATGAGGAGGAGGAGGATAGCGAGGATGTGTATAAAAGGAAAGGAAACGAAAATGACACGAGACGCGTGCTGAAACACAATCGCGTGAATTAATTTGTTGTCAATTCCACTCCATCACTGCACTCTGATGTGTGGTATTGTAACTATACAAGGCACCCCTCTCTCTTTACATGACATCATACTTGGCTGCTTTGCAGACTATCTATTTATTCAATTTGAATGTCCTGCTGGATAACTTCCAGTCAGCATCCAACAACCCACGCTTTGAAACCATCCACAACTCTACACACTACTACTACTATAGCAATTCCAGTTTTCTTTTCATATCATGACACTGCTAGGTCATTGTTGACTTTTTTATTCAGGATGTAGAAGGATCGGATACGAGAGCTTCTAAGGGGGGACAGCTTGTCGACATGTCATTGTTATAGAACGAGCTTCTTTTAAAGGGTAGATAGCTTGTTGAGGACGTCCTTGTATGAGCTATGCTGTACAAGGTTTGCCAGAGGTGTAAATAAAGGCTTGTACTTGTTGCTTGTAGCCAAGGTATCCATGGGAACCCATTCCCAGTCGCCATCCAGCTTGTGAGGTTCCATAGTCTTCAAACGAGAGGGATCTCGAGCCACCGCTTGCATAAAGATGGTAACATAATGCTTGTTCTCGGCCGCCATGATATCATTGGATGCAGTCAAGAACTCGAGTTGTTCAATCTCGAGATTGGTTTCTTCAAGCGTTTCACGACGTGCACATTCCTCAAAGGACTCGTTGAATTCCAAATGGCCGCCTGGGAGTTGCCATGCGCCTGCACCATGCGATCCTTTTCGCTTGCCAGTCAAGACATAAACACCATTCTCGGTTTGACATTTCACAAAGCAACCAACACCAACGCGTACGACAGGAGGAATAGCTAAAACAAGGTTGGGTTAATCAGCCACATCACATGCCATTTTTTTTACAGAAAATAAAAACTCGTATGTACCTGACGACATGGTAACTGAAAGAGCGGCAAATCTTTGCTGGTTGTCCCCCACTTTTCCGTTACTTTATGCTTTTCAACAGCTGCTGCTGCGGCTGCGGAAAACTAATGCTAGGTTGAACAAAAATGACACATGCTGTGTCAGAAATATGGACTGTGAAAATGATATTGCTTTGTCTATCAAGACCCATCGTCATCATTCATTTGGCTTTTGATGGGTCTCTTCCTTATTTATTACAGCTATTTTGTCATGTGTTGCCGGTTCATCGGGTTTGTGTAATGAAGAAGGAATTGCTGCAGCAGCACCATTATTGTAAAGAAGCATTGCATCTGGATGCTGTTGCTGTTGAACCATTCCTTTATCCATCATGGCGTATTGTGGTAGAATGTCCTTGGGTGGAGGTGCCAATACGAGATCATCCTTTCCTTGAGGCGGCGTATTTCCAAACCAAGTAGTCGGCTGATTCATGGCAGCATTTCTTTGTCGACGTCGATACAGGAGAAAACCAGCGATTATGATCTAGAGTGTAACAACAATGATGTCAGCTATCATAATGAACATCGTTCTTTGTACTCCTGCTGCGGTTTTCTTACCCCAAGTATGACCAAGATGGCAATAACAATGCCTGCAATACCTCCACCACTTAACTTGTTGCCGCCGCCGCCACCACGGCTACCGCCACCACTTGGTCCATTGCCGCCACTACCTCCACCTGATGCTCCTTCCCATTCTCTGTTCTTGTAATCAAAGACGTAGAAATCATCAGTGGCTGAACCATCAGCATTCACACCAAATAGAACAAAAAGACGATTGTCATTATGAAGTATAGCTACATAGTGATCCAAAAAAAGAATAAAGACAGACGTGGTTAGATTTGCATTCTTCATGCAACACATAGGAACTTTCCCTTGTAGCACTCTTTACCTGAATGACCCCATCTTGGTCCAGCACCCATTGAAGGCGTGTTAATTTGTGTCCATTCATTGCTATCAGTGTTATATACGTAGCAAAAGTCATCTACCGGCATTCGGCTACCAAATCGTCGACCACCATACAACAAGATATCGTTTGTACCTGGAACTTGAAATGGATGATAAATCGAGTTAGCTTATTGTACCATGCGAATCTCTATCTCATGTCACACCCAAGTGTGCTTATTTTCAGCAACCGTTTTGGTAACACAAAACTTACTTGGAGTGGTAGTATGGAAATAACGGGAAGATGGGACGACCGATCCCGATGTTGTTCGTTTGCTCCAGCTTTGTGAGTTTGTATCAAATACCAAAATCTCGCTCATGGACACGTTTTTAAATCCACCATGGTCATCATCCAATTCTCGGCTATCGGAATCACCATCGAGTCCACCAAAGTAATAGATGGTATGGCCATCGGAACCCAATGCTGCAGAATGACCTGTTCTTCCGTGTGATCCACTAGGAAACGAAATTTGGCGAGTCGTCATTCTCTACACACACACGTGTAACATACATCCGTATTAAATATAGAACATGCTTCATTTCTGGATCCACCTTTTCATCACCCCTTGCATAAAATATCATACATACCTGCGATCTGTCAACGATACCCATATTTTCTGGCTCAGCCACACCATCATCTCCAACACTACGTAGATATACCAACATGTTAACGATTAGTCATGTCATCATCATCTTCTTGGCATCATGCTTACATCTTGCCACCCCATATCCATATGGTTCGGTTATTATCTAGGATTGCAGGCATTTCAGCCCTGAAGAGATTGTAAGTATCATCATCATCATCATCATGTTTAGGACCATGTATCATTACGTGAGATGTGATTGTTGTGGATAAGTATATAATGAACGCCAATTGCCAGAGTTGGCGTAATAGATAATGTTTTGGCTGTTTGAATTTGACTGGCTTCCACTATTGGAGCCCCATCCACCAACAATGACCATGCCTTGGCCATCAGGTAAAGGTGATACTGCAAATGCAGCATTGGCTCCTAAGGTTCTTCCATGGTTGGCAACCTCTTGCCAACCATCCAATTGCTCGCCACCGTCGCTTAATCGAAGAGAATACATTGCGTTGGTCGTTGGTATTTTTTCATCCTCGTCGTCGTTGTTGCTACTAAATTGGGCGCCTCCGTAACAATAGATGGTGTTTCCCATTAGCAACGCGCATCCTATGGGGTTCAAATATCATTGGTATATGCAAACATAATGGCAAATCAAAAAGCATTACCTTGAGCTGAAAGAGGAGTAGAGGGTCGAGCACCATGTGTCAAATTGGATATGCATAATAGTATAAATGATAAAAGTACAGGGTGATGTTTCATGTTTGTAGTAAGATGGGAAAAGGGAAAGAAAGAAAGAGTGAGCAACAGCCTCCCCTACGAAGTCTCTACTACAACATTCTTTTTTGTGATGTGACGAAAGGGGTAAAGTCGGATTTAAGTTGTGAGGAGGTACAAAGACAGGGTGTATGAATGCGTACGTGTGCGCTATGCAAGTCGCCGCCGCCGCCATCACCACCCAGGGCATTCTGCTGCTGCACGTAAGTAACCCCTAGATTGTGGAATTAGAGTTATCGCTTGTTTCCCAACCAATGCCGATTTGGCCAACCACCCATGTGGATAAAAAAGTACCTGTATCAAAAGTTTTACATGCTTCTTGTAAACATGGTCTCGGGCTACACAACCGATTTACCGACCAAACGTTCGAAGAAGCCGCCATCATCGCCATCATCAGCTTTCTAGACTGCTGATTGTAATTACACCGTGTCACACCCTTTTGTGTTTTTTTATCCTAATTCATCCGTGTACATACCTTGTTTGTGTTCACGATTTTACGATCTTCATCACAATTGACGCATTGGGCATTTCATATGTAGCTGTCAAAAACGCCACCATGTCAAATGACACGTAAACGCAACTCGATGTTATGGTTGTATCATTGAGGAGGACACATTACCGATCGCCATGAAGATGTAGTAAAAGATCATCCATTGTGCTGCTGCTGCAGAATCCATATTGCATTTAAGAACCATCAGCCCTTGTTGGAGTGCTGTAGTTGTGTAATGGCATGAGCCATACTCATCCCTCATGCTTATACCTTCTTCTTGTGCTATGTACAGTACGCATATGAGCAACCATTCATCCTCATGTAATTGCCGCCCGAAAGTATACTTCACGACTCATGCAATTATAGCCAAGGTGTAATATGAGCGATGTGCTCCGCTACTACTATATCACTCAGCGGCACAAAACTTTACCAGGTTCGCCCATACCACTGTATTACAACCAACCATTACGTAACATTCGCCTCCTTTCATATCCAAGTACATTGATTTATCGATTTGTTGGAATCCAATTGCATCGTCTCCAAAAAGGATGATACCAGATTTCTTGAAATAATGCACCCGAGTGATTGTGTTACAAATGTTAAAGAAATCCCGGTTTTGCACCACCCGCTTTTAAAGCACCATCCTTTATTGAAGCCCAGATGTGCGCGCACTCTCATATCGTCAAGCATATGCAGCACATCTTTGGCACACAAATGTCGTTACCATGTTAACCATGCCATCAACACGATCCCTCTATTATTTCTGTTGATAGGGTCTTCATCAAACCAAAAACGTCAAGTTTGTACAGCAGCGCTGATGAAGGATCTTTATTCTTAAACGTACGTCAACCTTGTCATAGGCGCACCAGCTTGATCATCATTGGAGTGACATGCATACAAAGATTGCCAAAGGCAATGCATACGTAGGGACTGGATGTCCTTTTCCATGTATGCACAACAGCACGCTATCTCATCGTCTTCATTGCTTCCTCGCACCATCGAGCGCAACATCATTACCCTTATGAACGCAATACATCCAATACTCTCATGTAGTGATTTGATGGTCATGTACAATATTATTATCGGGCACGTATTTTATAGGTAAGTATTCATGCATGTTTATACAACAAGTAGTAGTATCATCATCACTGCTATAACAATGACGCCACTTTTCGATCTTCTCCCTTGTATTATCGCTGCACCTCCTGATTTGCTGCAACAATGCGTGTTCATTCCACCGACGCCCTTTTCCCATTGTTTCTTGTTGACGTCGAGGACATAAAAGTCGTCCGTGGCGACGCCATCGATATTAACCCCAAAAAGAATGAATAGCCGATTGTTCTCGTAAAGTACCGCTATCAAAGTGGGTTGCACAAGAGTACAATGCAAGTAATTTTAGCTGCTATGATGATTCCTGCTGAGCAAAATTGTATGTAGCACGTACCTGAATGGCCCCATCGTGGCCCGGCGCCAACAGATGCTGATAGATCAACCTTTGTCCACTCGTTACTCTCTGTGTCATACATGTAGCAGAAATCATCAACTGGATCTTTGGTGCCAAAACGTCTTCCACCATAAAGCAGGATAGTGTTGGTGCCTGGGACTATGCATCATAAGGCGGGTGTGGATGTTAGCATCCGTACGAGTAACTTGTGATGTGTGATATCGAACTTACTTTGTGTCGTTGTATGTAAATACCGGGGAGATGGGGTGATAGAGCCATTGCTTGTGCGTTTTGTCCATGTCAAGTTATGAGTGTCGAATACAAGGATTTCATCCATGGAGATGTCGTTAAATCCAAAGTAGCTATTATCCAGTGGGCGTCGTTCTGATGTGCCTTTCAATCCACCAAAGTAATAAATTGTGTATCCGTCAGCACCCAAAGCAGCCGAATGACCTCTTCTTCCATACAAGTCTGCAGGAAACACCGTTTCCCTGGTACTCATTTCCTACATGGTCCACACACATTATCAGCAACAGCCCACACGATGCACCATCACCATTGTCAAAAGACGCACCTGATCCCTGTCAACAACAACCATGGTCTCTGGCTCTGCAACTTGATCTTGGTCATGGCTATGGCACATTGGTCAACAACATTGGCTTTATCATGGATCGGTAGTACTACTTACGACTTGCCACCCCATATCCATACTGTTTGATTGTTGTCAAGGACTGCTGGCACTTCAACACTTTCAACCACGTATTAGCATTGCTGTATGCGATCATCATCAAATACTCACGTGTATCTTGATTGGGGTTTCGAACGCAAAGTACGCCATGATCCCGCATCTGCGTTGTAAAAGAGTGCAGTTCCAAAATCTCTGACGCCATTTGCACCATCACCACCATAGGTCATCATACCAGGACTTCCATCAGGCTGCGATGATACAGCAAAGGCTGCATTGGCAGGCAAAGGTTTACGCTCCTTGTCATAATAGTCGACTACGATCCAGCTATCCAATTGCTCGTTCCCGGTCACATTCATCCTATACAGCCCATTCGTTTTATCCAGATAGTGTTTGTCGCTTGGAAACTTGGCACCAGCATAGCAATAAATGGTATCTTGCTTAGATAAAACACACCCTAATATAATAATGCATTGAAAAATGAGAACACAATGGCCATTGTTGATGATGTGTCTTGTTGGGATCAGACCTTGAAGCGTGGTGGGTGAGGAGGGTCGAACAGCAATAGCCGAATCGATTAGGATGGAAAAGATAATGGACAACGATGCTACTGCAAGCATTGAATGATTCTTCGTTTGAAAGGAGGGAATAGCAGGAAAACCTTGTTTACTTTACAATTCTCAGAATACAAGCACAATAATGTATGTGGTACCTGAAGCTTAGCATTGAGGCCCGTGGTTTTGTGCTCATGTGATGGGAAAATGATAACAATGCAGGGCATTCAACTCATGGTATCACAATTTGAAGTTTAAAAAACATGCTACATTCTTGATTTGCTACTATCAGAGCTTTCCATGCATCATCATGAGATCATACATACATCCCATGGTTGTCGTTTGCCACTAATCAAAGTAATAACCTGCTGCTTTATGTTGTATTGTTTTTGGTTCAGCAACAAAAGGATGCAACTACATGTCATTGTGCATTGCATACTACCCAACCCCATTATGAATGATGTCCCATGTATTCAAGTATTGAAGGTCAATGTCTTTATTCAGGTACCAATTTGTGTGTGTGTGTATGTGTATCATGCGGAATTCTAAAAGTGATGATTGCGGGCCGGCAACACAAGGAGAGTAGGGAATGGGGGAGGGGAAGTTGCCCAGAGCGCACTTAGTGGTGGCAGAGCTGGGCACCAGAAGCAATCCTCCCTTCATTTTTCTAGACGACAATGGTAAATTCAACGGTTGCCATGGATAAATGGATGGATGGATGGATGAATGGATGGATCCGATTGACGCATGGATGAATTGGATGAATGAATTTAGGATGCTCAAAAGACCCCTGTGAAGCTCGCCCGTGTCATTAAAGTCCTTGGCCGTACCGGCTCTCGTGGTGGCGTTACCCAAGTGCGTGTTGAATTCATGGATGACACCCATCGCAGCATCATTCGTAATGTCAAGGGTCCTGTGCGTGAAAACGATATCCTTTGCTTGCTCGAATCCGAACGTGAAGCTCGTCGTCTTCGTTAAAACATATCAACCATCAGAACTAATAAACGGGGCCTGCAACCACCACAAACAAACAACTCCCTCATTCGACCCCCCACAAAAACAGCATAAAAAACCTAGGATGATGATGATGATATTTACACATCTACTACACACGATTTATTATGTATGATGATCTATGCAAGGAAAGCAGCAAGGTCAAACTCAGTATGACCTGGTTGTTTGACAGCGACTCCTTTTTCAGTGACAATAGCCGAGATCAATTCACTTGGAGTGACATCAAAGCTTGGATTCCAGACTTGAATGCCTTCAGCAGCCGTGCGTACAGTTGCACTTGATTTATCCTCCAAAACACCCGTTGTGGTCACTAACTCCTTGGCAGGTCGTTCCTCAATCACAATCTCCTTGCCGCTAGCCATGGAAAGATCAATAGAAGTAGAAGGAGCTGCTACCACGAAAAGGATACCATGATGCTTGGCAGTGATGGCGAGTTGATAGGTGCCAATCTTATTAGCAGTGTCACCATTGGCTGCCACCCGATCAGCACCAACAATGATAGCTTGCACACTTGGGTTGAGACGTAAAAGAGCGGATGCCATGGAATCACAAATCAAAGTAGCAGGGATGGATTCATAGACAAGTTCATAAGCGGTGAGGCGTGAACCTTGGTTGTAAGGACGAGTTTCAGTACAAAAAGCATGCTTGAGATTGCCATTGTGATGAAGGTCACGGATAATGCCGAGAGCTGTGCCCCATCCTGCAGTAGCCAATGAACTAGAAATTGCCCCTTTTGTGTGAATACTTTCGTGTGTGTGTGTGTAATAGAGAGATTGGGTATATGGAACTTACCCAGTGTTGCAATGCGTTAATACACTAATGTTGCTCTTATCTTTGACATGCTCCACGATATATTCAGCACCGTATTTGCCAATGTTCTTGTTGTCTTGTACATCATCCACTAACATCTTCTCGGCAGCTGCAATATAGGCATCCACTACAACATTGGGTTCGGTGGCATCACGTGCAACAGTGTTGACCAATTGATCCAACTTGGCAGCAGCATCGAACAAGTTGACAGCTGTAGGCCGAGATGTTTTCAAGTACTCAAGTGACTCGTGTAAGAAGCGAACAGCATCATCCACTGTTTTGAACTCGTTCTTGGAACGACGAGCGTTGACGTCGACAGCAAGTGATAAGGCGGCCACAATGGCAATAGCAGGAGCACCACGAGTCTTCATGGTCTTGATGGCGGCATGACCATCTTGGACATTGATAACAGGTTCAAAGATAGTGTCGTGTGGAAGGGCCAACTGATTCAAGATTTGCAAATTGCCGCTTGTGTACTTGATCGCCTCGAGTGTTTTTGACACTGCATGGTATGAGGATACAATTACGATAAAGACGTTGAGCGTATGGATACTCACTGGTTATGTATGTGGGTGGGTGAAGAAAATGATGTGCCTAGGATCGATCAACCGACACAAAAATTGGGTTGCCTTGACAGTTTGACACAGCAGCAGCTACAGACAACAACATCCATCACCCAACCAGATCTTTTCATCTCCCTTCTACCTAATAGCTCATATACAATGATTTTTATTGATAAAGGATCTCACAATGTAGGAAAAGGGATGGGTGTTTATTCGGGTGGAACATTATCCATGATGGTGTGTGGGAGTTGCGATGGCAACAAGAGCAGTAACGGAGAAAAACGGGCATTCAAGAGACCATGGATGCACCCCGAGATCAAAAGGAAAGAGATGATTACCACAAAAGGGGATAGAATGGAACACTTTATCAAATCGTAAATACACAAGCATACAAGAGATGCAAGTATTATGAATAGTAGGAATAGTGGTAATGATGGTACTATGAATGATCAAGATGATATAAAGAAAGGGACGTGCACACATACATACACACATACACTATAGCAACGCGTTTAATAAAGTAGTGGGGGTTGTGTTGGGTATATCAGTCGATAGGTACAGCGGGCTTGTCATAGGGTGAAGTCGGAAACATCGGATGGGGGTGTACCAAGCCGCGATAAAAAAAATACTCTACTTTCCCCAACCGTTTCCCGTTGATTTTCCAGCTTTCCTTTTTCTCACTTTTCTCAACATGTCCTCTGCTGCTGCTGCCACCAGACGCCACCTCTTGAGAGCTTCCTCAGGACTTCGTTCAACTGCTCGCATCTCCTCCTCGCGTGTCGCTCCTCTCTTGGCTCGTAACGCTCCATCGGGTGCACGCGCTTTCTCTGCCACTGGGTAATAATGGGAAACACCCAAATGTCAACATCCATCTCATACCATCTCCCTCATTTCAACTAGCAACACAAAGTTCATTGCTCTCCGTGCTCTTGTGAACCCTGCTTCTCCTGCCAATGTCAAGTTCTACAGCTCAAAGTGTAAGTAGTATGGGGTGGGGGTGGGAGAGTTGAGTCTATGTGTGTATTTTGGCGTATTCCCGATATTGATGTATTTTCCATCCAGCTTTCCCCGAGCACAATGTGATTGCTATGCCTGCTTTGTCGCCCACGTAAGTAACTTAACTTTTTTCTTTTTCTCGCTCTCTCTCTCAATGTCAATCATGGCATATCAATAACTTGATGGATAATGATGATTGACCGGGGTATTTGTTATAGTATGACGCAAGGTGGTATTGGCACTTGGCAAAAGGCTGTTGGTGATGAGGTCGTTCCCGGTGATGTCCTCGTCGAGATTGAGACCGACAAGGCTCAAATGGACTTTGAGTGTCAAGAAGAAGGTTACATTGCCAAGATCCTCGCTGATACTGGTTCCAAGGATTGGCCTGTTGGCAAGGTATGTTGGGTGGATACATATACAATGGATCAACAAAATACTCACTGTATACTTTCAATTAGCCCATCTGTGTTCTTGTAGAGAACAAGGATGACGTTGGTGCCTTTGAAAGCTTCACTTTGGAGGATGCTGGTGGTGCCGCTGCTGCTCCCGCTGCTCCTGCTGCTGAAAAGGCTGAAGAGCCTGCACCAGCTGCTGCTGAAGAACCCGCTAGCAAGCCTGCTGCTCCTGCTGCCTCTGCTGATAGTGGTGGTATGTAATCACATTCATATTATTTATCCATTAGCTAAAAAATTGTATGCTATAGATCGTGTCAAGGCTAGCCCTCTTGCCAGAGTAAGTGCTTTTGATTATTCTCAATAGGGGATGAATGTATATATTGATCAACGTGTCATCTATTATAGAAAACTGCCAACGAGCGCAACATTGACATTTCCCTTGTCCAAGGCACTGGTCCTGGTGGCAGAATCATCAAGGAAGATGTTGACAACTACAAGGCTGGTAAGTGATTTTTGTGTATGAGTGCTTACATCTAGGATAGAAGACTGATCATGTTGTCAAATAGCTCCCGCTGCCGCTGCTGCTACTACCACTGCTGCCACCCCTGCAGCCTACGCTCCTCAATCTGCCACTGGTGATGCCTTCACTGATATTCCTACCACCAACATGCGTCGCATCATTGGTAGCCGTTTGACCGAATCCAAGCAGACTGTTCCCCACTACTATGTCACTGTTGAGGTTGATATGGATAAGATCAGCAAGCTTCGTGAAGTGCTCAACAAGTCCTCTGAGGGCAAGTACAAGCTTTCTGTCAATGACTTTATTGTCAAGGCCTCTGCTCTTTCCTTGAAGAAGGTTCCCGAAGTCAACGCTGCTTGGCAAGGTGATTTCATTAGACAGTAAGTAATAATGGGAAGGGATGTAAATAAGGAAACAAAAGATATTAATCATGGATCTATGTGCAGGTACAACAATGCTGATATCTCCATTGCTGTCGCCACCCCCACTGGTTTGATCACTCCTATTGTCACCAACGCTGAGTCTCGTGGTCTTTCTGATATCTCCAACACTGTCAAGGATATGGCTACTCGTGCTCGTGATGGTAAGCTCGCTCCTCACGAATACCAAGGTGGTTCCTTCAGCATTTCCAACCTTGGCATGTTTGGCGTCAAGCACTTCACCGCCATCATCAACCCCCCTCAATCTTGTATCCTTGCTATCGGTGGCACTCAACAAAAGATTGTTCCCGATGAGACCAAGGAGAACGGCTTTGCTGTTCGCAACGTTATGGAAGTCACTCTTTCCAGCGACCACCGTGTCGTCGATGGCGCCGTTGCCGCTACCTGGTTGAAGGCTTTCAAGGGATACATGGAGAACCCTCTCAAGATGTTGCTGTAAATAACACATTCCTAAACTTTTCCAATATTCGCTCTCTCCGTACTTTGTCCCTTCCTACTTTCACCAATCCTTCTTTTTCTCTTTTTAGTTGTAAGCATGCCTAGAAAAATATAAAAAGCCTTCTCTTTGGCTTAAGCATTATCCAAATCGTTCCATTGACTCCTTTACATCTTATTGTTTGACAACATTTGGAGATACAAAGCTATACACATTTATTCATCTTCCATAAGTAAAGCTTGATCTTGATATGGGTTGTTTATCCGGTATACAATCTTTTCTTTGAGCTTCTCTGTAATCGGAGCATGTCGTACTTCGAGAGCCTTGCACACAACATGATATGCATCATCATACTCGTCCAAAGTATACAGCACCTATTTTACTCACTTTTTAGTCCCTTGTGTAAACGCTTTGCCATGACTTGCTTACCTCCGCCAATGTATAAAGAACCACTGGTTGCCATGGATGTAACCTTGCAGCTTCCATCAACAGTGCTTTGGCTTGAGCAAATTGTTCCATGCCTTGGTAAGCTGTTGCCATTCCATACCTAAAAAGATCACATTCACCATCTCAATGATCCATCCAGAGCAACTGCACTGCCCAGGTCCTATACTTACCATCCCAAATACGATCGCTTGTTCGCCACCATGCAATTTGAAAAATGTAGCTTGGCACCAAGACAATTGCCCTTTTCCCATTCCTCATAGCCCAATAAAGCATGTCCATAAGATCGACCCGGGTCCAAATCCACCGCCTTTTGGAACCATTTGCTTGGTTCGTTGCCGCCTTTGGCACACTTGCTCCAATTACCAGCAGCGACAAATGCTTCGTATTGATGTGATCGGTTGTCCCTCATGTGATACGCAAGTAGATTGAGCTCCTTTTCTCGCTCGAGATACCATAAACAAGTCGAATAGATTGGGATGCCATCACAGAACCAGGGAGCAATGTAAAATGAACGACAAAAGAATATCCGAGCCTAATGTGATTTATGAGTATACACGCTTTACCTTTAAAGAATGGGCCCCACTTACACTTTCATAATCACCAGCATCGTAATACGCCTTGCCAAGAATGCATAACACACGAGGAGTGTCGTATTGTCGATCATCCAGCTTTTGCAGTGACAATGCAGCCTCCCGACAATGATAGAAAGAATGGTACATGTATCCTCTTGCAAGAGTGCGTAGCACACCCATCACCTTGTTCATTGCACGAATCACAGATTGGGTTGACAGGCCACCATCATCGCTACTCGGTTTCTGAGACGTCGATCCATCAATGGCAAATATGGCAGACAAATCCTTAATAATGCATCAGTCAATATGATCAACATGTCACGTGCTGATAAAGAAAGAGGTACTTACTTGATCCTCGTCCCCTTCTTCTCGTAATCGTTTCTATAGTTGATAAATGCCATGTCATTATGGGATACACACATGTACATGTATATGATACTTGCCTTGCCTTTTCGTAATCTTGTCAATTTGGTGGCAGGTTTAGCTAAACTATGGACCATCTTTAGCTCTTGATCACATGAATCATAGCATCCACACACACATACACCCTCTCTTTTTCCTCACCTTCCCTCCTTTTGCTGATTTACTCTTAGCGGACTCGGTAACTTTAGCGGTTTTGCTGTGTCGAGGAAATCCAAATCATCCAATTCTGGTAATTCGACTTCAAGTTGCTGTGGTTTGTCTTTGGGAGGTTTCTTGTGCAAGCCATGTTTGTTCCTGTACGCCTCCTCTGTTTTCATCTTTTTGATATCCAGATCGATCATTTCAATATCGGCATCCTTTCGCTCTTCAATGTCACTCCTACATAACACGGATGGGTAAATAAAGGGCCATCATCAGCGAAGAGACTTGCTTGTTGGCTTACCGATGAGGTTGAATACCCGATAGATCAGTGTCACGCATCTTGTGAGAGTAGTGTACAAGTGAACGAAGCTGATCCAATGAAATGTTGTCACTGTGGCCTTTACGTAGAGATGGCATATATAATCCAAGCGATGGCTT
The DNA here is from genome assembly GCF_029851405.1 of Lichtheimia ornata. Lineage (NCBI taxonomy): Eukaryota > Fungi > Mucoromycota > Mucoromycetes > Mucorales > Lichtheimiaceae > Lichtheimia > Lichtheimia ornata. The sequence continues at coordinate 137,428 of NW_026695334.1, forward strand.
ATCGAGTACATTGATGGATGGTTGATCTTCAATGCCGTGCATAGATGATGTGGGTAATGAAGGATGCTGTGCTGTTGCTGTTGTTGAATCAAAAAGAGTTGTACGAGGGGAAAAGTCTTTAAAGAGATCATCCGGTGATGCAAAAGGTAAAGAGGAGGACGGTGATGATGATGATGATGATGATGATGAAGGATTGGTTGTTGCTGCAAGATCAAAGTTTGCAATATCAGGAGCAATATCACAAAGATTGGTGTATGCGGATATTTTGAATGGGCTGTCATTGAGTGCCTGCCATAGATAGATTGAAGATGCTCGAATGTTTTCCAGCTTTGCATAAAGTTCCCCAAGAAGATTGCAAATGGATCCACGACTCGGTAAATGGCTACGTCTCATTGTACTCTTCAAGTCTATTGGAAACGAGTAAGTTCTTTGTTGTGTGTGTATGTGTTCATTGTCTAATCCAATTACCGTTGCTCCAATGATGATCCGATGGGTGCTGTTGGTTGTACAACTCGAGAGCGCCATGCAACGCTTTGACGCCTTCACTCCAATACGCTTGCCGATCGCTAAACGAGGCCACTTGTCGGTTACCGAGGTCAAGACAACTGCGAGCAAACAAATGGCGACACACAATGGACTCGGATCCTTTCAGGACAGCATAACTGCCATCGTAATCGTTCAAGAGATGGAGACATTTGGCGTATAAGAAGCGGTAGTCTTCGTTTGTCTGGTCGATCGCATAAAGTCGTTCTGCTAACATGAGCGCATTGCGATAGTCAAAGTCGTCCAGATCCTTGTATACAAGCGACATGAGCACCCATGCCTCTATCGATGACTGTCGTGTAGGTGGATCGCTCATTATTCGAATGAGGGGTGGTTGAAGGAACGCGAGAACAAAGAAAGAGAAAGAGAGAGCGGGGTGTGCTATATGCGTCCTTCGCGAGGTATGTTGTGTAGCCTACTAAATAGGTCTCAACTATAAAGTCTATCCAATGAACCACACAAAGACGACTATGCTTTAATTAACGATGATGAGGATAATGAAGATACGTATTTACAAATGTTCCAATGAAATCTATAGCCCAAAAAGGATCTTGTCACAATAAGCCCTGTATTCGTTAGCTTCTTGAGTAGTCGGCTCAGCTTGATCCCAAGTAGTGATGTCTGAATCAGATAGATCCTCATTTGATGCCTCTTTCTCTATTAAAAGATACAAGATACTTAGATAATGACCTTCTTTTCATGCCAATTACTTTACCTTCTGGATCATCAAACAATGCACTTATGTTCAAAGTGCTTTCACTTGGGAACAGTGGGGGTGGGACAACCACTGAGGATTGTTCTTCGGCGTCTTGTTGTTGTTGTTTGGCATCATGTTGTTGTTCATTAAAGGAGGATCGTATGTGTACGATATCTCGTTGACGTTGTTGTCGACGTTGGGCAAAGACCCGCTTCAACCAGTTTAATTCGACAGCTCGTTCAAACACGGATGCCTTTGCAGGATCTTGACTTTCATCCATCATATCGTTATTGGATTCCAAGGCATTTTGTCGTGTCGTATTTGGTTCGATGTTGGGTGGAGGAAAAGCTGGCATGGAATGATGATGGTGTTGTTCCACATTAAGCGGAATGAATTTGTCTTTTCGGTGAGGGATCATGATCTTTTTACACCACTTGACAAGGGTTTTCCCTTTATCACCTGTTCTCTGAGTTTGATGGATGCGGTGTCGAACACCACGATGAGTACGCATGATTTATATACAAGTATATATATATATATGCGTGGTGTGTATGACCAACAATTGAAAAGAAAATGTGTATGTAAAAAAAGCAAAGATAGAACGAGTTTATATATAAGTGTATACTATTGCTGATACCGCCAAGATTAATTCACCTGTGTATTTGCTTGACGGAGAAAGCAGTACTATGTAAGCAAGAACAGAGCAAACGCAACAATATTTCCCTTATCCCAGATGTTGGATTTTAGACGCTTTCCCCCTCGGACAAATATCATTCACACGTTTACACACACATTATGTTTATATCTTGACAGGCGGTCGAGCAGTGGGTACGACTTTGGCTTTGGGAAATGCACTAGCAGGTGGCCTTGATGTTGTTGTACCTTGAAGCATGGATCCGGTGCTTGTAGTTACAGCATCACCATCCCAATCTTGTACTGTGATCATAGGAACTTGGTTATCAGCATCGCCTGAACATCCAATCACCATCAACGAAGATCGTTTGCCGGGTGTAGTGGGGGTTGTGGTAGCATTGACATCTTCCATTTCATCGTCACTGGACATGGGGCTTTCGAGGCGGAAGTTTTCCAAATCATCATCTACAACATCCGAATGATGATGAAAAGTCAGGTCCGAAGCAAGCACAGCTGTGTTGGGTGGTGATTCAGTTTTCTGTTTCCAATCTGCAAAGGGCGATCCTGGAGGTGAGATCAGAAAGTTCTTTTCGCTTTGTGGCACCTGAAGCTGGAACAATCGCGGATCGGGATTGATTGGATTATGCTGCATAAACAAGTGTGTGAGTATCAAAAGTGCCCTGACAGTTTCATCCCTACAACTCACTTGTCCAAAGTATAGCCGAACAATCATATCCTCATAACGTCGTCCTGGCAACGGTGATGAGGGTGGCTGTTGTTGTTGTTGTTGTTGCGCTTGGCAACCCATGCTCGAAATGTAATCAAGTGACAAGTCCTCCACAACACTATGGTCAACGGTGGTCCAAGAAAGCATCCGCCTATCCAAAAAGTCGCGAGCCTTTACAGCACTGGTGGTCTCATTGTAGACAATCATGAGTCGGCGGAATCCCTTAATGACGACAAAGGTATACAAATCGCCAAACGATTCAAAGTGCTGGCGAATGGTGCTGATAACTGTAGGGTTTTGGAAGAAGATAGCCGGGACGTTGGGCATGAGCAAAGTATTAGTTGCAACAGTGTAGCCGTTCATGATGGTAATAAAATGATATGATTGAATGCGGTAAAAGGAATATGGCTTCAAACACACACACGCACGCACGCACAAAAGAGAAGGGGGGAAAAAGTGATAAGGTACAAGAAAGAGACAAATGAGTTCAAGTTGGGCGCAAATGCGTTGTGCCTTTTATTGGTGCGAGCTAACATACACACACACACGCACAAGTGCAGAGAGGAAAAGGGGGGGATGGGGGCTATTTTTTTTTACGTTGATGCTGCGTTCCAGTTAACGGTGAAACGTTTCTCTCTCCAACGCATGTGCGCATATACACAACAACAACAACAAAAACAACACACACACGTAATGATCCATAGGGGACCATATCTTCTCGAAGATTCGCATATTTAACCATGGACTTCTTGTCAAGCCGCAAGGTGAATTAAATGCACATTATCGCTTGTATGTTTACTTTTCTTGACGCTGTTGCCTGCTTACTCGTACATGCGGCGGCGTCGTCGTCCTTTCAATATACTACATCAGGATATTATGGTTTTGATGCTGCTGCTGCTGCTGCTGCTGCCGATACCGCCGTTGATGCATGTCCCCAATGTGTGGGCTTCGATTGGATAATTCTTGTTTTTCTTTTCGGAATAATCGCAACAGAGCATTCGATGCGCTTCATACATGTATGCGCACACCTTATCCGTATCATTATTATAGTTTCTTTTCACGAGGATACATCTCTAAGAGCTAACGACATGGGAGCTTAGCGCATGCAACTAGTTCCAAAACGAAATCCTGGACCGATGGAACGCCACATTAAGCCATTCATCGACACAAGAGGGAGTCAACGATAAGGAGATGTGCTCCATATATGATACCATCACAGACCGATTGTAGACACCGCTTGTCCAACTCCAATTTTCGCAGCACATTACAACAAACAATGTGATTTTCATATACACAATGCTATCGGCACTACATTGGATCATATGGCCCTATTGATCCTGTTGCTATCCCTATGGATGATCTTGTGTGGGTATGATAATCGGTCAAAAGATATCCATGGAAGAATGGTCATGTGCTGTTGACATCATATGCATCATCATCATGCTTGAGAACATTCGTATCTATGTATGCGAGAATGGCAGAAAGATGAACCTAGGTTACATTGCATACACGATATTTCAAATGTCGCTGTGAAAAAAAGCATTTGCTTCTCGCTGACTCTGATGCTGCTGCTGCATCCGTTTCCATCCTCCTCTTCTCTCCGATGCTACTCCGGATGCAAAGGTTGCATAAATGTAAATCATGTAATCACTATCTATGCTTCAACTCCCATTCTTCATCCACCATGACCATTACATGCATATGTGAGTGTGTATGTGTATCCATCATCATCATCGTGGTCATCATGGGCATACTCAGGAACAAGAATGATGCATATGGAGAAAAAATTAAGAAATGGAAAGCAAGCGAGATTGGGGATATGACCGGGAGCTACACCCACATACACCTTTTGTACATCATGTGTGCTGATCGTGCTTCACAAGCAGCCCATTCGGGCCGTCGTTAACCGCTTCACATATCTTCTCTCCAGAAACATTCCAAATTCTTTTGAAAGAACAAGGTTTACAATACAAACATCCCCTTACAGAGATTTCTTTCTCAATTTCAGGATCGAAAACATGAATATGGACTAGAGGCGTTTATACCATTGTAACAGCGAATAGCACTCTAGCATGTATTGAATGCGTATGGGATGGAAAAAGGGAAGGAGAACATGCACCTGCTGCTGCTGCCGCCGAAACGGTGCTGCATGGTTGTTGTGTTTTTCTTTCCTTTGTACGCTAAAGATAGCTCGTCTTTTCCATTTCTCCTGCGTATGTGTGTATATTATTTATATGAAATGCTTTAAAAAAAGAAAATCCTCTCTCGCTCTCTCTTTCATGTTCTTTGATTCATTGTTGTTGTAGATAACTACCTTTTATCACAATGACAAAGGAAGGGCTCGCATCCATGCATAAGATTGCATGTCAAATTTGGGAATGGTGCACTCGTATAGTGTGTAGATACGCCCATGCTTATGCGTGTGTGTGTGTGGGTGGTGGGTTGCCCATCTCTTCTAGTAAAAGCAGCTCATTTGAAGAGCTTTTGCTTGACAGCAACAAAATAGGCGCCGACTCAAAAGCAAAGGCTGTGGCTTTGTGTCTCCGGATTGGCAATAAAAAGCACGCTGCCATGTGCAAACCTTTGTTTTCTTCTTTATTTACCATATTTTTCAAGGCTCGAATTATGCATGTGCATCTCTGCATTTGGTGGATGGGCATTCCTGAGACGAGACGTGATTAATAGGATCAACTTACTAATACTTGGTTGCCCCCTTTTGTTCCACGGGCACTTGAGTTTCGCGGTTGATCGAAATTTCCTATACAACATCATTGAAAGAAAAAGATAAACTATGCTCATAATGGCATCTGCACTTGTGTGCGTGTGTGCGTGTGCAAGCGTTAGCGTAAGCGTAAACGAGAAGCTCAGGGCAAACCCAATGGTGGGTGATCCTTTTTAGAGCCTTGGTGTGGTGGGGGCCCATTGAAAACTATGATGTGGCTTATATCGCTGATGAAACGACAATCCCTTGGTGTGTGGTTGAAGAAGGGATAATGCATCCTATGTCTCCTTTTCACACGTACACATACATACTCTTGCTCTTTAGCGCACTTTTCACTAAACATACCCCGTGCTGCGTGCACCCTTACATGTAAAAAGAGACCCCTCTGACAGTGGAGTGTGTATATATGTACAAGCAATTTCTGTTTCTTTCAATTTGGGTGATGATTATTGAAAAAGAAAAAGTATTCGTACAACAGAAGGGAAGGGTGAAACGCATTAGGTGGTAAAGTTGGGCAAAAAAAAAAGGAGTGTGGATGTAGGATATCTAGATTGACACTTTGGAGAGGGTGAGAAAAGGGGGTATTAAGAAGAAGCAGTGGTTGGTGGTTTTTCAATAACGTCAGTCTTGGATGATCGTCGTCGATCCGTACCAGTGAACGCATACGCAAAAGGAATACACACAACAAACATCATTCCCAGAGTAAAGCATAACCAAAAGAATCCCACGGTGCCATACAAGAATCCAGCCAATATTGGGCCAAAGCTCATGCCTATGTAAAAAAGAGGATGTGAGCACTCACATAACGTGTGTGAGAGAAAAACGAGCTTACCTGCACCATAGGCTGCATTGAATAAGGCGTAGCTGGTAGCAAGCCCATCACGCTTTTTGCCTTTGTGTCGTTCATTTTCACGGGCAACGACGCTTGCGATCTCTGGGAAAATGGGTGATTGACACCCTGCCATGGTCATACCACCCACGGCTAGCAATAGCACCAATGGCCAAAAGGGCGTGTTGCGGTTAGGTATACCAATGGCAACACAAGCTGGAGTAACCAATGTCAAGGATACGAGTGCCACAATCTTGGTGCCGTATCGATCACAAAGCCATCCTGATACAGCTCCTGATGCAATGGCTGGTAGCATATAGGCAATCAATATCAAGCCAATAGCCGCCTCATCAAACTTCCATTCGGATGCAAGTTGCATGGTCAATGTCGACTATGATGCAAGCTATGTGAGATTCATGATTGTTTCAATGCATGGTTGTTGTTGTTGTGTTACCTCGAATGCACTCATGACAGCGGCTACTACCACTGTCGTATGCAATGCAACTAACAACCGTGGTCTTCGTAAGAGTTGTCCAAGGGTCACTTTTTTAGCTGTGGTATCATTGATATCACTTGCAAGTGGGTCATCGTGGTGAGTGGTGGTTGTGGTGGTTCCGGATGCTTGCAACTCATCACTGGTTTCACTGTAACTGCAACAGCTGCTCATGTTGGTGTGCGTTGTTGAGATTTCAGGCAGCCGATGGTGATGGTAATTTGATAGGGGTGGTGTACCAAGCTGTTCTTCTTCATTGCCTGCTGCTGGATCTCGTTCAGGGTTGATGAACCATTCTCGTGGAGCGTGGCATCGTTCAACAATCACGACCCGCATGAAAAAGTCGACACCACACAAAATCATGGATGCAATGAAAGGTGCTTGGTGACCCAATTTGCCATAGAGGACTAATATCAATAGAGAATTGAAAGAGAGAGAAGAGAAAAAAAAGAAAAAGAAAGGTATAATGATGGATGCGTAAGGATGATTGTGGTATACGTAACGGCCGATTGGCTATGTTGTTAAAGCTTACCACCTATAAACAATGGCATTAGTAACATGCATTTTGTAAGTAATAAAGGAGTGCTTACCACCAATTGGAAGCCCGGCCATCATGCCGAGCGGATAAAATCCAACCAACTTGCCCATTTGAAGCCCTGAAAAAGAGAGAGCGTGTTAAAAGTAAATTCACAACCAAAAAACGATGAAGAGAGAGCATGGATAACTTTACCCAGTTGGTTCTCTGGCCAATTATCAGCAATAAGACATAGAGACATGGTCCAAACAGCTGCATTGGACACACCCTGCAGAAATCTTGCCAAAAGCAACATCCAATATGCAAAGGCGAACATGAACATCAAGTTGGCTGCAATGGATGCTGAAATCCCAAGCAACATTGGAATACGCCTTTGCTTGATTTTATCACCCAGCCATCCAAATATAGGTGATCCAGCTATTTTGTGTGTGTGTGTATGTGTATGTTTTGAAAAAAGAAGGGGTGTGGGAGAGAGAAAGGAGAGGTCAAGGTTAATCATCGTTAGTTGTTTGGTCGTGGTCGTAGATCAGAGTGCGTGTATGTGTATGTGTATATACCTAAAAGGCCGACTGCATAAAGGGCAACAAGGATGCCGGTGTCTCTTGATGTTTCAACATTTGCACTGCTGATGGTGGATGGCGTCAATGTGGAATTATTGCTGTCAACAAGCTGGGCATCATCGCCATGATTTATCCGATTGATGATAAAGGGTGATAATGGAAAAAGGATGGAGTGCACAAACGTCTATAATGGGCAATCGCATTTTGTGTAAATGGTCGGCATGGGTTGTGCTTTAGGAAAGACTCACACTGGAGAAGAGGCCAATGGCTGCTGTGGAAAAGATAAAGTAATCGGATGATCGTACGTTCAATAAGATGGGTCGCTTTCGAATCGAAGGTTTTCTACTGCTGCTGTTGTGGCGATGTTGTTTCTTTCTATCGCGTGCTTCCTTGCCATCAACAGGAGTAACTGCACCCGTTGTAAAGGAAGGAAAAGGCATTTTGAATATGGAAGGAAGCTACGTAGTAATAGTAGTAGTGGTGGTGGTGGTGGTAGAGGTGGTAGTAGTAGTTAGTGGTAGTAGTGAGGGGGACAAGAGGTAAAGAAAAGAGAGGGAGATTCCGTGACACCGGTCCGATGTTGCCACCCTCAATATATAAGGAGGGATCAAAAAAGAAAAATGATACACGCAGACATGTTGTGTTCTAAAGCTAGTAAAGCTTGCTCTTTCAGGATTGGGAGAGAAGCCGTAGGGGTTTGCAGCAGGAGGGCACTGAGTTGAGGAAAGGGGTTAGTGATGATGTTGACTTCTATAGGAGAAAACTAGATGCACTTTTTTGTTAACCTTTTGCTCAATCACACATCGGCATTCGGGAGGTGTTCTCGTTACCCGCGGGCATAAGTAATGTAAACGCTATGGTCAAGTGTCAAACTTACTACATTTACCTGGGGGAGTTGGAAAAACATGTTGAACCTTATGCATCCGATCGTCGTCATCCACTCATTCATTGTCATGCTTTGTTGTCATCTAAGCATTCTCCAAAAGCCACGTTGCCCAATGCGTTACATATTGACAGCGTTTTTGTTATGACCCTACAAAAGGCTTTTCATGATGATTAATGGGCGCGCGTTATCATCAATAGCGAAGATCAGTGTCAATCCAAAACCTTGTCACTGTAGTAGTAAGCTACTAGGTTTATGCAGCTCGGTGATCCTTTACAGACAACCCGTTTGAGAAGGTCTCCTAAAAAAATTCAACATTGTTACATGGCATGAGCATCCAAGCACACCTTTTGGCTTGCAAAGCGAGTACTCCATTTTTAAGAATAAGCATTCACAAATACGTGGGATACATTAACATCATCATCATGTTGATCCTTTCATAAGCACATTCGCTTAATAGTGACGATGATACATGTAGGTGGTAGTGGGGGGAAATAGTTTCACTCTCATATAATTTATCTGCAGGGATTAAAGTTATGTTGGCCGCGTGTATGTACATGTTGCAGTTTACAACGATTATTTCTTTATGTGCAGGTCTTCTAAGTATCATAATAATGGCGTACATGTGCCATGGCATCATTAATTTCTACTCAACATCTCCATGACTACTTCATAGACATAAAAGGTGACTGCGTTGACAGGGAAACCTCGAACGATGGTTGGCAAGAGACCACGGACAAAGACAGAAGGGCCTTCAGCTCGATAAGAACGAATGATACAATCTTTGATGGAAGTGTAAGGTCGCTCCGATCGTCCTGTTAGCAATGCCGCCTCCGATAGTTGTGCTGTGTTGTTGATGCTGCCGGTCGATTGGGTTACACTGCCGTTTTGGGTAGTTGCTTGGGAACCATGATATTGTCTCACTAGCCGAGATTGATGTATTGTCGATTCTGTAACATTGGCTATTGAAGGCATTGCTCGATTTGTTGCCGATGATGATGATAAAGAAGATGACGACGATGAAGATGATGACACCACTTGCATCTGAAGCCTTGATTTGATAACATCAATAGGATATATGGATGACCATGACACAGCCCCTGCCATTCCCCCTGCGACAAGGAGTTTCCATGCATTTGAACTGTCACTGGAGTTTTGTGATTGATCGAGCTCAAGGATACGTTTCATTCCCTCGTAGACCCAAAAGTAAATACCATAGCTTGGAGCATCACGAATAACAGTAATCCATCCACCTTGATAGAAGCCTACAAGGAGTATAGTATAGGATGTATGTGTGAGTATGAGTGTGAGTATAAAACAATGCATATCCATGTGAGAGAGAAGTTGAACCAGGACATAAGGTTGGGGGAAACTACTTTTCGTCGTTCTTCTTTGAATCAAGAATAACAACTTTGTTTGACTTGCCTCGCAGACCGCTCCTTGCAAATATCTCCTTTGACACTTCCCACGAAGACTTTGGAATGCGTGAGACTTGAGCTTGAATCTTGACAAGTTCGGTAGGGGTGGAAAAGAAGAAACATGCGATACCAGCGCCGCATCCTGCGATATATATCTGTGCCAGACTAGGCATGAAGGGCTCTTTTTCTCCTGTGAATCCTCCTCCTCCTCCTGCATAATGTTGATGATGCTGCTGCTGATGCTCTTGCTGCTGCTGATGATGCTGCCGCTCAAATACTCGAAGCAAGCTGCCATATGACACAAACAGAATTGCGTTCAAGCCTGCCAATCCCACCACAGGCGCCAAAACACCTTTGAAGAGCGAATTGATCTACATTGATGCAACTTTTTTTTAGTTGTTGCCCCACACATTCCATTCCATCTGCATTATCCACTTACTCCTTCATATCGGACAAGGCGCGTCAATGTTTGCCATGCACTAGGTGGTGCCTCATTATTCATTGTAGCTGTGGATCTGGGTGCTTGCAGACGAGCCTTTTTGCGATACAAACAAATAAACCACCGTTGGTTGGTTGGTTACCTCTTCGTTGCCACCCCCCTCATTCCCTTTTTACTACCTTCAATACATCGAGAGGACTACCGACAATGATGCCTGCTGCACCTCCAACCCAACCTAATGTAACGCATTAGAACCCAACATTGCACACAACCACCACATGCAACGTGGCATTCTTTCTTACCGGCAACAAAGTCATTGAAGCTCTCAGCTATACTTGTTTCTGTCAGCATGATATACCATCAAAGGATTCGTTAGGGACGCTTACCCATGGTATGAGAATGATCTTGAAGAGATAGGAAGAGCAATGAAAGGCTGACTTTCCCAAATCCTGGAACTCAGGCACTTGTATTCACAATCCATTCATCCATCCATCTATGTACTCACATGCTTATTGCTAAGCAACCACCAAGACCCTTAAACAACCCTTCCTTCCACTCTTTTTCATCCATGAAGTATCCCAGCGTCAAACCCTACTTTAGCTTTGCATATGTCGATAGCATTGTAGTCTCCAAGAAGTGAAAAGAAAATAAAGTTCAGCTGCATTAACTCAAAAGTATTAGAGCGAGATCCCATCTGATCTTTCTTACTTCAATGACCCAATGCATGATATCGTCCCATTTGTTAATTGGAGGATAGTACGGATAGCACACGCTGTTGAGAGTACACTCTAAGAATCCAAGATCAATGCTATAGCTGGCAACCCAAGATTCACCCACCATCAGTTAATCAACAACAGACTATGTACGTAGCGAATTGCTATCTCGAAAACCACATGCTGGAATACCACCATCAATGGACGTGTTGTTGGGCTTAGGTGTGAGACGCATTGACAACATTTACCACTACGCCAACATTATAAATGAATCAATAGTAAGCAGTAATAAGGATAATTGCTACCTATGTCTCCATGGCAACCCCCTCTCAATATGGGTGATGAAAGGTTCCATATGGGTAATGATGGCCAATGTCAATTCCCATCCCCAAAAAGTAGCTAGGTTACCAATGGATCTACCCGCGTTTCCAAGGTTCACACACACCTATGGAAAAGGTGGGATGCATCACAATGAGGGAATGGAGCTTGTATTACGTCAGGTGGTACTATTTGCCGATTGGCTGGAGATTTTATGGCTAAAATGCGGGAAAAACCAACATGGAGTGTGTGGAGCACTCTAGTGTTCGGGAAACTTTGTTGCTTTATAAAGAACCACCCGCGCGTTTTTATAACGACCACACTCTTTCTCTTTGTTTACAATGCCTGTTACCAAAACCACTCTCGACGCTGCTAATGGTATCGACCAATATACCCTGATTAATGAGAAAAAGACCCTCTCTGTGATGGTGTTGAACTATGGCGGTACCTTGACCCATATCTTGGTACCCGACAAGGATGGCCATATTCGTGATGTGTGCGTTGGCTTTGACGACTTTGAGACTTACAAGAATCCTAAAAACCCTTACTTTGGTGCTTTGATCGGCCGATTTGCTAACCGGTGAGTAGTAACATGTTTGCAAATCATATATGCGGGTTTTCGTGCTGAGACTAACAGCCAGCTTCTTACATAAGCATCGGCAAAGGGCAATTTACTCTCAACGGCACTACGCATCAACTCCCCATCAACAACGGCCCCAACGCGTTGCATGGTGGTATCCATGGTTTCGATAAAAAGATCTGGAACGTCTCTATTTTGTCACAAAACCCTGCTAGCATTCAGTTGGATCTCACCAGCCCTGCTGGTGATGAGGGGTATCCAGGCGAAATGAAGACCACAGTAACCTATACAGTCACCGAAAGCAACTCGCTTGAGATTACCTATAGTGCGACGTCATCCGAAGACACGATGGCCAATTTGACCAACCACTGCTACTTCAATTTGGCTGGCCTTTCCAAGAATCCTAATGTGTTGGATACACAAATCACCATGACTGATGATGTTCAGGGCGTTTTGGAATTGGATGAGAATTCTCTGCCCACTGGCAAGGAGCTTAGCTGGGCCGATGCAGATTACATGTGCTTCTCGGTATGTATGAGGAAAAAGATGTAAAGCACATAGAGGAATAACAACGTGACTCATGTACGCATTATTCTGTACGTAGGGTGACAAAGCTGGCACAACTATTGGTGCACGTAAAGACAAGCTTGCTGCTTCCAAGGGCTATGATCATCCTTACGTGATCCATCATGACTATGTGATCAACACATCACAGCTTCCTCTTCGTAAGGCTGTTACTGCATTTGCCCCCGAAACAGGTATCGAGATGGAATTTGCTACTACGGAACCCGCTTTCCAGTTTTACACAGGCAACTTTATTCCCTCGGGTGTTTTCCATGGTAAAAAATCACAAGACGAAGTTGCTTATGGTGAACACGCTGGCTTTTGCTTGGAAAGCTCTCGTAACCCTGATGCTCCCAACAAGCCCGGTTGGGTCAGCAGCGTTTTGCTCAAAAAGGGTGATACATACGGTAGCAAGACCATCTTTTCATTTGGTGTTCGCACCTAAAATCTCTTCCCTTCCCTTCTATCCTATTCTCTTTTGTCCTTTTTCATCAATGTATCATACTAGCAGCACTTGTAGCATAGTGGTAAACACGCGCCAGCGAATAAACATTCATTGCCGTATTGCAAAATGGGTGGATGTAGATGATGATGATAGATGGCGTCCATATGCCATGCTTTAGAGCATACAAAATGTCGGGCACTTTCAGGTCCAGCCACACCCAGCAAGTCGTCAATTTGGACATCCTGTTCTTTCCCCTCTCCCCTTCTTGATACGCCCATTCACTCACACAATTATACAACAACAACCCGTCGATCATGTATCAACAGCCACATATGCCACAACCAGGCATGATGCCACCCCAACAAGGAATGCCCAATCAGATGCAGTTTCGAAAGCGTCCTAGTGAAGCTGATCCCATCACAAAGCACATCAAGTGAGCAATCTCAATTCTCTATTCGACACACACGCGCGCGCGTAATAGTATACTCACTTTTGACGATATCAACAGGAAAAAACGACCTACCGATCGCAACATGCCAGCCAAAGTAAGTTGTCGTATGCTTTATTGCAGCTATTGTGTTTGACGGGGACCACTTACAAATATACATAGATTGAAGCCTTTGTGCCAGAGTGCAAGTTGTATAGCGAGCTCACCGAATTCGAAAAGAAGTTGGATGGAACAATCATGAGAAAGCGTCTCGATATCCAGGAGGCATTAGGAAAGCCCACCAAGGTACATAGTGAATGCGTTGTATGCTTCATTATCTAAACATGGGGCGGGTCATTTTCTAGATCAGAACCACGTTACGCGTTTTTGTTTCCAACACGTCTTCCAACCAGCAACAAGGCATGAATGAAGATGGCACTTTTGATATGAACAGTGGAAATGCACCTTCATGGACGCTCAAGATTGATGGCAAGCTCTTGGATGTATGTCATGTGTGTAATTGGATTCATGATTGGTTATCATTGACAGAATCTTTTTGTAGAAACCACCTACCCAGGCTGGCCACAGGTTCACATCCTTTTTCCGTGCTATTGGTGTAGAGCTTGATCGTGATCCCAAATTGTATCCTGAAGGAAACGTGATCGAGGTAAAGGAATGCGGGTCATGAATGGGTATCATTTGGGTATGTATACTCATATTAGTGTATAGTGGCATAAGCAACCAAACGCTCCAGAGCATGATGGCATTGAAATCACACGTCGAGGAGATGCAAATGTGAATGCACGCATTATCCTTGATCCCGAATACATCCCCCAGAGGTTCAAGATCAGCCCTGCGTTGTCAGAGACTGTGGATATGGCGGTTGGTAACAAGCCTGATATCGTAATGGCACTGTGGACATATATCAAGGTAATATATAGGAAGGGTGTGCATACATTGTAGACTCATTTGGTATGTCTTTAGCAACACAAACTACAAGATGCCGACGATAAACGGTTGATCCATTGCGATGCACGACTCAAACAGCTCTTCAACAACAGCGACAAAGTTCACTTCAGCCAAATCCCTGAGCTTATCAACCAACATTTGTCACGGCCAGACCCTGTAGTGATCAACTATACCATTCGGTAAGCAAGGATTTGGACCTGTGTGTATGTGCCAGAATGGCTCATTTTTTGGTGCTTTAGCGTGGATAAGGAACAACATCAATCACCCCAGGCATACGACATTGACGTGGAGATTGAAAGCCCAGTGCGACAAAAGATGATGAATTGTTTAGCAGCAGGACAAACACAAAAGGAGATTATGGGATTGGACGAGAAGATCGTACAATGCGTGCAAAGCATCAACAATTCAAAGATCAAACGAGACTTTTTGCTCCAATTCTCTCAAGAACCGGTAGACTTTATCAACAAATGGATCGCTAGTCAAGCTAGAGATCTCGAGGTATGGGAAAGAGCATCGCATGGGTTTGCTATGGTGCTGATGTTGGATATACAGGTGATATTGGGTGAGAGCAAGATCAATTTGGAAGAGATGCGTCGCAACGATTTTTACAAACAACCTTGGATCAAGGAAGCTGTGTTCCATTATCTCACTGCCAAGGTAAGAGAGTTATTTGGAGGATGTTAAAAGGAGTATATGGCTGATTGTTTGATGTGATATTTTAGGTCCAACAACGAATGCAAGATCTTATCAATGTGCAGCGAGGGGCACCCCCACCACCACAATAAACACACACGCTCTTCGTATAAATATCGTTTTCAAGTCATTGTTTATGATCCAATAATAATAAAGGGAGAATGAAAAAAGGAATGAGAGCAATGTTGCTATGCTAGGTTTAATCTTCTTCTTCACTGCTATCATCTTCGTTCTCACGCAACCATTGCACAAAAGCAGCCATTTGCTTCAAAAAGACAGTCTTGCCTTGGGGCTTGTGTGCCTTGTCAGCCCAAAAAACGATGGCATTATCGGAAAGCACATCGTTCTTGTAGAGGAGCTGCACAATTTGGCGGAAGAACTTGGTGAGTTTGGCATCCTCATAGCAGGTGATTTGGACGTTTTGAAGGAGGACAAGTTCGGTCTTGGGAGAAGTAGTGAAGGTTTCCAAGACATCCGTCCAGCTCTATATTACGTATGCCAACATGAGAAAATGATGAAAACAAAGGATGAAGAAAATAAACATACCTTGATTGCACGTAAAGCCTGCACCTCCACTTGATCTGGTCGAGCATTGATCACGTCGACTGTACTAATAACAGCCATCCAGATAATTTGGATCATTTCAGGCTCACTGATCTTGTTGTCCTTCATGACTTGCTTGATTTCAGTGATGACCTATGATACACACACAAAAAGTCAATACACGAATGGATCTATAGATTATGTACAATCATACCTCCTTGGCGTTGGCGTCCTCATCAGTCATCATGGCATGCAATTTAGCCAACAGATCCTTCTTGATAGAATCCATGACATTCTTTTGATGGAATTCAACGAGCTCCTTCATATCCTGTGCTTCGAAATGACGCACAAGACAATCCTCCTCACGCTTGTTGGGTGGGAAGAGCTCAATCAGCTTTGAATCCATATCAGCGTTGACGAGCATTTTGCCCAATTGGTCGATGCCTTGTTCGCTCAAAATCGTTCGAAACACCGAGGTGGCAAACTCAAGCGATGCACCTATCATGTTCGAATGAATAAGAGGGGGATCAATCACAATGAATACACACACACACACACACATACCATCTTTGACCAAATAATCCTTCAAAAGCACCTTCATGACGGAAATTCCTGTAAGCTGCGTGGTGATAATGTAACCCGTGGCCATGGCGAGTTTGTTGCACTCCTCGGACTTCCACTTGTTGATAAACTGCAACACATGCTTGAGGGTGTCATCCAATGATTTTTGAAGATACTTGTAGCGACGGATGAGCTTGTTAAAGACCTTGACATGTTTCTTGATGACTTCAGGATCATCGGGAGCAGAAAAGAGACAAAAGGAGCTTCGCTCGGCACTGGCATCAATGATACCTCCTGGTTCTAAATATACGTACGTGCATCCTGTTAGTCAAAGAAGAAGAAAAAACTTTTTTCATGACCCTCAACCTACCAACAATGCCTCCAGTAATAAGGATTTCCCAAAGAGAGTCGGCGTACTTGCGATATTCGAGTGTATTTCCCGCCGCGTCGAGTTTGGACGAGATGGCGTCAAAGTTATCCTTGTCGATCGATGACAGATGCGTCAATAAGTTATCCCTGAAGACTAGAGTAGTTGTTCATGGTCAGATGACAGCCTCATCTCGTTCACTAATAAAAGGAATTACCTTCAGGCTCGTGTTTTGCTTGTGCTTTTTGAACACCCTAGCAACAGTGAGATGAGCTTTTTTGGTTACCATAATACCGCATGTGGCTTGCTTACCTTTCTTTGCTTTATCTTGACACCATGCAAAGCAGGTTTGGTATTGGTAGTAGTTTGAGATTGGGGAGAATTCATGTATTGTTGCTGGTTCCTTTCTTCTTGTGCCGAACTAGTGGAAAGTCTCGTACAAAGGGAAAAAAGATGTAAAGTGGAAAGTAATGGAGAAAAAAGTTGCTGCGTGGATCTGCAGCAAAAGCGTCATGCTTTTAACACCAGTCGATGCTTGACCAATGCAATCATGCATATCACACTTTCACTTCCGCCTTTTCCGATAATTACACGCTATCCCGTTCTTGTATGTCCCTTATAGATTATACCGTCACGAACCATTGGTGGGGTGTCTATCTATGTACCCATCATTTTCCACCACCATCACCACACATGCATACATACAACATATCACATTGATCACCCGTTTCCGGGAAAAACACTATCTTCTATTGCATCATGTTGTCATGGGAACAACATACACACTTGTAGTCTCGGTGAAACTTTTTGACGCTCATTTCGTAGCAGAAGTTTCTTGGATACTGCCACCTTCCTCTTTTTGCAATGGATATGGATGCTTCGAAGTAAGATGGGAGATTGCATGATTAGGAATAGTGATGCGCCTTCTTGCTAAAAGCAAGCACAGGGTTTGAGGATTGCAATGGAAAATGAAAGCACTGACCTGGTGGATGTACGCGCTATGATTAACCACGTTTTAATGCATGCCACCCAGACCAAGTCGAAATTTCCCTTAAGCGTGAATAATTGTTAGCTAGCACTGTATAGGTACGCGTACATTACAAAATGCATCTCTTATCTAGTGATGATCTCCATTTATCTATTTACTAAGGGTGATTAAGGAAATAGCTGGACTCCAATGCGATTGCTTCATGTATTGCTGTTGTCAAGGAATATGGTTGTTTGAAGATGCATATAACTATGGATGGTGAGATGTATACTCAGAGCAAACGATGGATGCTGGTTCTCATCAATGGATCCTATATATAGATACTTTCAATGCTCGGGATCAGGTTTCTCATAAGAAAAGCAGTCAAATCACATAGTCGGATTATGCATGTGATGGTTTCGGTGAATGTCTTTCCAGGATCAAGGAACATTGGCTTGATTTTAACGTGACCAGGAAGATTAGGAAGAATCATCACGTAGTACGAGTTGTCTTGAAAAAGAAAAAAGGTCGCATTTCTCAACAGCTTTATATATCGGGGTGAATCCAACTAATGTATCAAACCACTTACAAGTGTTTGCTGGGTGGGATATATTTATACATGTGTTGACGCATCCTTCAAAATAGCAGCTTCCTTTTGCTTGGGTACATCATTTTATTATACTATACTACGAGTAAATACCTGTTGCGATGGGAGTATAGGAAGCTTAAAAACAGGTATCTCATCACATTGCATAATGGTACTGCACGTATGGGTCTCCTTGTCAAAAGCGCACGTATGATTGATGACTGTTTTGACATGCCTTTTTATATACTTTGTACAAAAGGGGTTTGGGGAGATGCAGTGCTGAGCCAAGATTCTCAAGAGCAATCTCGTTAATTTGACCATTCTTTTTCGTGGAACCATCAACATTGGGCGATCCACCTATGATAATCCATGATCATGTTCTCTCGCTCTCTCTGTTTTTCTTTATCGTATGTGCATGTAATGTCCCAATAATGACATCAAAAAGTACATTGAACCATGAGGAATAAGAGGCAAGGATTAAAAGGAAAGAAGGAGAGTAATGAAAGTGAAGGATACCAAGTAAGCATGAAATTGACCAAACTCGATTTGTAACCTAGTTGTTTTTGTATCTCCCTTCCCGCCTTCTTTGTCTCGTTGCCGCTTTCATCCCCGCACAGCAGCTCTCTCTCTTGTCTTTGCTCCTTTTATCAAACGCTTCTTTTGCTTGCAGCTCATTCGACGAGCAATGAGCACCTCCGTCATCATCCCTACTTCTACATTGGACGATCGGTCGATACCCCCTTCTCAGGAGACCACTTCATACCACCAGCACACCGCCAATCACCAAGACGACGACACTATATCCTCCCATTCTGACAATCACAACACCAGCACAGAAACAACGGCAACAACACATATACCAACAACTATTGACAAGGGAGAGGAAGAAGAAGATGATGATTATAAAAGCATAGTCTCTGTCAAACAAGAACGACGTGAGTCGCAGGTGACCATTCAGGAACTGCCAAACACCACAACAGGTAACCTATGACACCATAATCAGTTGTCTCCCCGCCTTGAATTCCTTACCCGCCATGTATTCCTATAGTACGACGAGATAGTATATCCAACAAGAGCATCTCAACCACTCACAGCATCCATAATGATGATACCAGCAGCAGCAGCAGCAGTGATGATGATGAGGAACAAGAAGAATTCCAAGGTTTTATACCACAACAAGACAATACCAGCAGCAAAAGCCGATCGGATGACACAATTCCCTCGACTCCTTCATCAAAATCACCAAGTTCATTTGATGCATGTGCCAACCACAGTGATTATTCCAATGCAACATCAATTCAAGATGAAGAAGAGGAGGACAATTCAAAGTTGGATCACAAACAAGCGGAGAAACAACATGAGCGGGATGATAAGGAGATGCCGACGACGACAACGGAGGATGCATCATCATCATCTTCATCCATTGAAACAAAGGATTTACCTGCCATACCTTCCACAACACCATCCCATGATGAGAAACCACATCCACCTAAACCAGCAGCCATCGATACATCAAATTCCACCACACCATCTTCACGATTATTTGGTATTTGGTCAAGTATCAAGAGTGCATCAGGACGCTGGCCGTCTCAACAACAACAACCATCCCAACAAACGGCTATGATCATTGAGCATCGTGACAAAAAGAGCAAACGACTTTCTCAACAACATCGCAGTGCTTCAGAGCCTGATCTTGGTCATGAAGATATATTGACGCAAATGGAAAATCTCAACATTGCCAATACGAGTGATCCCAAAGTACGAATGCTAGTGGGTCTCAAACGTCAATCCGTAAGAGATAGTCTCAAGAGTCAATACTTGGGTCGAGATGATTTTGATTGGGGTAAAATGTCAAAAGCCGTGATTGTGTGTTGCTCCTCCACTAACCTCTTTTGATAGACTTTTGGGCAGGTCTCTTGTGTGATTTCGAGCAGACATTCAAAGCCAAGCAACCACTACTCCATCACGTGCAACATGGCATCCCACCTTCTATTCGTGGCATGGTATGGCAACTACTCGCCAATTCCAAAGATGCAGTGATCCACGACAAGTATATCGAGTTACTCAAGGCACCGAGCGCATACGACAAAATGATCCAACGCGATTTGGCACGTACTTTTCCTGGTCACAAGTTCTTCAAGGATAGAGATGGTGTTGGTCAAGAAGGGTTATACAACGTGGTGCGTGCATACAGTGTCCTGGATCAAGAAGTTGGCTATTGTCAAGGCCTTGCATTTATTGTTGGCCCTCTGTTATTGAACGTAAGTTAAGGGATAAAGTATGATACGCATCTATATTCATATGCAATAATGTAGATGCCTGATGACGAAGCCTTTTGTGTGCTTATCCGGTTGATGAATGATTATGGGTTACGTGGTCACTTCACACCTGACATGGAAGGATTGCATTTGCGCTTGTATCAATTCGACATGCTTGTGGAGGAGCATTTGCCACACATCGCACGACATTTGAATCAGCAAGGTGTTGGTTCAACCATGTATGCATCACAATGGTTTATGACACTCTTTGCATACAAGTTTCCATTGAACTTGGTGTTCCGTATCTATGATTTGGTGCTCGTACAAGGCATTTCATCCATCTTTCAATTCGCCATTGCTTTACTTAAGCGCAATCAGACGACTATCTTGGGCCTTGATTTTGAGCATCTTTTGAATTTCCTCAAGAATGGTCTCTTTGAAGAGTACAAGGTAACGCTGAATTGAATGATGGATGTTGTTCTATCATACTCATAGGTCATTTCATTCTAGGATGATGATCGGCAATTGGTAGCGGATGCATGTACCTTTGAAATCACTGCTCGGAGGTTACAGCAATTAGAAAAAGACCACAAGGTGCAAATGGCAAAAGAAGTAGCTGATGCACGAACGCTGGACCAGTTACAAAGGAACAACAATGATTTACGCAATCAAATCAGAGCATTAGAGCAAGCATCGAGCAATTTACAAAAGGAGCATGGCGACATTCACGAGCAGCTAAGAAAGACGCGAGCGGATTTAACACATGCGCACGATGAACGTTCTTCATTGCAAGATCTGGTGGATTTATTGAAGCAGGAAGTGGACACACTACCAAAAAGAATCGAAGCCCAGTGCAGGACACAATTTGAGAGCCTCTGTGTAGAAAACGCAAAGTTAGTGGAACGCAATTCAATGCTCGAGGACCAATTGGCAGGGATTGAAATGCTGGTCATTGATATGAAGATGAGATATGCCCAGACGAAGAACGAATGTGGCGAACTACAGCAAAAGCTCAATGATATGAAGAGAGTAATTGGATGAAATCAATAAACTTATTTATACACAAAGTCGAGCTTTTTGATGGTTTACGAGGATAGTTGGGGGAGGCATTTTCTACATTATGTACATGTACTCTTTGAAATAAAGTATACGCCATTATTGACGCATTTTTTGTACCGTGGTATGTAACACAGGATCCATGCGATCCGAGGTATGTTAGATCACCGTGTTCTTTGTGTCACCATGATGGATTACCTTCCACCCCCCTTGTCAAATGATTGTCACCTAGGTATGTAGATGTCTTTCTGACACAATCTTGGACTTGACCGTAGGAAAATGCATCTTGGCATTATTGCAACCCATGTTGATCCCCCAAGCTAGGGTTGTCTCGGAATTCTTGCTGACATGGGTTCCCGACGACCATGATGATGATGAAGATCCTTGACAATTATAAATGCTGGTGATCTACATGTCAAAGGTCGCGAGTTTTTCCTTTTCACTCTTTACGATCAACATGCAATTCAAGACCTTTTCAACTTTTATTGTTGCAGCTTGGCTTATGGCTGCCGTACGTTCAGTTGATGGTAAGAAAAAAGTGTTCATTGTCAACAACAATGATGCTCATCCTTTTATTGTTATCCTACCACCCTAGTGCCGGCATTGACCTCATTGACCTCAGTGTAAGTGTGATTTTCATACACATATACAATGGCAAACAATGATTCTTATGCGTATGTTATAGGATTGAATCGATCACGGCTGCTCCATCAACCAATACGCCCTTGTTGTCGTATGCTCAATCGGCTTATAGTCGTGTTTCTTCTGAAGTACAATGGTCGCAATCACAAGCTGCTGCTCAACAAAGTGAATCTGCCACCACTGAAGCTAATCCTTCTGGCACCGATGGAGCTGCTGGTGCTTCTGATACAAATGGCGCTGGTGGTGCTGGTGCTTCCGATACAAATGGAGCTGGCGGTGCTGGTGCTACTGATACAAATGCTGGTGGAGCTGGTGCTACTGATACAGCTGCTAGCACTGGTGGCACCGGTAACGAGAATAGTCAATCCATGGGCTCTTCCACCCAAGCCATGCTCTTGTCAGCTTCTGTGAGCGTTTTCCTTGCTAGCTTTGCTGCCATGCTCGCTTAAACAACATGTGAATACTGTTACTTAATATAATAAAAGTGAGATTCGGAGATTTGGAAACGAATAAGCTTCCATTGATGAAAGATGCATAAACATCCGTCGCACGTGGCTGCCAAAAAACCCGAGACTTTCAAGGATGCCCAAACTTTTTTTCTCTCTCTCTCAAGTTTCATTCTCCTTTTTCCTTCTTCGACTTTGGCACAAAAAAGACGATGGTCTCACCTCGCGTTGAGGACGATGAACGCTCATTACGAAAGACACGATCCCTGCATTCGTTGGCGTCGGCAGCAATGCCACCACCTGTACACTTTAAATCGCTCAAAGTATCAGAGGAACAATTACGGTGTATCAAGAAAAAGTCTGTACGCAAGTTTTACGAGGTAACCACCCAAACATATAAATGAACATGGACTACAATGATTGAATGGTATTTGACAGCATCAAAATGATATGATCAATCGCTTTATGGAAGTGGATCGCGTGGTCAGTGAATTGAAGCAAGGTATCCATGGACACAACGATTATGCAAATGCCCTGTCACCTGTACCACCGCCGCCAATCATGATTGATGAGGAACATGCTCTTCCCACTGGTGGCATGGATGAAACAACACGGCTACTTGATGATGGACGTGGTGCATCACAACAACAGCAACAACAGGAAAAGGGGACATCACGACCATGGTTGATTCATCTCGCCATCAACGTATCATTCATTGCCAATGTGGCTCTCTTTATTGCAAAATTCCTTTTGGCTTTATACTCGGGCTCTATGGCAATCCTCGCTTCAGCGTTTGAATCATTCCTCGACCTACTCAGCAATGGGATTATCTTCATTACCGTAAGGATGATGCGAAATCAGGATTGGTACAGGTACCCAGTTGGAAAGGTGATTAGTGGAATATGGGCTTTGTGTGTGAATGGGCAAGGATTAACCAATTCAATATGTAGGCTCGTATGGAACCACTTGGGATCATCATATTTTCAGTCGTCATCACCACCTCGTTTTCTCAAGTGCTCATTACATCCGTTGAACGTTTGACAGCTGGCGAAATCGAGACCATTGATTTAGATCCCCTCAGTGTGGCTATTCTCGTATCCAACATACTGGTGAAAGGTGTACTTTGGCTCTGGTGTCGATCAATCAAAGGAAGCTCAAGCGTTCAAGCTCTTGCTCAGGATCATGAGAATGACGTTGTATTCAATATTGCAAGCACTGTATTTCCTGTAGCAGGTATACATTTACATATGGCTAGCGTAAACAAGATCTATGCATGAGACTAATCTCATTCTACATAGCTGTGTGGGCGAAACAACCATGGCTTGATCCAGTGGGTGCCATTTTATTGTCGCTGTACATCATTTATGAATGGATGGTGCTACTTGTAGGCAAGTGATGTCGAAACAACGATGCATGGATCGTTGCTAATACGCTATTATTGGTTATTGCAGATAATATTAGGCGGATGACAGGGCATGCTGCTAGCGTCGATGACCTCAAGCAACTCACGTACATGGCTTATCGCTTTTCCAGCAAAGTTCAAGCAGTCGATACAGTAAGTGGCCTTTATGATCAATGCATTACCAACACGTTTCATATCTATATATGTATGTAGGTACGTGCATACTATGTTGGGGATCGGCTTTTGGTGGAAGTGGATATTGTGTTACCACCAGACTATCCTTTGAGAGAAGCACACGATATTGGCGAGGCATTACAGGATGCATTGGAGTTGATGGATAATGTGGAGCGAGCATTTGTGCACCTTGATTACAACCAAGTCCATGCCATTGAACACAGAAAAAAGCCGCCACTCTCAATAGGCAACGTATAATCAGATCGTCAATGACGTTATACCAACAACATCCATGTTCAATATATCCAATCCATGTACATAGTAGTATTGTCATTTCGGTTCATTAGGTTGCAAATAAACTGCTTGATCCTGTCACGGTATGCTTGTTCTTGCCATAACATGCGCTTCCAAGGAGCTATTTCATTATGAGCATCTTCTTTGAGATGATCATCCATCCTTTTTCCTTGTTTGTTCCCTGCTCTTCTTGTTCATCATCGTCGTCCTGGATTCTTGAAGAATCTCGTTATGTCGTCAATGGTGCGTGCTCGATGATTGCTTTTGACGATCCATTACTACCGGTATCATCCTCCATGTAAACGCGTTTCTGGTAGTCGTTGCCATGGGATCCTCCAACGTAGTAAGTTCAAAGTGTGATACGCCTTATATCAAATAAACCATCCCCGTTTGCTTTGGATTATGAAAAGGAATGGACGATACCTTGTTACCATAAAAGCAGGAAGAAGGGTTGTGTTGCTCCAGTCATGAGGGGATCGTAGTTACTCTCTTGGTCAATGAGGAAGGAACATAGGTCACGCACCAAGGTTGCTACTTTCACCATTGACTTCGTTTAAAGGCAATCATCATCGACATCCATTTATGCAGCAGCCTGTCAAGAGCATGTGTGTAACCACCACGTGCCATTCTTTCCATCGCTTCTTCACCTTGCTTATAGTGCTCTCAACACCATCCATCAAGAAGCGGACCCATCGCCCTTACAGCATATGTAAAGTATAAGGATATCTGTTTCTTAGAGTGTACATGATTAGGGGTGCGGTCTTTATTAGAACAAAGTTGGTCAATTCCCAAGAGCATCTTGTGTGAAAGTTTCAGGTTCGAGAGCTTCAACAAATCTAAGTTCAAATCGTGCTGTTGAGAAAAGCATGTCCACTTTGACACCGTTCTTCTTCCGTATCATTGGGTCAACGGCTGCTAGTGTTCTCCCGTGATTGATTCTTTCAGAGGCAGCTTTGCTCGCCTTTTCCCCGCTACGAATCAAATAATAAGTCATATTGCCGCATTTATACCCCATCCATCCTCCACTACCTTAAGGCAATAATATTGGTCATTTCAAAGCATGCATAAATAAATGACCACACTCTCCTCAACAAGGAGGCTTCCACTCTGGCCTTGGCCTTCTCAAGATGCGTGCCAATCTAAAGATCGAGCGCTTGAAGAATTGAATGATGTACCCAATGTATATCAGGCTGCTCATATACGTGGTTGAGTTCATCCTATGACGATGTTAGTCAACCCATTGCTCTCTTCATATGATGTAACATACCTTGCCATCAAAGGTGTCAATAAACTCCTGTAACTCGCGTGGTAATGCTGCAACCTCAGGTGCATTGCGGGACCTCATTTCTTTTCAACTCGTCTTCAGTGAAAGCGGTTGCCTACACTTTGTCCCATGGATCCAAGATTAAGGAATGGATGGACCTACACATCAATAACGATCGCGTCAATGCACGACATGATATCAGTTATGGATTACGATCGATGATATTAACGTTTCCTCTTTACTTACATCATGGTAAATATTTGGTGAGCCTTTTAATGCCGTTGCCGTTTGAAGCATCCACCCACCGGGAAAGCGAGCTACAAGCCCTATATATATAGGTTGTAAATACCAATATGATCATCTTTCAACTGTCATAACCCTTACCGGTCCATGAAACATTTTTTTACATGTTGCTTCATGATCGATTCCTTTGCATAGCCGTTCCCGCAAGGACCAAATCGCCCTAATCCAAGATCGTGTCAGCGATATGACATGAGATAGAAAGTGATAAACTTACGGCATACACCTCTGCCACTTTGTGTCGGTCCTTGTATGATGTGAAGACTTCACTGAGATTTTCGATTGGACATACCCAAACTCAATGATCACGCAGTCGGGAACCATATAGGCCATCAGGATGCAATGTGATGATAAAAGCACACTGCCAAGGAAATGTAGCACGAGTGCTGTCTTCTAGCTCACTCCATGAGGAACATGTGCCAAAACGCCGGTTTTAACGGTGACCCATTGACATGCCACTCCCTCGCCATCTGACTTGGACATCATCATCGGCCGTGGTTCCCGAATGTTGCCAATAGGACACCATCTTCTTCTGTAAAAGCGAGGAAAGCATAGACCATAGAATGATGGAGCCCATACTTGGTAGTCCGCCGTACGAATAAAGGGCATCTAGTACTTATGCCATCAACAAAGGAGTCCCGGACTTCCCATCAGATTGAGGTTGCCTTTTGCCTACAATTATACAAGGCATCCTTTTAATAACATTTATCGATATATAGATGACAGCTATACCTACCACAAAGGGTCCATCAAGGAATACAGCCAAATGCCATTAGGCACCAACGATCACTTTGAGTGTGGTAAAGCAATGAAATGAGCTACATAGATGGAAACAGAAAAAGATGGATGCATGAGCACCCTCATTTTGGGGACCACATAAAGACTATCCTTGGGACTTACCAAAGGCCATTGATGATGTGCGTACAAGTAGAAAGAAAGGGCGTATGATAGTGTTGGTGACAACAGCATTGTTTATACATGAGTGGGCGTGAGAATTGTTGTCATGATGGATCGAACTGATAAAGTGGCCAAGCATCTTGAAGCACTGTGTCGAAGGGATGGAAAACCAACAGCTGATAAATCCACTTGCGGCTTAAAAGGTGATATGTTGTAGTTGGCATTAAGTATGTCCCGAACAGCGGATGTATATTTGAGTCCAAGCAGCACCGTGAGTCGCAGCGATTTCCACTAACAAAGCATGGTCGTCTCCCATAGGCAGTATACTGCATTGGCTTCCTTGACATGCTGCTGTGATAATAGTGATACGTATTGCCGAAAGAAAGTCTCCACTCTATCTCTTTTCGTAAGTTCACTTGAATCCAACCGATTCCGAATGATCCCATTACCTTGAGATGTCTTTCAATACCATTGATGTTTCAAATAACTTGTATCCATCCGATCTAGTATGTGTTGCTGCTATTACATTGTAAAAAAGCTCTTTAATTAGCACATCTTTCTTTGCAGATCCAATCCTAAGCGTACCATTGAACCAACGTACAGCATTCTTGCTTTGAGATCAGCATCTTGTTGCTGCCAGAGGTACCATCATCATCCAACATGTTTAATCTTCCATTAACGCAAAGTAAGATAACAAGGTCGGCTTTTACTTTCGTATCAACATACCCAAAGTAACAACGGACTTCTCCTTGAAGACAACCATGAATACACTCGACACTCGATGGTTCCCTTGGGTGTGAGATAAACGAGAGAATAACAGACTACGTGTAAACTTTAGTATCACGACGTCGATTCTGAACAATAAAGAAATGCAGCGATTGAACGTACATGTTGTATTGGAATGGAAGCTTGAGTCATGGGTAGATCGCGCGCGTACTTGTTGTAACTGAAAAGTGTTGTCGTCATTGACCACTTGTTCGCCCATCGACACTATGCATTGGAAGCAACAATGGCAGCAGTTAAAGCTTTGTACTTCGCAAGTGGAGTTATCCTTACCTTGCTTTGTAAATCGGGAGAGGAGAAAAAGCAGCTCTTTATCCTCCCTTTCGTTGATCTCTATTTGTGTGCTCCACGCCACCCCGCTTGCTACAGTTATTGTTGTCAACATGGCGCTAACTTCTACACTTCGATAAATAACGATCACCACTGCTTGAGATTTCACATGGGCTTAGTTCTTGTAATCAAGGTACTCATGATTTTACTGTGGGCAGGGTTGCCAATAAATCTGTCCGTGCGCTCTTATGCAGCTAGACTCCTGGATTTGAACAATCAACGAGTGACCCTACACCATATATGGATGTGTATCAATCCACATGTGGTATTTGCATATAAATTCATTGTTGTTGCCATGATAGATATAGTTTATTCAATGGGTTTCCGTGTACAAAGAATCACCCTACTCTAGGCAGTCGTTATCCATTTGTGCAGCAACCTGCCAAGAACGTGTTTGTGTAACCATCACGTGCCATTTCACTCAGCTCTTCATCTTTCCGTTAATGCAGCCGACACCATCCACCATCCACTAGGAGAAAGCAACTCCACCACGCTTACAGCATATGCAAAACATAAAGATGCCTGTATCTCTAAACTTTACAATGAGACGAGGGGTCTTTAATAGAACCATGTTGCTCGGCGGGGTGAAAGCGATCTTGTGTCAAACTATGAAGTCCATCGTGGCCAATACCAGATTTCGCAATGTCGCTACCAGCCAAACTGGATCTGGGGGTCGACCTCTTCGACGACGACGACCAAAAAAATATTTTTTGGGCTAGTTGCGACATTGAACGCGAAACTTTCACACAAGGTGCTGTTGGCCAAGCCGAGCCCATTGCTCTAATAAAAACCCCACGTTTCATTGTAAAGTTTGGAGATACAGGCACCTTTATGTTTGTAAACGTGATGCTATATGACAAGTGGTCTTTGTTTAATGTAAAGTAGCTGGACCCTGACAGAGCAAAAGATGCAGAGGATCGTGTTGTGTAACACAGCTACGTTTGCATAAATGAAAAGGTCAATGTATAATTACTTTATGGATCATCTAGGAACAGGCATGTATTGCCAGCTAACGGCCACTTTTATCCAATCATCATTGTTGCGAGATCCACTGCATGGGAACGATGCCCCTGCTCTAGACATTCATTTCCATGAGTACAGTAGGTTGATCCGAGCTGATTTGGCTGAGCTACGGTCAAAGAGAGATTACATCAATCCATACATCAGCATACGTGCGAATGTCTCAGCTGATTAATCCTTGTTCGACCGTAACTCAACCAAATCAGCTCGGATCAAGCTACTTGAATCATGGAAATGAATGTCTAGAGCAGGAGAATCGTTCACCTACAATAGAATGCACAAAAGTTGTGAATGCACAAAAGTGGCTATTAGCTGCCAATGTATGACATAAAAGTGAGGGTTGCGTACCTGTCATGCATGGTCCCTGAAGTCCAAACTTTTTAACCCAATTACACAAACACGTCCCTCTGCATCTTTTGCTCGGCCAGGGTCCACCTACTTCACAATGAACAAAGACCACTCTTCACATAGCATCACGCTTACAAACATAAAGGTGCCTGTATCTCCAAACTTTAACATGAAACGTGGGGTTTCTATTAGAGCAATGGGCTCGGCTTGGCCAACAGCACCTTGTGTGAAAGTTTCGCGTTCAATGTCGCAACTAGCCCAAAAAATATTTTTTTGGTCGTCGTCGAAGAAGAGGTCGACCCCCAGATCCAGTTTGGCTGGTAGCGACATTGCGAAATCTGGGATTGGCCACGATGGACTTCATAGTTTGACACAAGATCGCTTTCACCCCGCCGAGCAACATGGTTCTATTAAAGACCCCACGTTTCATTGTAAAGTTTAGAGATACAGGCACCTTTATGTTTTGCATATGCTGTAAGCGTGATGCTATATGAGAAGTGGTCTTTGTTCATTGTAAAGCAGATAGCCGTAGCAGAGCGAAAGATGCAGAGGGGCGTGTTTGTGTCACAAAGCGAGAGAGCTGATCTTGAAGGGCCAATCCTAATGGCGGAGAGTGCATGAAGGACCCCTTTCCTGCCTGTCTATACTAAGGTCCACCTATGGTAGCCCGTATGGAGCCTTTTTCAAGCTAACCATGGCATGGTCAATAAGTTAATATGACCAATGGATCCGGAAGTAACTTGTGTGAAAAGTGCATGTTGCATGAAGCTTGAAAATGTAAATTACTGTTCATCCATCGTCTTCCATCCTACACACAGCATCCATTTACACCAGTCAATTGAAGCAATTTGCTCATCTCATTTTATTGAAGCTCTTTAAGACCATCATCCTTTCTATAACCATACCCACTACCATGCTAATACTTACATAGTACAAGCCGGGACACCACCATCCTCCTTTGATGTCCAAGGTAAAATCATCCAAATCTTTATAGGTGTTGTTTCCATGCTTGGGATCTCGTTTGAGCAAAGGACAGCCATAATCGGATAAACCAAGTGTTCGTCCCAAAGCGTTCTTGATCCTGTCACTTCACTGTGTCCTTGTTACCATAGAAAGATACGTCTACAACGGGTACTTCAATCCATCAACATGCCGTGACTCCTTGTAAAATAACCTTACCACTTTTTATCTTATTTGATACCACCATCATCCATCATTCCCCAGGGATACTTGGTGAATCGTATCATGTTATCAATGTTGCGTGCTCGATGATTGCTTTTGCCGATCCATTGCTACCCGTATCATCCATGTAAACGCATTTCTTGTGATCATTGCCATGGGATCATCCAACGTAACAGGTTCAAAGTGAGGTACGCCTTATATCAAATACACCATTCCCTTTTGCATTGGACCTTGTGAAAATGAATGAACGATACTTTGTTAGCATGCTGGCCGTTTAATAAAAGCAGGAAGAAGCGTTTGGACATACCTAGTTGTGCTGTTCCAGTCATGGGTGGGATCGTAGTTACTCTCTTGGTCAATGAGGAAGTTACATGGGTAACCAATCCTTGTTTGACACGCTCCTCGATTGCTTCTTTCACCGTTGACGTTGTTGTTGTTGCGATGGAAATGGCATCAGTGAGTGCTTTGGAGGAGTCGGCGTTGAGTTGGTGCTGTGAAGAAAGAAGAAACGCTGCCATGGAAACCAACCTGCCAATTCATATACAGCTGCTGGATATATAAAGAGAGAGGAAAATCAACGTACCCGTATGCGTATATGGCAATAGTAGATA
Source organism: Lichtheimia ornata (assembly GCF_029851405.1). Taxonomy (NCBI): domain Eukaryota; kingdom Fungi; phylum Mucoromycota; class Mucoromycetes; order Mucorales; family Lichtheimiaceae; genus Lichtheimia; species Lichtheimia ornata. Next base: position 168,647 of record NW_026695334.1, read on the forward strand.
CGTCTACGACACGCATATTCTCTGCTACAATGATGCTTCAAGCCATACCTTGCACAAAAGGGACTCCTTGAGTGTCTCCGATATCAGCTAAAACTCAACCACTGTTGCTGGTGATCCGTGCACGCTTCACGCATTCCCACCTTCCCCATATAGCAATGGCCCAAGGTACAAGAAGTGTGTCTTTGTGTATGTCTTTTACCATGATCTCTTTAGCTAACATGGTATAAAGAAGGCAACCCATATATGGAATTTTGGTGTCACGCTCCTTTTCAGCCGCAGCAACCATCCGCAGCAACGGCTATAAAAGAACCGCCTTTTTCCTTTTCTTTTCTTTACCCTTCCTTTCCAACGAGGTTTTGGCGCGCAAGACCCGGCACCTGATTCGAGGGATTTAGTTGTAGGGGGCTCCAACTACTTTTCTCGGTCTTCAAAAAAGGTACAAGCGGTGTCCCCAGCACTGCACCTTGTCGACCTGATATTGGTGCCCACAGGTAGAGGTGGGGATGGTTGAGCAGCGACCTTCTCGTGGTCATCCCTGTAAGTACTTGGCCTTTTGGCTCAAGGAAACCAACAGCTGCTTCTTTATAGTATTAGTATTAGTACATAATCATAAATAAACTCTTTTTTAAAATGCACATACTCTTGTCTTTATACTCTAATACCTTGCCAAAGTAACACTGATCGTTGCTGTGATCTCGGTTGTCAAAGTACAACCCTTGACCGATCTCTGTTATGGCCTAAAATAAATGAACATGTCTCTCGTGTCGATTGTAGTCTTGAGCAAGCCGGGGCTATGTGTGTGCGTTTCTTGGTTGTTGTATGGATGTGCTTGTTTGGCTTTGGTTTTCTTCCCCCTCCCCCTTTTCCACATACACAAAGCTTAAACTTTGACAACTTTGACCACCATTCAACCTGCAGCAACATGCTGGCTTATTTTATTCATAATCAAAAAGAAAGTGACTATATTGAAAATGAGATGTGTTTATGCACTGCGTATGGGTGATTGTACTCGGCAAAAGCATGGCTCTCTCGTCACTAACGTCTGCTGGGTGATAGCCAAGTATCCTATCAATGAGACAGTTGCTATGCCGACCTTGACAAAACGTATCACGGCAACGGTTGTTTGGAAGCCTGTTTGGTGTGTGGAAAATTGTCGTCATGTTCCATACAATATACGAGATAGTCAAAGTAGTGGTATATTTATTTCGATAGCCACATAATATTGCATGTAATGTCTACGGTATCGTTCTTGCTTTCGATGTTTTGTGGTAAAAGGAGAGGTGTCATCCTAACATTGAGCTTCCTGGATGCGCCCAAAACATAGTATCACCACTACAAATGGCCTTCTTGACACCATGTCATGACATGCAAATAGAATCGACCCAGGACCTTGTTGAAAGATGCAGCCATGATACCTTCATCACAAGTCCATCTGTATGAAGCACTTTGAGGTTTGCGGATGACGCATGTCAGATCGCTTGAATCCCAAAACAGGAAGTGATGCGCTGGTGTTGACTCAAATTGGGAACCACCGTACACAGGCACATTCTTTGTTTCTCCACACACTCTATACACTGCACCACATCCGTCATCGTAATGCTGCGTCTTTGTTCTCGACCCGTGGCATCTATGTTCAATGGTGTTGCTCGCCGACATGATCCAGCAATGCACAACGCCATCCGCTCGTTATCAGCCTACCATTTTGATACCTTCAAATTCGTCGAACGATTAGAAGCTGAAGGGTTCTCTCGTGAGCAAAGCGAAGCTATCATGGCCTCTTTACGTGAAGTTATCTCTGAGAGGTAGGTGGTGACATCTTTGTGTGTGTGTATGAGATACCTATCTTTGACATCTTTCAAAGTATGACCGAGCTTACCAAGGGCATGGTTACCAAGGCAGAACAAGAAAAGGTAATGGATGATGAGGGATATGTATAGGTTCCAGAGATTAACGTGGATGCGGTAGACTGTATATACATACAAGGTCGACTTTGCACACCTTAAATCCGAGATCCAGCTGTTAGAAAAGAACGATTTTACGATGATGAAAGCTGAAAACGATCGATTGCAGGGTGAGGTGGAAAAGTTACGGCAAAAGCTACGCGAAGAGATTACCCGTACGCAGGCGAATGTAAGGCTTGATTTGCATTTGGAGAAAGGACGTATTCGTGATGAAGCAAGTGCACAAGAAATCAAGATCAAGGAAACGGATACCCGTATCGAGAGTGAAATTGCAGGTTTGAGAACCCAAATGGAAGCCATCAAATTCCAGATCCTGCAGTACATGATTGGTAAGTATTACATGTGAGGGATACTATGGGCATCATGATTGATCATCATCTTCTTATATATCCATTGCAGGTACAATCACTGGTGCTGGAGCTTTATTCCTCGCATACCTCCGCATGTTCCGATGACCAACCAACTACTATTGGCTACGGCTTCCAGATAGACTACTGCATTTCCAATAAACAACATAGTGTACATATAGAATCAATGTTTGAGTGGGTTTATATTATACATTTGGTAATACGCAAACTTTTTCATGAATAAATGCAATGATCATGAATTATATACAAATCTAGTCGTTTTCAGCACGTAGACGCATTTCCTTTCTCAATTGATCCGTCAAGGGCAAGTCCTTTTCGCAACGTTCGCATTGGCACTTGAACATGTAGCTCTTGTCGAGATAATTGGTGCGAGTTTCCTTATCCCAACGGGGGTTTACGTATGTCTCACAGAGTTGATCACCAGCCTTGATATCACGAAGAGCACGGACAGCAAGCTTGTACTGTGACATACGGCCGGGATATTCGATAGCAACGTTGGGCCAGCAGCTGTGGTTCATATGAGATTGAACAAGGTACATGCCACCATTCTGGTTGTTGATGTTGAATTTGCCGAGATAGTTGAGGAAAGTATCTTCGTCTTCAAACAACTCCTTGGCGAATGCTTCAGGCAATGGCACATTAATCTTGCATTTTTTAGGTGGAGGGTTGTATGCCTTGCTCAACAATGTTCTGGCTTTGGTCCACAATTCACGTGTCACGTGTTCCTATATGTATGCGTGCATGCATGTAAGTGCACATGACCTTTTTGGATGACAAGAGGGTGATTTGCTTACCATAAAGATCCATTCCGTTTCCTTGGCTTGACGTTCAGCTTGGTTGACAGTAGCAAAAGCATCATAATGACCCTTGACGGATTCAAGGTTGCCCTTTTGGTGAGCGAGGATCATGTGTGCATACATGCGAGAAACGGCCATAGGCGCTGTCCAACTCTCTCCCTCGCAAAAGTTCATAAAGGTAGACATGGCAGGGTTGAGGCGTGTACATTCGAGTTGATGGAATGATTCCCAGGCGAGGGATTTGCATTGCTTTGTACAGTATACAGTATCACAGTGCGAGCATCGAGCAGCAAGACGGCTTTGACGAAGGAAGGGCTTAGCGCACAGACCGCAAGCATTGCCATCACGAATCAAATTGAAGCCTTCCATAGGTGGGAAATACATAAATGGTGTCTCTTCGAAAATAGTCTCGTTGGCTGCAATATCGCGTGCTGCAAATAGACCTTTGCCGGTTACTGGATCAATCATTTTAGCCTATAGAGCAAACTTGGTTAAGCTAAATGACAACACATTATGTATCACCCTTTAACTTACCACCACATTTGTTGATACGGACTGTAAATCCAATTTGGGATCAATAAAGGAAACGGGGATAGAAGGATCATCTGCCACACCACTCTTCACAGGTTGTTGTGTATTCGTCAAGCCATTCGCCTGAAGCAACTTTTTGACGCGCTTCTCGGAAACGGTCCACTTGGTCTGATCCTGGCTCAATTGCTGGGTCACTTTCTTAATGCCATATTCAGGGTTGCTGATTTTGATCTTTTGAATAGCTTCGAGGAGCTCATCCTGCGATGGAATGATCTTGTCGTCTTCGGCCATTGTGTAAGGTACGAGAGAGTGAAAGAAAAAACCTTGTTGTGGCGGTCTCTCATCCATGTGTGTCACCCGCCCCGTCACTCCGATGAATGGGTTTGCTGTCAATTGTATCCAAGGATACCGGTCAATCATCCCCACCACTACCCTTGGGACAAAGGTCACTACCACGCATTCTCTTGCATCACAATATGAGAAACCAATATTTTGATTGATGAAGTACTCAATGAAACGCCATTGGGACAGCACAGCGCACGTTGCTATGAGATAGAGTCCTTGCTTAAATAGGGCAGGCGATAGTATAAGTCATCAAACAATAAAACAAGCACATTTTCATTACAAAGAGGTTTGTCATTGTCGGGCTGATCCGGATGATGGTATGTGTGTACATGTCTACGTGTATTTGTTGAGTAATCCATGATCCAAATAATCGCGGGGATGGATGAATAACGCTTTTTTGCTGTGTATCCATGATCGAGATTTAGGAAATCTATAGCAAATGCCACGCCCATTCTTGGTTGCTAAAAAAGAATAATGGTGATGCTGATCTTGATATGCGGCTTTGCGTTTTCATGTTGGGCAAAGCATGTGATTTTGCCGTTGGATACAATATAGGGGTGAATGAACTACATCTTTCCGGCTTGGAGACCGGCTCATTGAATGCTTGATACATAGCTAGGAAGGTATCACAGGATGGGCTTATTAGCAAAAGACGTATCCTATCATGATGGTCAAGCCATCTTCAAACATGTATCTATCATCACTCATTTTCTCTATCAAACAACAAGTAAATCAAAGCCATGATAGAATGTGACCATCATGCATTCCACTGGTTAAGGTTTGCAGATCTTGTGAAAATCAACATGTTAGTTTTTGCGCCTCCTCTCCTATACACAAGGGTGATGCATCTTGCAGCAAGTGTGTATTGGTATGTGCTATGAGAACATTTTTCTCCAACAAGCATGTGATATACTGGAATGCGTTTCATCTTGATGACACCGTATCTTTGATAAGCTTACATATGACATGCTTACTGATTTGATGACATTTTGCTATGAAAAGGATTAGTTGAAGCATGCCAATTTGTGTGTGTGATGGTATCGTTGTTGATGATGGCAATAAAGAGAAGAGAGAGAGAGAGGGAGTTAGTTAATAAGCAACACGGACTGTCCCATCTTGCGTAACCATGCTTATGATCCCCCATGTGTGTGTGTGTGTTTTGTGTGTGTGGCAAATGCATGGTATACAAAGCGTAAGGTGAGACAATGAGCACGATGATGCAACTTTTTGGGTTACTGCCAAGAAATTCATTGCAGCATCAGCAGCGGGATAAAACGATGGGATAAGAGCGGCGGGGGTAATATTCACTTTGAGAGTGGATGTGTGTTATAGCTGTCAAAAAAACAATGGGTTTGTGTTGAGAGAAAGAGGCAAGCAAGGAGAATGAATCATCCAATCACAAGGCCCATGAATGGAAAAGTAAAAAAAACGATGGGGGAGAAGGAGGGAAAGATTTCCCCGGCGTGGGATATGAGATTGGGAGTCGGTTTTACATGTGATTTTGCTATTGACTAGATAGCAATTATTGGATGCATGTTTTTAAGAGTTCACCCGTGTAAAAGATAAAGAGAATGGGATATCTGTTATAACATGGAGAAACGATACCAAAGTGTGGGGCAATAGAATAAGATCACATTTCAGATAGCGAGAGAGGAAAGGGGAATAGAAAGCGTGCACATGTGGGCTTTCCCCAACTGCGATCACAAGAAATGCGAATATGTCAAATCAGGTCGGGACCTTGCCTGTTGTGCCACCAGCGTGAATTTTGTCCTTGTCTATCTACTACTCACACACCACCCTTTCTCTCTTTCTCTACTTTTTACTACTTTCTCGCTGTTGTCAATAGCTCATTGAGCGTGTTGCTCTCTTCTTTCTTCCTCATTCAACCTCCTCCTCCACCACCTCCTCTTCCTCAATCGACAAAAGAGAATACCACAACACTATGACTCAGCAATCGCATTCCTCGCCAATGTCCATTACACAGCTGTGTAATTCCGAAGACAAGCCCATTGTTACAGCCAATGGAGTAGACGAGAATGATCCTGATGTTCAATTGGCAGTAGAAGCTCTTGGGGATATGGCTAAAGGTATGTGTGTGTGTGTGTGTGGGTCTATTTATGAGGGTGCCCCAACATCTTGAAACAAAGATACTAAAATAAAATAAACCTGTTGGCCACGTGGATTCTATCGTTTCAGTTACCCTCCCACCTTTGATGACACACCAACAGCAGCAGCAACAACATCCATCAGCTCCTTCAACAACACCAAGTTCACCTCTTCCAACACCCACCACGTCATCTCTTTCCAATTCACGCTTTTCTTTCTCAAGTGATTCTTCGATTACAACCCAAGACGATGAACAATATCCACCACGAGCATTCATGAATCGTATGTCAGATTTGCCTCTTGTGAATTCAGCTCTACGTGCATACGAGAGCGGGAATGGAGCTATCAAATACAGCGTTGACATGGTCGGATCATTTGCAGATAAATTTGGAAACAGCAGTAGTCGCCGCGGCTCATCTGCTAGCTCAGTCGAGGTACAAACAAAAGAAAGAAGAAAACAACATGACATCCATGAATACTTAATACAAAACAATCTTCTCTTAGGAGGCATCAGAAGACGAGGCTGCTCTGGCAGCGGCCAGTGCTCTTGCAAGAGCTTCACTTTCAGACAACAATGAAGGATTCAGGAGGCGACGTCCCGATGAAGATGCACGTGATGATAAATTACGTATGTATTACTAAACATGCGCGCGCTCACTCTCCACTCTAACATTCTCACTCACTCACACTTTTATGTCGTACAGACAAGAAACGCCCTACTTCTCGTTCTACATCGCCTCTTCGACCCTACGCCCTTGCTCCAAAATCAGCTTCAGGTCCACGCCACCATCATCCTCATGCTTCGCTTCCAAGAAGTCGATGGCAACAACTCATGGTGCATGCTGGCTCTGCTGCGGGTACTACAGCTGCCGTCATTAGCGAAGAAAGCATGAAATGTCTCCGATATTGCCTGAGTTGGCTACAGGTACCGTACTTTTTTTCTCTTCCTCTTTGGGAACAATTGCTTATTGTCTTTTATAGTATGCAATCCGACACATTGAAAGACAAATGGATATTGTGCGTAACTACTTGGTGTCGCTTGCTTCTTCCAAGGATACGAAAACCGTTTCCACGACAACATCATCATCAACGCTATCCAATGTGAAAAAGGAAATTGTGGATACACTACGCAAGGTGGTAGAAGTGGTGAGTCGATATGCCGGATCGGGGCTTCCGGAACAAGCCAAAGCAAGCGTACGCCGTTTTATCTTGGCACTCCCTGGTCGTTGGGCTACGATTCAAACTTCAACCACGGCATCACCTGCATCATCGCCTGCTTTGGGACCTCATGTACAGCCTCATGCTCAAGAAACATCTATCAAGTTGTTGACGTTTGGTGATGAGTCCATTGAAATGTTGCGTTCTGTCTCTGGTGTCTTTTCTGATACAATCGATCGTGCTGAATTATGGATTCATCGATTGCGTGTGGTGGGTGTGGCAGGTCCGTCAGCTCGTCGACGTCCACAAAAGAACGTTGCTTCATCATCATCACCACCACCATCATCGTCGTCTGGTAGTAACAGCCCTCAACATGAACAAGATAAAGATGTCATGATGGACACTTCTAGTTGATTCCCCTGTGTCTAGCTTATGATACCTAACACACACCACTCTCTTTTTCACTCATCTCTCTTTTCTCACTCGCACACATTCCATATCACATTCATTCCGTACTCTTTGTGTATACATACATTTCCTTTCCTTTCACTTTTTATCCCTTCTATCATCGAATATATCTCTGCATTCTTCTAAAACAAGTCGTTTTTATTAATGTGCTTGAATGAATGGATGGATGGGACACAATGCAGCAACAACAGGCTATTTTTGACCTCAGATCCTTAATCCGTGCTCCTTAAATCCTTTTCTTTTACGACCCTTTGTTCTATGAGCCAACAACAAAACTACGCAAACTTGAGAAAGATAGTCTCTGGTGATATTATCGTCAAATGTAAATACCCCAACGCCTTCTCATACATGCGTCATTGCTCACTTTGTAGACTTGCAGGTCGTTTCGGTAATGACATTCGGCGTGTGCCCATTAACCAAGCACCAAGCTATGACGAGTAAGTGCATGGCTCCTTTACCAATGAAGCGCATTGAAGAAGCTAACTCACCAGTGTTACTGTATAGACTTTGTCTCATGATGTATCGTCTGTTCAAGAATCGGCTGTCGAATCCCGAGCATATTACACTAAAGTATACTGACGATGGTACGTGTATAGCTGGGCCAAGCTCATGTGATGGATGATGATGTCTCACTCACTAGTAATTTCTCACACACACACACATAGAGGGCGACCTTATCAGCATGACAGGTAACTTAGCCGCTGCTAAGGGTAGGATCATATGGATCATTCAACTTGAATGCAATGGTAGATGATACAGACGTGAATCATGCTATATCCCAAAGTCCATTACTCAAGATTACGGTCTTTGACAAGGTATAGATAATCATCTTTGATGTATTGTATGGTTCTCACCCATTGATTATAGGAAACGAGTGATCCTGAAGTACCCAGCTTACAAGATCTTCAATCACAAATCAAAAAGCTTTCCGAAATGCTTGAAAAAGTGATGGATACAGCACCCGTTGCCAAGGAAACCAACAATCCCTCAGCAGCAGCAGCAGCAGCACCTGAAAAGACATATCGTCAATTGACAACGGCTGAGATGGGTATGTAAAAAGTAGGAGCATATGGATTATGAATAAGGGGACGATATTGATCATATTCGTATAGCCGAGTTTTTGGATGAGCACAAGTTGGATCATATCAACAAAAAGACAGAGACCACATCACCTGCTGGACCCCAACCGATTCCCTCATCTTCTTCATCACAGCAGCAATCAGCTGTTCCTACACCTGCATCTCAGCCGATACAGCATCAGGAACCACAAAGAATACCACCTACTCCTCATACTCAGCAACAACAACAGCACATGTCTTATCCTCCACAGCAACAACAACAACAACAACAACCATATCCTCCTCCTCAGCAACCACCACAACCAGCATCTACTTTTAGCAACACAAACATGCCTCAACCACAACCATCACCTTCTTATCCACCACCTACACCCCAAACACCTGTGAACTATGTTCCTGAACAACAACAACAACAACAACAACAACAACAACAACAACGTCCACCACCACAACAGCAACCACCACCACCCCCTCCTGTACCAGCAACTCCCAATTATACACAACAAGGTGGATATCCAGTTTCAGCACCATCTGCCCCTCCACCTACATCACAATACTATTATCCTACCCATCAACAACAACAACAACAATATATACCTCCAGCTGGAAGGCGATAGATGATGGATGTAGTAGTACATAGTATTGGCACAGAATAAATTGCTCCAAGGCCTCTGATGTTTTATCGTCTTTTAATTCATGCCTCGAATGGATCAAATGCTTTACAAACTATTTACAAAAGAGGGTTTTACTTGAATAGAGGAGTTGTGTGTGTGAGTGAGTGAGAAAAGACAAGTGTAAGACCCAAAGAAGAGAAAGAGGGAGAAAGGAATGAATGGTTAGGAAAGGTCATCATTCAGTTAACTTGTGTCGTTTGATTGAATAGAAATCATCCGGCTAATAAAAGAAGGGGATGGGTTAGAAACGACAAAGGCTGCTGCTGCTGTCAATCTACTTACCATATCATAATCGAAATCTTGGCCATTGTCTTGATCAAATTGATCAAACGAACGCTTGTCACCCGTCATCATCGGCATATCCACTAATCCATATGCTGGTTGATGCTGAGGAACCATGGCCTCCTGTTGTTGTTCATGAGGCATCATCATTTCATGTCCTGACAAATCGGTGCCTGATGTTGGTGGTGGTGCTGCCAATACGGGTTGAGGTTGAGGTGGAGGAGGAGGAGGAGCTTCACTGATAGGCACTTGCTTCAATCCCTTTACAGCACACCACTTGTTGAACTCGGTTTCCAATGAACGTCCCATTTCAGATACGACATCGTCTGGCAAGTTGAAGGTGAAACAATTGATAAACACTTGTTGGACATCAGCCAAGAATGCATCCACATCTGGGTATTGACCACGGTTGAGTTTGTTGCGAATCGTACCGAAATCCATTGGGTGCTAGAATAAAAAAAACTCAATAAGGACATGTTTTTTGTTTCCATGGAAACACACAACACAAATTACCTTGATCACGTCAAAGTACGTAGGGACTTGCAATAACACAGGATCAACGGGAGCAGCAAATGCAAAGTACGATTGATGTTGACTGATCTTATCCAATACGTACTTGTACTTTCGTACTTCAGCCTTGGGACCCTCTGCTTTGCTGGATGATTGCTTTGAGCTACTGCTACCACCACTTCCTCCACCACCAGAAGATTTCGCCTTGGGTGCAGAGCCATTGGATGCATTCGAATGGGCTAAATTCTCCTCCATCTTTCGCAAACCAGGCACTTCCTTGTTAAAGATCTTTTCCAACACCTTGGCACTCTGTGACACTGGATGATCGAAACCATTGAACGTATAACAGTTGGTAAAGATCAATCGCATATCCGTCTCAAAGTCCTTCACAGTCTTGTATTCTCCCGATCTCAATTTCTTATCCCTATAGATATTAGAATTAGCCATGTGCGCAATTTTTCGTGAATTGGTTCATTCAACAACATACATTGTACCAAGATCCATAGGGTTCTTGATAATGAGTGGATAATGGGGAATATTCAAGGCAACGGCATCAACCTAAATAAATCACGTATGAGTCATTTACCTCATTCAACATGTCCACCAATATCCCACTTACCGGTTCCAAGAATGCAATGGCAGAAGCATTATTCATCAATTTGACAAGTAAAGACTGCAACTTGGATTGTAACGATGGATGAAGCTTGGCTGGAGCTGCGGGAGACGTGGGACTATTATTGCTGGTCGAAGGATGTTGCTGCTGCTGTTGTTGCTGAGCTGGAGCAGGTTGCTTTGTAGATTTGGATGGTGCTTTGGCAGGTGTCTTTGCTGATGCTTTCACCTTGCTGCTTGTACTTGGATGTGTCTTTGCAGGTGGTTTAGCAGCTGCTGCCGTGGTGGCTGTGGTTGTGGTCGTCGTTGCCGCTGTCGTAGAAGATGAAGAAGGAGCAGGGGAAGCGGATGTACGACGTTGATTGGCACTCGCACCTGAAGCGTTCTTGACACGTTGTCGCAACTCTTTGCCGATATTGCTGTTGTAGTACTTTTCCAATTTCTTGCCAAGCTCATACGCATAAGTGCCTGATTTGTTGTATGTGCAGCAATTGGAAAAGACTAATCGAATATCCGTATCGGCTTGTTGCAAGCTCGTGTACTTTCCCGATTCAAGCTTTTCAGAGATGGTACGTAAATCCATGGGTGTCTTGACTACCTTGGTATAATCCGGGAAAATATCCAAATCCACAGGCTCATTAAAGAACAAGGATGCCTCGTGTTGTCGTAACTTGGTAACCACTTTGCGCACAAGCTGGAACTCTTCACCTTGCAACATGTTGGGATCACCATATTCCCGACGCCATTCTTGATTAAATACAGCTTCCAATTCTTGAGCTTGTTGTCCAATCCACGATGCGATATCATTGAATCGATAACAATTCCAAAAGATTTGTCGAATATCTCGCTCAAACTCCCATATCGTCGAAAATTCTTCGCCTTCAAGATTACGACGCACCGAAGATAAATCCATGGGTCGTTTGATCACCTCGTAATACTGTGGGAGGTTCAACGCCTCAGCATCAACAGGCTCATAAAAGGCATTTGCTGATGGCATAGACCAAAGCTTTTTGATAATTCGATCACATATCCGCATGTTGTTATCATCCATACGCTCCTGGATGGCGGCTCGTGGCTTGGGTGATGATGTTGTTGTACCATTAGTTGTTGTTGCTGCTGCTGCTGTAGTAGTAGTAGTTGTAGTAGCTGCAGGGGATGGTGTTGGTTTGGTGACCTTTTTAGTCGACGGCTTTGTTTCAGTAGCTGTTTTAGTAGGTGTGGTGGCAGCTGGTTTGGGTGTTGTCTTGGCAGGTTGAGAAGATGATAGTGCGGTAGATGTTGACATAGTAGCATTTTTCTCAATGGATGCTGACGATGGTGTATGTGGTCTTGGTGAGTCGGCTGCCTGCTTCCTTAATGCACCAAAGCAATTGATCCACTCTTGATTATACACTTGCTCCAAATGTTTGCCTTCATTGTGTACGATCGTGTTGGGTTTGTTGTATGTAAAGCAATTGCTGAACATCAGCCGAACATCATCATCAAATTGCTCAGCATTCGCATATTGATTGGTCTTGAGCTTGGACTTGATGGTCCCCAAATCGATAGGCTTCTTGATCACATTGAAGTAATTGGGAATACCTTGCTTCTTTGGATCAACAGGTCGAAGGAATTCAAATGCATGCTTGTTCTCCATCGTCTTGGCCAAAACCAATGCACACTTTTCTCGATCATTCTTTGGTCGCTCAGGCTTCTTTTCAAGCATCTTGGGTGACACCGTCGCAGGTAGTTGAGTCGATGATGCATGAACAGGTGAAATGCTACTGGCAAGTGATTCAGGGCGTGGCTGTGCTGGTGAAGAGATAGGTGATATGGAGCTGGGCACTTGTCCTTCTGCAGCTGATGTTGGTTGGGTCTTCTTGGCAGGTGGTGATGGTGGTACAGCAGCAGATGCTTCAACTTTGGATGGGGCAGGAGATCCTTTGGATGGCTGTTGTTGTGTTGTAGCAGCAGCAGCTGCTGCTGCAGCAGCCTTTTCCTTTTCCATTCGCATCTTTTCCTGTAACTTGGCACGTGCGGTAGCGATTTCCTTTTCAAGAGCGGTCTCCAAGCTTTGGCCAGCATCGTAAACAGGTGTACCAGGTCCATTGTACGCAAAACAATTGCTCAACATCAACCGAATGTCATCCTCAAGCTCTTTGAATGTCTTGTAAACACCCGTTTCCAATTTGCTCTAGAAATATTTAATTAGCACCATTATCTTGCTTGAGACATCAACATGCTGCATGATTAAACATACCCTTACAGTACCAAGATCCATGGGTCGTCTAAATAATACAAAGATAGGTTAGCATGAAGACTCTATAAAAACATGAATCACAATGTGGACGTACTTGATAATTGTATAATAATTGGGAGCACCATCCAATTTCTCATCCACAGATTGCAAGAATGGAATAGCTGATGGATGACGCATGATCTTCAATAACACCCGCTTGCACATCTTGAAATCAGTCGATGTCATTCCCTCAGGACGTTTGGTAGTGATCTTTGGAATATTCAATCCAGGTGCCTTATCTCCTGAAGGACCAACAGCTTGTTGTTGTGGTGTTGCTGCTGGTGGTGTAGGTTGTGTGGACTCGTTGTTGGTAGGCACAATAGCTGGTTGTGATTTTGATGGAGGCGGTGCCGGAGTAGTGGGTGTTCCAACTGTTGTTGTAACTGAAGATGTAGCAATACCGGGCGATGAAGTAGCTGGCGAGGATGGACTAGAAAGAGCTGGAGAAGAAGAAATACTTGCGCGATCGGCTTTGGCAACTGCTGTAGATAATGCAGGCTTCTTCTCTGGTCGCACGCCATCTATAATAGAAAGGTCAACACATCTTGTATCCAAGAAATGATTAAAGTACTTACTTTCTTTCTCTTTTGGCGTAGAGGGTGTTTTGGATTTGTGAACCTTGGCTGGCTTTGAAACAGGAGGTGAGGGCGTGGGTGGTTCTGATAGCTCCTCTGGTATATCTTGTACAAGTGATGGCATACGGATTGTAACTTTGATCCCAACGTCAGCTGGCTTGTACATGTATTCACAGAATTGTAGCAGATGCTTGCGAACAGAGTGATCCAGCATCGAGTTTTCATCAGTGCTATTCAATTGACTTGCCATTAGTTTAGTTCAACAAGGAAAGCAATATGATTTTAGGTACTCACTTTAGCATCCTCCATATGGTATCTTGCAATTCCACATTCGATTCAAATTGCTTCCGAAGATTCTCAATATAAAGCTGCTCGGCAGGTTCCTTGGACTTTGAATGTCGTTTGTCATCGAGGATCACAGCACGACCTTCTTCTTCTGCAAACTCTTCAACAAAACGATTTTGCGGCAATTCGGATTTCAAACGCATAGCAGGGCCAAGCCAGGTGAGCATTGCACGTGCAACATAGTGCGATACATCGACACATGGATCATCCTTGATCACGTTCAATAGGTACTCCGTCAACTTGTTATCGTTCAAGCCGCAAAGCACGAATAAGCTGTCGAAAGCACAAAGTCGAATGCCAACAAAATTCCCATATCTAAACGATCGATGTAAGTATGAATTTTCCTCAACACCCATATACCCGTAACTCACCTTGTGTATTGCATAAAGAGCTTATAATTGGGCTCAAGCACGCCATTCAACATCATTTTTGTCAACGTCTAGTATATAGGTATTAGTGACACAAAGCACCTTTTCCCATCATTGGTAACACACCTTAATACAGCTGATAGTGACAATATTGTGATAAGTAGGGATCACGCAATCAAGTGTCCTGAATCGCTCAATCTCGGATACTGCTGCTGCTAAAAGCTGCTCATCTTGAACCGTTTCCACTGGCACCATGTCAACATCCATATCGTTCGTGTTCTCTTTGGCGGGAATGAAGGCGTCACCAACAGCGGATATAAGGGTAGCAATGTAGTAGCTATCGGAATACTAAAGAAGGAACATAATGTGTGAGATCCTAAACGAAACTAAATAAATGATCCCTTCTTACCTCATTGCCAATATTGTCATTGTACTTTAGCAGGTCTAATAACAATTGGCGTACTTGAACCGGTGTTCGACCATGGTTGTCGCGTACTTGTGAGAATGCAATGACCATGCCTTTTTGCACAAAGTAATCTGAAAAGTTGCTGAAATTGTTTGGCCTGGGTATCATTTGGGTGACAGGAACATCATCGTCAATTTCCATGGGTGAGTCTTGTTGGGGGAAGCAGTAACGCGACTGGAACATTTTGCATAATTGGTGTAACCCGACCCATTTCATTTCTTCACCACCACACTATAATTGTGTGTAACCTGTCAATAAACCTTGTTTCTCCCAAATACCGATCACCCATGATTTCTTTACCTTGGCCAATGCATAGGCAGCTTCCATCCGGATTTTGTAAAAGCATTTTGGATCAATCAAAGCACGAAGCAAGCTGGTTGCTGTCGGTAAGGATGGCATATTCCGAAGAGCCATAATCGCCTATCATCATCATTGCCACAACAATGAGGATTGCATTGTACCTCCATGTATGTAAAAGATTGAATCTTACCTCGTATTGTGCCACCACATCTCGATCCTTAGTCAATTCACCAGCCCACATATAATCAGGTTGTTGGAAATCAATCGTGCACAGCCATTCAAAGTCGGCATCAAGGCGGATCCAATCAAACATAGCACTAGCAGCACCACTGGTATCTTCTTCATCTTGACCCCATTCCACTACCTTCCACGATTGTCGTTGCTTGGGATCTTCAAATACGGGCATACCAAGACCAAGTGCAGGAATAATGCCGAGCACATTGGTTGTACCACCCTCACCATCTTCCTTGTCAGCGGCATCTTCTTCAGCTACAGCAGCGGCAGCAGCGGCTTGTTTGGCAAGGAAACGTTTGGTGTTACGACGAATACGCTTATACTTGGTGTTGAATTGAACCTCAAACTTGTGCTTGTTGGATTGAATGTCCAAAATATGCTCATAGGGTGTGCCGTCGGCTTCGTGGATACGCACTGTCAAGTTGCCGGTGAACAAAGGCGCGATCATGTCCTGATAGTCAATGGTGCCACCTTCAATATGCATATCGTTGGGAGACTTGGTTCGATTTTTGGTGCCTAAAAGCTGATGGTTGCTGTTTTCTTGTCGCATGTAAAACTCAACCACCATCTTTTTGCGATTAAAGTGGAATGAAAACGTAAACTTTGGACAACCGCTGCGATAGATCCACTGATCGGCAAACGTCTTGGTGTCAAAGCCGCTCACTTTGCGACATAATCGTAAGAAAAAGTGGGTGCTCAAAGCGTTCTGGACAAGTTCTCCACTGATAGCTGATACACGGATCTTCGGGATGACACGTGACATGCCAAGGGTGGCTCCCAATTTGCATATCCGCTTGTCGAGCATATAAAGAACCAAGGGTGCTTTCAATTCAATAAATTCAAGGTCGTCGGCATCGAGTGGTGACGGCAAGGCTGGATTATACAATGGCGGTCGATTCACATCAAGCTCACAACAAAGTTCCATATCCTATCAAATATCCATGAATATCCTATCCTATCCTCTTTCCCTTGATAACATACCCTTTTCATGCGTAGCCGGAATTCACTATTACCCAAATGTCGTTTGATAAAGAGAGCACCCATGAGGTTGGCAAGACCATAAATGAGCCAAGCGTCGGCCCATGACTTTTGTACAATGTGGATGCCAAACCATTGCCGTGCCAGTGCAAGACTAAGGACGCGTCGCGTTTGGTATGTCTGATCAATGATATCACCAGAATGTAATAACCGTGAACTACAAAAAGGTCGTTAATATTCATAAATCCTCTTTCCCCATCATTGAATGAGCGTACCTGCAGATGGCAAGTGAAGCGCTTGAACTAGTTTCACACCATACATCCTCAACAAAGACAAGCTTGTAGTCATGGAAAGGATAAGAGCCATATTCTTGAGGATAAAAATGCATTGCCTATCGTTTTTATTTGTGTCAGTAGTTGGATCATGGTACGTAAAAGAAACAAAAAGAAACTTACATGCATCAAGAACCCGCAGCTGACAGCCAATTCTTCTTCTCGTCCAGGAAGTCCAAAGGCGTATATATTTGACATCATGTTGATTTCGGCCATCAAGCTTTGTTGTTGACTTTCATCAAGATCAGTGCCTGTCAAGACCTCCTCTTGGAATTGTGCTGGGGTGAACTTAAGCATCTGGAAAGGACCCACTGCAAAGCCAATAAAAGGTGCAGCTGTTGGCGCCGACAAGTTGTAATGTACAATCTTTTTGGATGGATCCGTTGGATGGGCCACCTGAACAAACACATGTTACTTAATGGCGTATTCTCCCATAGATATCCTCGTAATTTCACATACCTGCTCCACAACTTCACCACTGCATACAACCACAGTAGGATATTCATCATCACCCATGTCACCATTTCCACTGCCATCGTAATCTCCAGCGAGTGCTCCCAGCTTATTCGGTACAATAAACTCCATATCCCAAGTACAGCGATCATGAATCCGGTCCATGCATGGCAACCAAGCACGCGTTGCTCCAGGCAGCGGTTGATTAATGGTATATAAGTGGTGGTAACGCTACATGTGTATGTTAGAAGAAGAAGATCGATTCAAATGGATCATGTATACACTCACGTAAGGTGCGACGACTTCATCGGGATCGACAAATATTAAACCATTCCGCGGATTTTCCAATTCGTAATCAATCCGAATCACCACTGGAGCAAAGGATGGTGTTGTTTGAGAGGTTGTTGTTGTGTTTTGCAATGGTGTGTCATCTGGCAAGTCTATAGGTGGATTATAAACGTTATAAGCATGATGGTTCCATACCATTCGATTCGATATCCAACACAACTTGCCTGATATTGAATACATGTCGCTTGAAATCATCCTTGCATCGGCATCAGATATCTAATGAATGGAATGGGGATTTCATTGTTATTCAATACCATGACCCACTTTCCTCATCCCACCCCCCTTTTCATTGTCGTTGATCTGCCAATGCATGCTCCCTTTTATAATATGCCGTCGTACCTGTTGAATGCATCCCTCGGGTATCCTCACAAGAAGCTCTCCTTCATCAGCCTCTCTCAAGGCATTAAGATATCGACTTTTGTAGACATGATGGTGTGCAACTGTGGTATTCTCGCCTAGCGTGAGTTCCGACACTGGATCCGAATAGCTATATTCTGCCGGATCGCCATTGACTTTGACACGTAGGATCTCTATAGTCGTAGGGTGGTTAGAGATATTATCCGTAGTAGTCTAGCTGTTGTCATTCAAGTAAACGTACTGCATTGCCGACTGTTGATCCGTACATTGGGCAACTTTTTTTGGAGCGGCTGGATGGTAAGCTCTGCAGAGCCCTATTCATTGTACACGTGAAAGAAAAGAGAGAGAGAGAGAGTATCAGTCGCATGTTGCTTTCATCGAGTTGCTATCACTATTGCAATGTCGTCGTTCTCGGTGGTGTATTGTATGGTATGGAGTGGTGTGTGTGGGTGGGCGATAGGCTGTACCTTTATAAAGCGCCTACTTGGATCAATGTCTAGCACGAACCGTTCATGACTTGTATAAAGAGCCAAACAAGAAAACAAGAACGCAATGTCAGTCTAAATGCCGTGATGGACGAGTGGAATAGACAAAGGATACTTATAATGTGAGTGTTTTCATCACAGTAGGCCACAACTGCGAGACGGGTTGGTGGTTGCAGCACTTAAGACTTGAAGTAAGGAAGCACCTCTCAATCCGCAAAGCTGAGTGACGTAAGCAATCAATCTCAGAGAGTAACCGTGCGCCTCCTCCCCTTCGCTTGTCCCACAAGCTGCATTGACTTGGCACCCTCCCATTGACCATCCTACTACTACAACTAGTACTATCACTCATACCATTCAATATACATGTATTTCAAGTATGCCTATGATACTCCAATAAATTGTTATACAATCGTTTTGCTATACCTTTGAAGACTCTTTTGGTATGCTTGACAACCTCATTCTTTATTTTCCCACCGTTTCTTTAACCACACAACTACCACGTGATCTTGTACTTACATTCGTCAACCTTTCTTTTGCCTTCTGCCGATCAGGAGTATACTTCATGGTCCAAATGGTACCAGTGCCCTCTTGGCGTTATTAAAGTAAATCACTTGAATTGATAATGGTGCTATCAGGTGTATGAAAAGTTGGCTCACGTCTTGGACAAATCGAGACTATGGCTACTCAACTCGCTGCTACCTCTTGTATCAACATCTGGAAGGCGGGAAGCTGTTCGTGATTATCAAGCATAACAATGCCCAACATGGATTACACACAAGAATTTGGAAGGAGGCATCAAGATAATACCAGGTTAATATTATGTTTTTTCATTGTAAGCTAAGAGCTATCAATTGAGTGAGGCAGTTTATTATGTATCAATGTAAATGTTATATGTCTATTCTTATGTTACAAGAAGCTTGTATACACCTTTATTAATGGTAGAGTGATGGGTTGTCAATGTTAATGGAAGACTACAGGTAAAACATGGCGAATGACGAGACGCGTTGTCGCGTGGTATCTAATGACTGCGCCCTGTGTGGCATTTTCAAGCGCGTATGCACGCGTACCTTAAATCTTCATTTCGGCGGAGAGGGCATGGAACAACACTCTTTCATCGACGTTGCACGCTGATATCAGGGAAATGAAGCATGGTCACCACTGCTCGAACAGCTAAAAGAACACAAGTGGCTAGCTCTCAGCAGAGGAATAAACGTCAACGCGATAACAGCACTACTCCTTCATTGACCTTGCAGCATTACTTTAAAAAGACATCGTCTTCCTCGCAACACGATAACAGCAGCACCCACAACACGCAACAACAAACTTCCTTTGAAAGCGATCTGGAACGTGCAATCGCCTTGTCATTGGCGGAATCGGCTTCAACATGCATAGCAACAAACGATATTGACGACCCAGCAGCATTGTCACTTCACCATGACGACGCAGGAACTGCGCACTTTCACGCTGATACGGCCATATCCGATGACATCGATTCACTTTTGGATAACAACATTGACAGCAATATAAAAAAAGAAGCAGATGATATGGAAGCCAACGTTGATATCAACATCGCCAAGGAAGCAGGAGATGATCCAGTTACGCCTATTGAAGACGACGTTGCTACGGGCATGAAGAATGAAAAAGCGACAAATGATACGTATCAGCAGTGCCCAGTATGTCAAGCTTCTATCAATGCCGAATCGATCGATACCATGAATGAGCACATCAATCGTTGTTTGGATGGAAGTTTGGTAAAGGAAGAGGTGCATAGCAACAGCAACAACGTCATGGCTACCAATGATGCGACAAAGAATGACACAAAGTCTTGGTTCCGAACCATGGAAAATGCCATCCGCGGTGTCCTCGGCCCAAAAGAAAACAGCAATACGATCAACAACCCAGCAACGAATCATTCATCCAACGACAAACCATCATCGTCATCATCATCAACAAAGGGCAAACAAAAGCGCACATGTCCATTTTACAAATGGGTAAAAGGTAAACAATGAAAAGTACGTTTCTTTGTGTTCAAAAAGCTAAATGATATGATTGAGCAGATACGACCCTTGTGGTGGATGCCTTTACGTATGGCAAGATTCCCGATTGCACAGGTTATTTCTTATCCCATTTCCACAGCGACCATTATGGTTACCTCGGCAAGAAATGGGCTCATGGCACCGTATATTGTTCACAAATCACAGCCAATCTTATCCAGCAGAGGTTGGGTGTCGGCCGTCGTTATGTGTGTGCGCTACCTATGAATGTCAAATACCCCTTGAGTGATACTATCAATGTCAGCCTCATCGATGCCAATCATTGTCCTGGTTCAGTTCTTTTTCTTTTCGAGATATTGCGACCGGATGGTGTTGTCGTGCGACATTTGCATACCGGTGATTTCCGTGCCACGCCCCAAATGTGCCTTCATCCTTTGATCCGCCAACCCATGAATCCACCCATTGATACGCTCTATCTCGACACAACCTATCTCGATGGTCGTTACATGTTTCCAATACAAGAGGACGTGGTCCGTGCAGCATGCGACATAGCTCATGAGCAATGTTTTCATCAACCCGTACAACAACAATTGCAGCTGAAACCTGCCACAACAACAACAACAAGCAAAAGTAGTGCCCTTGTGGGATGGCTTCAATCATCACAAAAGCCTAAGGTTGACCTCGTCACGGATGAATCAGAAGGCACATTGGCAGCAATGAAAATGACAAATGCACGACCCAAGTCCAAAGTCCTTGTAGTGGTTGGCACTTATACCATTGGCAAAGAAAGGGTGTTTTTCAGTAAGTTGGTAGTTGGGGGATATCAAAATAGACCACGTATTCATCCATGCTCTATATTAGACATCGCAAAGAGGCTTGGAAGCAAGATTTATGTAAATGAAAAGAAACGCAAGATCTTGGCATGTCAAGAGAACAAAGAGCTGGACTCCCTCTTGGTAACCGATCCACATCAAGCACAAGTACATGTACTGCCACTGGGAACTTTGAAGATTGATGTATGTATATATATTGTGTATGTCATTGTGTTCTTCCTCTAATGCATATATAGTTATTGGAGAACTATTTGAAGGGGATGCGACCTCATTTTACATCATTGATTGCTTTTCAACCAACGGCACAGACTTTTCGACCTTATGGCTCACCATCAATGGGGCCGCCATTATCAGAAATCATTGCTCAACCTCCCAACCGATCCATTGTATTGAAACCATTAAGAGCATCCACCGCCACAGTCAAGCTGTATCCTATACCCTATTCAGAGCACTCAAGCTTTCGCGAATTAGCAGCATTCATTGGAAGCTTAGAAATCCGACGCATCATCCCCACCGTCAATAACCGAGACGAGGCTTCCCGAGAACTCATGTTTGCTATATTAGATGGATGGCAACAAGACAAAAAGAAGGAACAACTAAATGGCATTGTGCCCTATCAAAGCGAACATTACTGGTAAAGGACGACATGATGATGCCCTCTCGTTTGTATTTATCATCCACCACCATTCCATATGTGTATAAATGTATTCACTCCCATCATCCTTTGAAATTAAAATACCATTTAATAAGTATTTGTGAGAACGTCTACCAAACATTTTGAACCACAGGGATTTCTGGAAGATTGTATGGATTCTTCAACTGGTATATCCACCATTCTGCGGTTGTTTCGATCGTCTCAACATCAATCGAGGTTTCAATTGGGTCGGATGATGATTTGGTGACATGATAAGTGATGGATACAGGTGTCAGTGAATCGAAATTGGCATGGTCACGGTAATCGATTTCAGAGGTGGCTCTTCTTCCATAAAGAGGAGGAGTAATTGTAAGGTTGCTTATGGGCTTGGCAATCTCCAAGTTCTTGTTGACGACTTTTGTGAGGTAGAGTTCAAGTAGGATATGAGGCTCCTCTGTTGTCGTTGTTGGTGTATCGTTGGGTATGGTGATGGCACGCCCCTTTGTTGATTTGGCGGCTTTGAATTTATCTTCTTCGTCCAATGGCATGGCAACGAAGCGTACACACAGCGTATCCGGATCCACGCTCACGTGATCTCCCAGTATCCGACGTTCTTGGCACACAATATCATGTTCCTCACCATTGGGCGTATCAATCTCACAAGTAACGTTAATCTACAATAGCCATCCGATAACATTAGTGAACGTGAAGATGTTGTTTATCTTTTGCTCTCACTTGCATATAGCTTCCACCCCTCATTTTGCACATGGCGCGTGATGCGATGGGTCAAGATGGGTGCGGACAAATGGGCATAGAATGTATTCAATCGTGCCATACAAAGAAGGTCTCGGTCAGTGGTATAGTCTAGTATCCTGTTAAGGATTTCATGTGGAAGAGTGGATAACTGAGTAGGTGATAGTAGGGTTGTCATTCGAAAGAAAGTAAAAGTAAAAGCCTAATCAAGGATACGCACAAGGGTTTTTGTCCTGGAGACCACATGATTATGCATTTCTGCTCTACCCATAGCTCTCCCTCTCAGTGAAAATGACAACTCGGAACGTCAACAAGCGGCATTATCTGACAAGCCATTTCCGGTACTACTACTTTTTCCCCTTTTATCACCGCCGACACTTTTAACAGCTTTCTCCTTCACGTTGATCGATTACTAAGCATGAGCACTGTACCCCATTCCGAGCCCCAAATGAAGGCCGATCTTGAGTCATTGGTCTACTTGGAAGAAATGTAAGCGTCTCGCGAGAATAACAAGAGAGTTGGTGCTAAGTGGGTCCTTGACTAGGTTCCAACACTATGGTCACGAGGATGGATTACGAGATGGCAAGGAGTCTGGTGAACTTGAAGGGCGTATCTTTGGATGTGAAAAGTCATTTGAATTGGGAGTTGAAGTGGGATTCTATGAAGGATGTGTACAAACATGGCGTGAGTTAGCCGAAGCTCATGGAGACAAGGTTTCTAGCAAGTAAGTGACCCATTTCCCTCACCCACATGGATCTATCTCGAGATTAATTCTACTATGATCGTTATAGAGTATCAAAGCATCTCCAATCCTTACAAAAGATGATTGATGAATTTCCTCGCGAGAACTGCCCGAATACAGACATGTATGGTGCACGCGACAAGATGAAGGCCAAATTGAAAGTGATCACATCTCTGCTCGGCGTACGACAAAAGTTCAACATGGAGGATCCACCTAAAATGATCTATTAAGCATATCAACCATCTCTCGCATACCATCCAATTTTGCTCTTTCATCGTACATTAATGGCCTACAATAAATAACATCCATCACTATGCATCTACGTCTCATTTATTGTTGTCATGGAAACGGCTTTAGCCTAACTTGGATCATTTCATGGAATATTTATCCTACTTGACAAATCATAGATCAACATCTTAATTGCCTTATCCAATGCTTGCTCACAGGGACATCGTTCAATTATACGTGTGCTGAAGGTGGTGTCGGCAATCGGTCCGAGACACTATCATCCCCAAGAACAAATATCAATGACACCGTTGTTCTTCTTTGTTTTGTATGAAATCCAATAACGAAACCAATATTACATCATTCATATAGATCATATGGCTTGCTTTGAGTGACAATGTATACGCACAAATTCATTCATTCATTCACTTTACCAATCTGTGTCGGGCCGATGACCCGTTTCACGTGGGGGAGGTTTTCTCAGGGG
Organism: Lichtheimia ornata; assembly: GCF_029851405.1. Classification (NCBI taxonomy): domain Eukaryota; kingdom Fungi; phylum Mucoromycota; class Mucoromycetes; order Mucorales; family Lichtheimiaceae; genus Lichtheimia; species Lichtheimia ornata. Next base: position 192,725 of record NW_026695334.1, read on the forward strand.
ATCAAAAGTTGCGGCTGTAAAAAAGGATGCCCGCCATTTCTTTGTGAACCAGCTTGATGCACGATCACTGTCACCAGAACGTGCCAACAAACAAGCACACGCGCACACACAGATAACAATACAAATTTAACTTGATCATGTGCCCATTTGAGAAGAAAGAGAGAGAGAAATGAAGACCATAATACAAATATTTATGCTGCATCTCTCAGCAGGATCACCCTTTGCATAATAATTGCTGCGCACATACAAAGCAGCAGCTGTAACAGCAATAATCACGTTGATCCATGCTCAAAACACACACATGTGCATACATCGATCGCCCAAACACTGGAACAAACAGCAAGTCAAGCATATGGGATGATGTATTACAGATGAAAGCAGGTACAAGTGTGCGTGTGCGTTTGGTATGTGTGAGTTGCTAAAGAGAGGTTGGGTGGTGGTTGATCTGTATGGTGCTAAAGAAGGATATAGATAAAAGTAGGGTGGTTGTTGGGGGAGCGTGAGGGGATCCATTTTCACAAGGAAGGTAACAATACACGGCAGATACGGTACCGGATCCCGAGATATGAAAGATAATCAGCGCCAGGAAAGACCCGTATACGCTCAACACCAGGAAAATGGCTATCTTGGATATCAACGAATACACCATCCAATTGAAGCGTTCTTTCCAACTTGAGGTGACTTTGAGTATCCAATGGGATCCATTGCGAGTTACTGAAAAACATCCATTGCGCTTGAAAACTTGGAGGTTTACTCCCACTGTTACTACCACCTCCTCCATTCCCCATGTTCCTGCTGCTGGTTCTTGTAGCAAGGTAGGCTTTGGAGGTATGAAGCGGAATTCCACATGCTGAAGATGATCTTTGAGGATTTTTCAATTGAATTGATGGGAGTGATACAGCATCATTGCACTTTTTGTTGCATGACGATGACGATGATGATGAGCTGGTTGGCATTGTAGCCTTGGTACGGTATCGAGGATAATGAGTGGTTGCCGTTGTAGTAGTACCAGCCTTTCGAGAATAAGGGTGTGGATGTATAGAGTGCCGCTGCTGGTTGTATCCAATGACTTTGGTCTCACCAGGTTGAATGGATTCTCTCATGAGCATATAAGGAAGGATGGAAAGGGAAAGAAAAGAAAAAGCAATTGGATGGTGGACCTGTATATATAAGCTGAGAAGAAGAGTAACAAGAACAGCAAGGGTGTACAAGAAAGAGTATTTGTTGGCTCTCCAATAGTGGAAGCACCATAGAAAAAAGAGCAATCAATTTTTGTTTGTCATGAGATCATTTACATTGCCTTCGATTGTCGGTTTCATATGACCACCTTGGCAGAAGAGGAATTGCATGTTCCCCTGATCATAAAAGTCTAATTGAAGATGATGATGCTATATCCACACTAATAGCATTGCCGAGCCATGTTATGAATTATCCCTTTTAATGTCGATTGTTGCAGCTTTATGGGAACCGTGGTGCAACTGCGTGATGCAAATACACTGTGCAACGCTTGGTGGTGTATGTTGTATTGGTCTCCAAAGTCGCGTGAAGCATCATGAGCATCGGTTTGTTATCGCCCAAGCACTCACGTACTTTGCCCCTTTTTGTTTTATCGTTCACGTGGTCACTTGCAATAGAATTTGGTGCCTTCTGATCTTCATGTTGTATTCATCAAATGAAATTACACGCTGCCATGTCGATCCTCTCTTTGCATTCAATGTAATGCTGCTCACCCGCTCCTTCCTTTTAGATAGATGCGAAAGCAAGGTATGCAAGAAATGCGTTATTGGTATTTGGGCATTGATCTACCTTGATTATAGGCACATGTATTGAATCCTATGCATGCATACATTCATTGTGTGTTGTTGATAAAGCATTATCTTTGTCTCTCTCTCCCTTCATCATCAAAACACATTCGTTGTATACAATCACCAACGTTTTCCTTTTATGGACATCCTGTAAGTTTCCCTCTCTTTTTAAAGGAGGCAAACCTAATAACCTATCATTTTCCACAACAAGACAAAGGTAAGCTTTACACGTCATGGTACAAACAACAAGCTGGAATAAGCTTGTGTCCCATTACACCAACAGCTAGCTCTAATGCAATGCACGATGCAGCATATGAAAGAATCCATACACCCACACCCAACCATATCCACAATCCTGGATGTGGAATCATCATCCTTTGTGCCAATGTCACTGGATTACTTTATATTTACGGCATGTGTGCCCAAATGCGGATTGTTGTGAATATCAGCGTGGGACGTGTGTCCTTTGTGTAAACAATCCAGAAACTATGCTATCATAAATCACTCATACTCACACCACCAGATCAATAAATACAGCATGTTCATGGCTCGTCCCAGTCTAAGCATATACGTGTTGCACCTAGGATCCAAATACGTGATCATCTTTACAACTTTATACAGCGCTTTTGCGTGGTAGGCTTATAGTGTAATGCATTGATACGCATTCGATTTTGCATAGAGTGGGATCATTGCTTGCCCCATTGCCACTTTTTATGATTCTACAATGGTAGACTATCACGTTTATACGATGGCAAATAACTGTTTATTAGTCAAGAATCGAACAACCATGGCTGATATTGCCGAAATCGCTGCGATTGCGCCAATTGTTTGGATAGAAACAGTCCAACCATGGCGAGAATGAATGTAAGAAATAAAAGGATCGCCGATAAGACTACCAGGTACCGAAAGCAAATAAGACCAACTAATAGCCTTTTGTGCTTTTCTCATGCCTACAAGGTCGCTGACAACTACAGGTCTCATGTTTGGAAAAATACCACCCAAAAGACCAAGGGATCCACAAAAGACTGCAAACATTGGGATTGTATCGGCGTGCTGCCATAAGGTCATGATAAGGAGGGCTGCAACAATAATGTTAATATAAAGGTAATGAGCGTCACGTGAAGCTGGTGGTTGTCAAGTTATCCGCAAAAACCCATACCATTAATAGATAGAGTTGCCGTGAGCACATTGAGTCGCCCATATCGATCAGCTATGAAACCGAAACCAATACGCGAGATAGAGGCCATGACAAAGACGATGGTAATAACGAAAGCAGCCAGAGTTGGTGAAGCACCCACATTTTGAGCATAAGACGGTGCAAGAAATAAAATTGTTTGCCAGTGGAAAGGGAACGTGAAAGATAAGAGGAGGATCAGCAAGAAACGTATACTCAAAAGAGAATTGTCCAAGCATTCATCTTTTGAAGAAACCTTTTCATCTTTGGTTATCTTTTTGGTAGATGGTTTGTTCTTTGGTGAGCGGAGTACAGGATATCGTGGTCTTGATAAGATTGCAGACATCAAAAGCATAATGAAAACAACACTAGCCATGATCGTTAAGGTTATTTGTCGTCCAAAAGCCAATAACGATGCTTGGAAGCTATTAGCTAATACTATTGGACCCATGGTCGCTCCGCTCCATGAAATGCCTTTGAATGAAAGTGTTACATTCAAAACTACAAAGCGTTTATGCATCAAGAATTTACCATTTGCCAGCGCACGATTCTTCACAAACCATTGAGAGGTCAACGTTGTTGGCGTATTGAATACCAAGCATAACCCAATCCCATACATAAACCCCTGGGCTGCAAAGAGTTGCCATAATTTGGTTGCAAAACTAGCAAGGATCAATGCCACTGTGGAAATCAATGCGCCTAACAACATAGTATAACGAACACCAATTCGACGTATCAATGGCGTTATTAGAATGCCTAGTTGCAGGATGGCAACTGTCGTACTACCGATAAAGGACACAGCAACCTCATTTGAATACATTTTGATATAGCTAGTAGGCAATTGTTGTAAGCGTGTTTAGCTTTGCAAGCTTTCCGGTGGTTATGAAACTTACTCTGCCTGAAAGATACCCCAAGAATTGGTAGAACCTGTGCTGACAAAGTACATCATCCATATCCCTGCTACCGTAACCCATCCTGGATTGCGTATCCCTTCAGTCCAATATGCCCCATCATCGATTGATTCTTTAAGTGGTTGATCTCTTTCTTCATGATGATCACAATCACTAATGCCGTTTGCATTTTAACATTAGTACATGCATCATTGAACCCGTCATCTTTATTACGTTACGCTTTGGCCGCTCCTACTATGATCATCAGTGCCCTGGACATCAGGTTTATGCATATCAGTGACAGCTATTGGGTATAGGGTTGATGAAAAAACAAAATGATGGAAAGAGAACGATACATCCAAACGCCTTGTTGGGTTATCAACTTGATGTACATATGTTTACATGATGATGCATCCCATGCATGCAGAAGATTGCGGGCTTTCTTTAATCCATCATCATCATCAATGCCTAACCAGGACCAGCTGGCACGATAGTAGATGCATCGCAATGGCGTATATGAAGCATCCTGTGCTCTTTTTAGCACTCGATCTACACACGTATGTAAAATCTTGATTACACAGAGTCACTTTGCCCATGCGAAAAAGCCCAAATGAATGTCTTTGATTGATATTGGCACCTTATCATTGTTGCTCCACAATCGAACTTATACAGCATAAAGGTCCTTCTACATACCGACAAAGAAGGATACAACATTGGCACAATAAAATTGTATATTTATATAAGATGTCTTGTCCAAATTTCTAACCATGCATCTACTTTTATAGTAAAAGGTCGTTCCTAACACAGCAGGGTAAAATGGCGCAAAAGCAGGCATTGTTGTGCTGCTAAACTCCGGTGATTCGAGGTGCATCATCATATCCACATGGAATTGTATTTCGTGTGCATGGGAGCCTCCTAAGGAATTCGAATGCATACCTAATTTGATCAACCAGCAAAAAGGAATGATAAAAGAACAAATCTTATGCAGACACGTGATCGAATCCAACATGTGTGTTGCGTGATACCAATTGCTTGCTAAGCTGGATCTCCCATCATTACACACCATGCATTGATAAGGTTTTCATTTTCATCGTAGCCACTACTACTCACTAAAGACATGCTTGATTGCATGAAGACGTGCACGATGATGCATTTGTTTATACAAACGGAACTACCTTTATTTCATCTAGGCTATAACCTAACGAGCTAGAAGGGAATAGGCCGAATTCAAGTGGATAACAAGCAATGCTTTCTTCTAGCTATCTTGCCATCATCGCCGTCGCCATCGTCCGCCAACATGCATAGTCATCATCGTCTTCGTGACAATCTCTAAAACACACAAATGGGAAAGGATGGGTCTTGCAGGCTTCCTTTTGGATGTCAACGAGATATGGGACTTGATTAACCAACATCATATTGGCAAGAGAAAGTGGATAACGTTTATTGTACCATTGTCGTTATCGTCATTGTTGTGGATCTCGTTGTTGCTATCATCGTTATTGTTGTGAATGTCGTAATCATCGCAGTCGTCATTGCTGTGAATATGGTAATCATCGTAATGTTCGCCTCTATAAATAAAAAGGAGCCAAGTTAGATACCGCTAGGCGATCCTCTCAAAGGAAGAAAGCAAGTCAGAAGGAATTCACAAACCAAATCACCCACCATACGAGCAACGTCGGGCGACCCCTTGTTCTTGAGAAGGCACTGCACGAATCACGCAAGGCCAGTTCGATCCATGGCAAGGAAGGACATCACTTACGTAAAGTCCAGGCTCATAGTTGTCCTCATTCATCCTCTCCAAAGAAAGAATGACCCCCAATCCTTCCAATCATTTCCCACCTCATGAAAAGAAATCCTCAAGGGAAAAGAACGAGCCTATCACGAGAAGGCCGTGTTAGTTCAACACGTTCACGAGCTATTGCAAATCCCTTTTTACCTCAACACGGTGACCATGCTCTTCCAAAAATCCATCGTCATCGACCCATCCTCAACTCAACGCAGGCCTATAGAGCCCTGGACGCGTTCCAAGAAGCTCTTCCAACAACTGGCCACTTGATCCAGGCTGGGACTTGAACCCAAAGAGATGATGATGATGCCCCCAAGTGGCATTGCCTGACCAAAGAAACCTATTCAATTCATTATTAGCACACACAATAAACACCCTTTTCATTGTTTGTTTCATTGCACTTGCCTTTTCCATATACACAAACCACCCCTTTGTTGTTGGTTACTGGAAACCGAAAGCCATGGTGTAGTAGTGTAGTTGAGCCGAAACAAAACCAGCCAACGTCTTGACACCAAACTTGCCCTCTATACAAGCTAACACGTCAATGGAACCAGTTCGGCTGCAACATTCGACTCTGAATGTACCTGTTGACACCAGCAAGCGTAAGGCGGGAATAGCAGCAACGAACAAGAGGAAGCAACCGTATCGCCATGGCAATAGCCAACCCACCCACCACGCTCATTCCTCCACACTCACTCCTTGACAATGCATGTCACCTCACAACCAACAAGAGCGCTCTTTGATAATACATTACCTTGATCGATACGTCGTGAATGGAATAAGGAAAAGTGGGAGAAAAAGAAGAGAAGCGCTGTCTCAAGTCGTGAAGCTACCGTCCCCAAGTTTAAATCCCCTACTGCTATTACACTGAGGCCACTCAATGACTCTATACATACCATCCACCCATCGTCATCATCACCCTCATGATAGAAAATAGGCACGCGTAAATAAAAGAAATCGCATAGCAAAAGGATGTGTGCCATTTTACACTTTACATGATAATGATGATCCAACAACACCCATTGTTGCCATGCTACCATGTCACCTCGAAACAAAAAAAAAAGGTGAATGATGGGAATGATGGGCTGGAGAAGGACAATCATTCACATGCATTGGATTGGGCAACAATGATTGAGCTAATGCTGTATAAGCGTTATTGATGTATTCACTTTAAATGTGGAAGTAGGAAAGGAAGGAAGCAGCCTTAATAAGAAAGAGGTTACGATCCCCGCGAGATTAATAAACACGGCGTAATAACATCACGTTGGCATTCGATATAGATGGTCTATCAATCATCATCTTGGTGCTTTTCATCGTCATCACGTTGCTCAGCTGGTTTGATATGGCCTGGCAGCATGAATTTGATACGGATGAGGAACCATGATAGCACAACAGCAACCACCGCTCCGCATCCAACGCCCACGTTTGAGATCTTTCCCAACCCTATCGGTGAAACCTTTAGCATACTGTAATAGGATGTCACGTATGATTGATTACTTACAGAATACTGGTGAATCTGTGACAACCCAAAGCTTGACCTTTGCGAAGCTTGGAATGAGAAGTCCGAGACCGTTCACAAGGCCAATTGCCAAGGCGCGTGAGTTAATATCACCTTTGTAAATGTCCATTACCCACACTAAAACAAGGGCTACCAATGTATCCACGATGATTAATGCGTAAGCTGCCACAAAGACGAGTGCTGCAGGAGTATTCCCATGATTGACTACAGCAACGATAATACTCCAGATGGTTCCCCATACTGTGACAACTCCAGTATGGATGACACGATCATTAAACCAGTCGGATGAATATCCAACCACAAGTGATACCAGGGCACTGAAGAGGTTTAGCGGGGTGGACATGTAATTGGCAAAAGCGCTGTTGTAGCCCATATCCTTCAATATGACTACAAAGAAGTTGGCCATACAATCCATGAAGAATGCTGACATTAGAATGTATGTCATCAACCAGGTATATGGCTTGAATAGGATTTGCTTGAAGCTACAAGTTAATATCATTAGTGATTGTACATGTGTATTGAAATACAGCACAATGGGTACAATAAATATCAATGACCCAAACAATACATACATTCTCCAGCTATAAGGTGCCGCTGATATCTCCCTTTCTTGTGATGCTTGCCTTTCCATAGTAATCGTGCGCTCTTGCTCAGTGATCCATGACGTATTTTGATGTGGATAATTGGGTACCATGAAATACCCAAGGATTCCGACAAAGATAGCAATTAACCCTTCAACAACAAAGAGCCATTGCCATGCACGAAGCCCTGCTTTGTCGGCAATGGTTTCAACAATGGAGCCAGCAATAAGACCCCCAACCGCTCCTATGTAGCCAAATCAGCCGTTAGTGCCAGGAATTCATTCGTACGATCTCAACTGGTACCTGAGACTCCCATAGATGATTTGTAGATGCTAACGCGTTTTGTCACTTCTTGATCGATATACCAATTCCCCAAGAGAAATACAATTCCTGGATGAAGGGCCTGCCATAATAGGTATCAACATAGGGTCGCGTTTTTCTCCAAAAGTGCTTACCGATTGATATAGACCAAGGCAAAATCTCAAAGCTAATAAACCCTGATGGTTCTTGACAAGAGACATGCAACATTGGATGATGCCAGATAAGAGCGGGAGTGGGGGAAGAAACCATCGTGGATACACCTTGGGTAGTAGCAGACTTCCAGGGATCTGAAACCTGTTATTTATGGATATTGAATGATAAAAAGTCGATTGTATTGCTTTGCTTTATACTTACAAATTGTACCCGAGGCGCAAGACGGTATCAGCCCAGTTGTAAGCCGACGATTCAAGGAGCAAATCTTCCCTCATACCACTAACGTATGCATTTGCTTGTTCACACTATCAGCATCCCGTCTATTTCATTCTTGTCATGCTTCTTACGCAAGTTGCTTCGATCGAGGTACGTGGCAAAAAAGCCCAGAAAAGCCCATACAACGAATCTCATATCAAGTTTTCGTTTTAATCGTCGTCTCACCGCTGTTACATCCGTTATCGTGGACGCTTCTTTGTCTACATTGGTCTCAGCAGTGGTGGAGCAAACGTCTGTATCGCTTTTACTATGTGGCATATTACAACAATGGGAATGGAAAGCAAGTGATGGGTCATATCATATTTAATGTGGCGCCCTTTTTGTTAAACTATGATAGCGTGACACAAAGGCGTTGCGTTTCATTGTATGTAAATGATGGTGGATTACAAAAACGCCAGCAAATAGTAAACAGATTTCAGTGTGTTTCGAATGATCCTCATCAAACTTCGGATTCTCCAACTTTAACTTGAGTCATGCTTTTTAGGGCACTAAACCTGGATCGATGAATACTTCTGAAAGCGATGAAATCCATAATCAACATGAGGCATGATGGATCTTTATTGGAACAGCCCATAGATGTTGGGCACTGTAATCAATGGGTTTGATGGGCTGACAACATTTTTGTATCTAGAAGCTAAATCGGAAACTGGTGAAGGTCTTCCTGCCACTCTTTCAAATGTAAAAAATCCATGTCCGTTCTTTTCGTAATGAGCTTGTCGAGCTACGATCGCGACAAAAGAAGCAAGAATCCACGATCGATGTCAGCAAGTTAGAATCCAGAGTTGGTCGCCTACCGTTAGTATCATTGGATAAAGGAAGTACATCGCCTTGAACCTAACTTTTTCCAATGTAGGTCCCCCGATTCGAGCGATTTGAATAGCACTTGTTCATTCTTCACTGATCCGACTCTCTTTGCAATGGTCAAGCAATATCATCAAAAGACAACACAAGGTTCGAGGAGCATGAATCAGTCGCGTATACGTTCGTTTGACGACCAGTGGATCGGTCGTCGTCCACAGGCGAAGGATGTCTTACCTTATCGCACGCTACATGATTACGATGAGGGTTTGATACAGCAGCAACACAACAACGATGACAACAGCTTGTTTCTCAATCCGTTGGTGCCAAAGCGAAGAAGATACCTTGCTCAAGAGAATCAATCCAACTTGCTATCTTCATTGTCAACTATACCCGGATCACCATCATCATCATCCAAACGACCTAAAACCACCCATGATACCCAAGAGAACGATTTGATGGAACGCTTACTACACCCGGAAAGCACAATGACTCAGCGCGAGAACCATGATGATGATACCCAAATCGAGGACGATGATGATGAAACGACTCAACAATCACAATATGAGGAGGAGGACAACAATGAACCATCCACATCAGAGATCCCTGAAACAGAATTGATGCAGCAATACCATGACTTTATTCAAAATCTCAAGGATAGCCCATTGCATTCACTCAAGTAAGTTTAAATCAGGATACTGGTGATGGCATGTTGACATGTGTGTCTACTTTAGGTCTGAGAATGGGATTGATTTGTTACCGAGACAGCGGGAGCGCTTGAATTACGCCAAACTCAACAAAAAGGTAGGTAGTCTCTTGCTCTATGCATTAAGCTTGTCTCACATGGCAATTTAGATGTATGACAAGTCTAAGGATACCAATGAGTCTCAGGGTGATGAAGCTGGAGCGGCTAGTGGAGAAGAGGTGGATGTAAGTAATAACGAGACCAAGTACCAGATGAAAGACTTATTGAATACTCAGAGATTGGATGCAGAGGAGAATCCAGAGGTTGTGCTTACGATTGCCACATATCATCCATTGATGCCTAGCTATCGTGTGCGAGAATTTGATATGCTTGGATCCCAGACGCTGACCGATTTACGCGACTTTATCTTTTGTATCAAGGACTTTGTGGGTGACAATGATCGGAAAGGCAAGCAACCAGATGGCATTGTGCTCAACACGCAAAAGAAAAAGCTTTCAGCAAGTTGTCTCTTCATCGAAGACGTGTTTTATGTCGACACTCGAGCCGTCACTGAGCTTGGATTGAAAGAAGGTGGACCTGATTTGCCTGATTACAGTGAGCCTATACGAAAGTGGGTTATGGATTTTGGTCGATATGAGCAACCAGGATTGGCTGAATATCAACGACATGATATGCAAGGTGTCACCTTTGAAGACCTTTCGCTCGAGATTAACAAGCCATACTTGTTCTTGCATCAGCATGGATGCCAACATGTCATCATGGTTCGGGATATACGGTGAGTGGATAATAGGAGAGAGGGGATCTGATTGACTTGGTGGGCCTAACAGCTTTTTTTCATGAAGCATCCATTCCAAGCATGATCCACCCCTACGCAGCTCTTATCCCATGGTCACCTACAATTGGCAATTTGTGAGATACAAGTGCAGGATGTGTAATATCTACCCAGCAGCGTAAGTGTGTGTATGAATCAATACATTGAAAGAGGTCTCTAAAACTGGTACGTTAGGTATATGACGGTGAACGATGTTATGAGTGGATCATCACCATGCTTCTTTTGCAAGGAATGTTACAAGCCTTTTCATTTTGACGAGGACAGCAATCAAGTGCTCAATCATCAAGTCACTCAATACTTTAGTATGTAAATAGACAATAGCACATGTAGAGCGCATTTGGTGTCACATGAATTCCCATTACTTGCAAAAATCAATACGTTCCATTGGCATTCGTGAGTTGTAAAGCGAGCGTCCATTAAGTTCATAAAGCCATACTTCAGTTGAATGATTTCGAAACCATCTTACATATACCCTCTAATAAGCTACAATCTTACAATCAATAAGGAAGCAACATGTATATAATCATATTATGTAACATCGACTCAACAAGAGTAAAGGGTTACTTTTTCGTTTTAAGCTGAAAATGCATCATTACGTTGTCTGGTCTTTTATATGGTACTAGACCATTAAGCATGGTTATTATATTGTTATGGCTGTGCTAGGGGCTGCAGTGGTACCAGTACAACATGCGCCGCTTGTGCACAGACATTTGTCTCCCGCATCGGCATTAAGGGGGTGCTTTGTGTCAATTTGGAAGTTTCACTAGCGTCACTTGCAATATTGTGGTCACAAAACCTTTTATTTTTCGTTGTCATAGAAGAATAGACGCGCTCGAACACATGCACACCACTCAATAATACAACTAACTCGATCCGCCAAACGTCAAACGCGGTCTTAGGGTGCGCGTCAGCAACTGAAAAATTCAAGCCCAGCACTTTTAATATAAAAACAGGCTGCGCAACAATGAGCGCCTCTTTGCTAACTCTTTCTTTCTCTTTTCGGTACAGCATGTGCCTGGTGCGAATAAAAGAATAGGCAGCAAGTCCAAGGACGGCGAGGTACTTTTTTTTCATTGGAGTGAGTAGGGTACTCTTTTGGTGAATGTCTGCTTTGGGAGTTCCACAGCTTCACTGGTTCTTCATATCCTGGCAACCCTGGGGTTTCCTCAGCCTCGCTGTTCACGTCGACAAGGCAACCAAGTCATGAGGATAAATGGTAATACACGTTCGCGTTGAGTGCCTGAAAGAACCTAAGGAACGACAAGTGTGCGATAGTGCGAAATCACATACAACTACGCGGTGTGGTTTGCCATGCAACGGGGTGGGGGTGATCATGTAGGTTGTCGCATTGCAGCAAGTCCCATGGAGTCTTTGTTCCCAATGGCATTGCACGATCGATCTCAAGGGTGCACCTAGCTTGTGGTTACAGTTCGGATGGCTAGTTGGGGTTTGGGTGTAGATCGGTCGTGTTCAAATGCAAAGGTACTCATTCTTGATCCGGCCATTCACTGATGCTGCCTTGTAGTTACTGTTCGGCTGGCTGCAAGTCTCCCTTGGTTACACCTTTCGTATTGCTGTGAAAGCAATCCTCACCTTTTGGAATCAGATGTCTTCCACCTTCTCGTTGGTTGGTCCTGTTAATTGGTGTAATAGCATTCGCTTTGCCTCAAGAACTGAGAGAAGACTTGTATTATAAATATAATAAATTCTACCTGTTTTACCTTATAAATGGATGGGATTATGAATTATGGGCATGATATTAGGTCGATGTTTCATTTCGTATCCTTATTGGAGGCAACAAGAATATAGGAGGGATATGCTGGATCTTGCTTAAGAGAATGATCTGTATGGATACATTGTATGTTTGTAATCAACAAGGAGTGGAAAAGAAATGATACATTGAGAATACAACACACATATGGGCCATGCACGCTAAACTTCAAAAGTCAACACCCAATACTCGGTGGAACAGTTTGACTTTGGGTGATTGTCGAAATTGGCACGCGGTGGTTACACAACACATCGTTGACAGGTTGCTGCACAAATGCATGATGATGACGATTGCCTTTGTGAAGGTACGTAAGTGAAACAACATCCCACAATGAAGGTGTTTCAAGGTACGTGTATGACAATAGTGGTTCCATATCACGTTTGCATGTAGGAGAAAGTCGAGCTGCATAAACCAATTGTATATGTAAACCCACGCACCAGATCCTGAAACTCAATGGAGGGATCGATCCCACTCCTCCTTATTGTATCACAAAAGCCGTATCCTTCTTGCATTACCGATAACCGGAACCACCTTTATTATTCCATCTTCGAAGCAATAGTATGTAATCCACAAGCTAGCAACCTCCAACAAGCGTGTAATAAATAAACAATGCTCTATTTCATCTAACTATCTTGCTACTGTACATTGCCACCACCATCGTCGTAGTCGTCCTCCGTCATCATTCCTACTCGTACTCGTACTCGTCAGCAGTCGTCAATATCCTCGTCACCCAATATCCAAAGCACACAAGTAGAAAAGAATGTGACCTTGCAGGTTTCCTTGTGACTCTCGTTGTCGCTGTAGTCATTGCCATCATCGTGAATGTGGTAATCATCGTAATCGTCATTGTTGTGAATGTCGTAATCATCGTAATGGTCGTCTCTATAAATAAAAAGCAGCCAAGTTAGCAAGGAAGCACATCACTTACGTAGAGTCCAGGCTCATAGTTGTCCTCATTTATCCTCTCCAAAGAAAGAATGATCCCCAATCCAATCCTTCCAATCATTTCCCACCTCATGAAAAGAAATCCTCAAGGGAAAGAACGAGCCTATCACGAGAATAGCGTGTTGGTTCAACACATTCACGAGCTGTTGCAAATCCCCTTTTACCTCAACACGGTGACCATGCTCTTCCAAAAAACCATCGTCGTCGACCCATCAACTCAAACGCAGGCCTATAGAGCCCCGGACGCGTTCCAAGAAGCTTTTCCAACAACTGGTCACTTGATCCAGGCTGGGACTTGAACCAAAGAGATGATGATGATGCCCCCAAGTGGCATTGCCTGACCAAAGAAACCTATTCAATTCATTATTAGCACACACTCACACACACAATAAACACCCTTTTCATTGTTTGTTTCATTGTACTTGCCTTTTCCATATACACAAAAGACCCCTTTGTTGTTGGTTACTGGAAACCGAAAGCCATGGTGTAGTGGTGTAGTTGAGCCGAAACAAAACCAGCCAACGTCTTGACACTAAACTTGCCCTCTATACAAGCTAACACGTCAATGGGACCAGTTCGGCTGCAACATTCGACTCTGAATGTACCTGTTGACACCAAGCGTAAGGCGGGAATAGCAACGAACAAGAGGAAGCAACCGTATCGCCATGGCAATAGCCAACCCACACACCACGCTCATTCCTCGGCACTTGGACACACTCTCGCTCCCTGACAATGCATGTTACCTCACAGTCAAAAAGAGCACTCTTTGATAACACATTACCTACCTTGATTGGAATGTCGTGAAGGCGATAAAACCAGACGAGCGACAAAGAGAAAGAGAAGCGTTGTCTCAAGTCGTGGAGCCACCGTCCCCAAGTTTAAATCCCCTTACTGCTATTACACTGAGGCCACTCAATTACCCTACACACACCATCCACCCAAACACACAGCTCACCCATCGTCATCCATCATCACCCTCGCGATAGGCAATAGGCACGCGTAAATAAAAGAAATCGTATAGCAAAAGGATGTGTGTCATTTTACACTTTACATGATAATGATGATCCAACAACACCCATTGTTGCCATGCTACCATGTCACCTCGAATCAAGAAACTTGTATGATGGGCATACTGGGCTGGAGCAAGACAATCATTCATATGCTTTGGATTGGGCAACAAAGATGATTGGGAGGACTGGGTTATTTATTAGCTGGCATTTTAGAAACTACTCCTAAATAGTGTACAAGTATCATGCATCGCCTATGCTGACTGACTCAAGTTACACAACACGTCCCTCTGCATCTTTGGCTCTATTGTACTTATACTACTTTACAATGAACAAAGAACTCTTTTCATATAGCATCACGCTTACAGCATATGTAAAACGTAAAGCTGCCTGTATCTCTAAACTTTGCAATGAAACGAGGGGTCTTTAATAGAACCATGTTGCTCGGCGGGGTGAAAGCGATCTTGTGTCAAACTATGAAGTTCATCGCGGCCAATCCCAGATTTCGCAATGTCGCCACCAGCCAAACTGGATCTGGGGGTCGACCTCTTCGACAACGACGACCAAAAATATTTTTTGGGCTGTTTGCGACATTGAACGCGAAACTTTCACACAAGGTGCTGTTGGCCAAGCCGAGCCCATTGCTCTATTCAAAACCCCACGTTTCATTGTAAAGTTTGGAGATATGGGCGTCTTTATGTTTGTAAGCGTGATGCTATATGAAGAGTGGTCTTTGTTTAATGTAAAGTAGCTAGACCCTGACAGAGCAAAAGATGCAGAGGGTCGTGTTGTGTAACACAGCTACATTTGCATGAATGAAAGGGTCAATGTATAATTACTTTATGGATCATCTACGAACAGGCATGTATTGCCAGCTAACGGCCACTTTTATCCAATCATCATTGTTGCGAGGTCCATTGCATGGGAACGATGCCCCTGCTCCAGACATTCATTTCCATGATTCAATTATCTTGATCCGAGCTGATTTGGCTGAGCTACGGTCAAAGAGAGATTACATCAATCCATACATCAGCATACGTGCGAATGTCTCAGCTGATTAATCCTTGTTCGACCGTAACTCAACCAAATCAACTCGGATCAACCTACTTTAATCATGGAAATGAATGTCTAGAGCAGGAGCATCGTCCACCTACAATAGAATGCACAAAAAGTTGTGGATGCACAAAAGTGGCTATTAGCTGCCAATGTATGACATAAAAGTGAGTGTTGCGTACCTGTCATGCATGGTCCCTGAAGTCCAAACTTTTTAACCCAGTTACACAAACACGTCCCTCTGCATCTTTTGCTCTGCCAGGGTCCAGCTACTTCACAATGAACAAAGACCACTCTTCATATAGCATCACGCTTACAAACATAAAGGTGCCCATATCTCCAAACTTTACAATGAAACATGGGGTTTTTACTAGAGCAATGGGCTCGGCTTGGCCAACAGCACCTTGTGTGAAAGTTTCACGTTCAATGTCGCAAACAGCCCAAAAAATATTTTTTGGTCGTCGTCGTCGAAGAGGTCGACCCCCAGATCCAGTTTGGCTGGTAGCGACATTTGCGAAATCTGGGATTGGCCACGATGGACTTCATAGTTTGGCACAAGATCGCTTTCACCCCGCCGAGCAGCAAGGTTCTAGTAAAAACCCCATGTTTCATTGTAAAGTTTGGAGATATGGGCACCTTTATGTTTGTAAGCGTGATGCTATATGACAAGTGGTCTTTGTTCATTGTGAAGTAGCTGGACCCTGGCAGAGCAAAAGATGCAGAGGGACGTGTTTGTGTAACTGGGTTAAAAAGTTTGGACTTCAGGGACCATGCATGACAGGTACGCAACACTCACCTTTATGTCATACATTGGCAGCTAATAGCCACTTTTGTGCATTCTATTGTAGGTGGACGATGCTCCTGCTCTAGACATTCATTTCCATGATTAAAGTAGGTTGATCCGAGTTGATTTGGTTGAGTTACGGTCGAACAAGGATTAATCAGCTGAGACATTCGCACGTATGCTGATGTATGGATTGATGTAATCTCTCTTTGACCGTAGCTCAGCCAAATCAGCTCGGATCAAGATAATTGAATCATGGAAATGAATGTCTGGAGCAGGGGCATCGTTCCCATGCAATGGACCTCGCAACAATGATGATTGGATAAAAGTGGCCGTTAGCTGGCAATACATGCCTGTTCGTAGATGATCCATAAAGTAATTATACATTGACCCTTTCATTCATGCAAATGTAGCTGTGTTACACAACACGACCCTCTGCATCTTTTGCTCTGCCAGGGTCCAGCTACTTCACAATGAACAAAGACCACTCTTCATATAGCATCACGCTTACAAACATAAAGGTGCCCATATCTCCAAACTTTACAATGAAACGTGGGGTTTTGAATAGAGCAATGGGCTCGGCTTGGCCAACAGCACCTTGTGTGAAAGTTTCGCGTTCAATGTCGCAAACAGCCCAAAAAATATTTTTTGGTCGTCGTTGTCGAAGAGGTCGACCCCCAGATCCAGTTTGGCTGGTGGCGACATTGCGAAATCTGGGATTGGCCACGATGGACTTCATAGTTTGACACAAGATCGCTTTCACCCCGCCGAGCAACATGGTTCTATTAAAGACCCCACGTTTCATTGTAAAGTTTGGAGATACAGGCACCTTTATGTTTTACATATGCTGTAAGCGTGATGCTATATGAAAAGAGTTCTTTGTTCATTGTAAAGTAGTATAAGTACAATAGAGCCAAAGATGCAGAGGGACGTGTTGTGTCACTTGAGTGAGTCAGCACAGGCCAATGCATGATACTTGTACACTATTTAGGAGTAGTTCCTCTAAAATGCCAGCTAATAAATAACCCAGTCCTCCCAATCATCTTTGTTGCCCAATCCAATGCATGTGAACGATTGTCCTGCTCCAGCCCAGTATGCCCATCATTCAAGTTTCTTGATCCGAGAGGATTTGACTGAAAAATGCTCAAACACAGAAAGTATCATCCAAAATGAGAAAAATTTATCTGGTTAGTTATACGTAAACTGCCACTTGATAGCCCACTCCTCCCAATCATCTTTGTTTCCCAATCCAATGCATGTGAACGATTGTCCTTCTCCAGCCCAGCATGCCCATCCTTCAACTTTCTTGATCCGAGAGGATTTGGTTGAGTTACGCTCAAACACAAAACACCATCCGATTTCACAGAAATCATTTTGTAACGTTATTTGTAAACTGCCACTTGATAGTCCATTCCTCCCAACCACCTTTGTTGCCTAATCCAATGCATGTGAACGATTGTCCTGCTCCAGCCTATCATTCCCATCATTGAACTTTCTTGATCAGAGTGGATTTGATAACACACTCTCTTGCTCACTCCTCTGCAAAGAAATAAAGTTCGTGAACAGGTCAACCTACTTAATTTCCTGCTCTTCCACCTCCTGCTCATTGTCTCTTTCTCCCATTCACAACTGTTACCCCATTCAAGTACAACTGTCGCCTGCGAACGATCGACCTGCTTCAACCCATCATGTCAAGCCTACAATTGCTTTGATTCGAAAGGCTTTGACTGAATGGCAAGTCCATAGCGTGTACACCCCATTACAGCACCCGCGTGTCTTGACACTTCACGTTCTCTTGTACAATCCTCGACCACAATCAGTGGTAGCAGCGTTCATTGCAGCAATTGCTATTAGCGAGGTCTCTACTACTTCGTCTCAAACAGAATGCACAACCTTGTCTTTCTACTACAACACACGAGTCTCTTGACACTACACACACTCCTGCGCCTCTGTCTGCCACAACCAAACGGAGCAATAGATGCTATTGTCTCAAGCAGTGTTATGTACTTGGAGCCTTTTTCAAGCGAACAGCAGATAGTCATTATATAGGAGCAGCTTTATTTACGTGTTGCAACTTGCTTTCAATACACACGACTTCGTCTGGATATGGATATGGATCTGAACATTGTTGTGGTGCATGGGATGAAAGGGTTTGGGTATATTGACCAGGCTGGCTCCTTTGGCCCATTTAGTTTGGATGATGTCATACCATCTATCAAGCAATACAAGTGATATCCACCTGGTTGAGCTGCTATGGAGAATGGCTAAGAAAGAGGTAGAGCAATAACAGGATGGGGAAGGAATTACATTATCAGCGAAGGTCACATGGACCTTTTCAACCAACATGTTAGCTATGATGGATGGATGGAATCAAGTGCAATGATGGTAAATATTGGGATGTTGCTTTGGTTGCTTGGGGCATCGTCAGCAAGAAGGAAGAATCGTATCATATGATAATTGAGGATGTTGATGGATTGGATGGGATTGAGTAAAGGATTCGTGTCTTTGAGGAAAGGTGTTTTATACAGCCATGGATAGGATTGGATCACTCCTCGAGTAAATGCATGCCGCAGCTGTTTTACAATCAAGGATACGATGGCGCAAAGGCAGTTACATTGCTTACCCTAATGGCGGTGAGCTGACACGGACAATGAATCGCTTCTTTACATCCATCCATTTTTGTAAAGATGCCAAATTGGTGATTGACTAGGTGCTGCGCCACATAAGCTATTTAACTCATTCATACTCCAAATACTCTTTCATCTTCGTTCTTTTTCCCCATCACTTTTTATACACTATACCATGCTTATGCCTTGTATTGAAAACCCTTCCCAAAAAGAAGACCACTTTTCAATCCTTCCACTGGAAATCATTACATGCATATTCAAATTTCTTACTATACGAGATTGCGGAGAGTGCATGCGCGTATGCCATCAATGGCGTGACAACATGATCCTCTTGACAGCAGATCAACCACGAGCTCTTCGGCTTAGCAATTATCAATTGCACTTGATACGCAAACCATTGTTGCATTTTGGATTTTTGGTACATGGCATCGAAGTCCATACTTCGAATATCTCACTCTTGGATGTGATTAAGAATTTGGCTCATTTACAACTTCCTCGTCTAAAGTCACTTTGTAAGCCTGAAACCATTACCGTGTCACACATTGCTTACATGTAACAACATTCACCACCCGTTATAGCCATTGCCATTGGCTTGTCAAGTTTATCTCACTCTCTGGCAACGCCTTCCTTAAGTTACTTGGGGAGAACGGTGACACGCTTGGAAATCAAAGGGAATACATTTTCAGAGGCCCTTGTCACCATTCTCATTTCTTGTCCGCACCTCACCCACCTCTGCTATCGAGATAACTGGATGCGGCGTTCTGCAACAACCACCGCCCTCGATGAATCTGTCACATTTCCCAAGCTGCGATTTCTTGCTATAGAGAGCCCGAATAGCGATTGTACTCTTGTCGTAAGCCGATCACCTCATCTACGATATCTGCAATATCGAAACACCGCCAAAGTATCCATTTCTCTCGCGTCGATTTTGGAAGCGTGTCCTACGTTGGAGTGCATAAAGTATTCGAATCAAGATACACCGTTGCTGTCTACGCAAGATCCATTATGGTGGCACGATGAGCAAATGAAATCGGATCAAGTTACAGGGCTACACAAGCTCCAAGTAGCAATCACGCAAACGCCCTTGTTACACGATTATTGGATGGCCGTGGATCAGCATTACAAGACGCTTCGTTGCTTGCATATGCGTCTGTCGAGAGAGTGTGTTTTCAATGACACCATTTCATTCCCTACCATGGCATCATGGCGGATACCAGAACAGCTACAAGAAGTTACTTACCATTATACAAAGACTGGAATCCCACAAGAACACTCTGAGTTCGCAAAGCGGTTTTTGTTGCCTATACTCAAAGGATGCCATCAACTGACTCATGTCAGTATATCCCTTATCAATCAGCCGTTACCATCGGATGCATGGAGCTTGCTTGTAGACCTTCAGCATTTAACGCATCTATGCATCAAGAGTCAACACGATAGCAACAAGGAAATAGTGACTTTATTGAGGGAGATCAGCACACGATGCATTCCACTACAAGAGTTTGCATATCAAGGAAACTGGTTCAACTATGCAAGGGCTACGGAATCGCCACTACCACCCACCATTTTTGGTATACTGACCACGATCCCCACGCTACGTCACATCACCATCAATGCCGAGTGCGAAGGCGATATTGATAAGATCATCATGTCTCGGTGTTTCAAGCATTTGAAGCGATTACCAAACTTGGCATCATTGTCATTTGAATGCTTGTGGGGCTTTACAAGCGAACAAGTATTTCGATCACTAAGAAATCTACCAAAGCTTCACGAGGTGTCATTTTACAATTGCGGCTTTCTTATAGAGAAGGGAATGCTTTTGCTTATTGACCGACAACCTAAATTAAACAAGCTATCTGTAGAGCGGTGTACCATTGACCAGGCTGCTCTTGTCGTTTCTTGGGAAAAGTATGCTCGATCCATCATACCCCATGTAGTTACTTGTAGCAATAACATCCAAGGATGAATACCAATAAAACTCGTTTCAGTCGTATACCATCAAATGCTGACGTTGCAGAAGATGGGGAAAAAGACATGTCAACCATTTTACTCGTAGCGTTTTGACCTTGCTTGTGATGATTAAACAATGCTAGTGATTGACAACAAAAAAGGTACGTCGCTATGCCAACATAGCCAAAAAGGGCAATTGCCTAGCAACTCAGTTGACACCATGATACCACTATCCTCCTCCCACTCTTGTTATCCAATGTGGATTTGATCAATGGGGGTTTATTACTGGGTGCAATCAAAATGTTATTAAGTGTGTTGTTGTAGAAAAAGATAAATGCTACGCGATGTGGTGATTGGATGGTAATAAGAAAAAGTATGGTTGGGTGCAGAAGAAAGATGAAGGAGATGCAATTTGCGTGCGGTATGTACATGTATCCGGTGCCGTGTAGATATGTAGAATATGTGTGTTGCATTAATTAACATGCTGCTGCTGCTGCTGCTCCTCCACTGTGTCCTTTTTTTGTTGTTGTTGATCCTTGTTGGGTTTGGTGAAAAGAGGATTCTTGCTAAAAGACAAGCGTATACCACCTTTGATGGAATTGGATAAACAATAGCCTTGAAGCTCATTCATTGCTTGCGTCGCATAAACAACATCCTCAAATTCGACAAAACACATGGGACCTTGAGCCTTGTTGCGGAATGACATGCGCTTGAATGCAAGGCATTGGACAAAGAGCTGTCTCAATTCGTCTTCGCTTGTATTAGAAGGCAAGTTGCCAACGTATAAAGTGTTGCATGGTGGGTTTTGATCAGCTGGATTGAATGAACGATTCAGGGCCGAGAAGCTGTTTGAACGTAATTCGATAGTTGAAGTGGATGGTGCAGGAGGTGGAGGTGTCGAATGAAGGGAAAAAGAACCAAGACGACGAGTAACATCTGCTGAAGGTGGTGGAGAAGCTGCACGATCGTTTGGAACAGGTGATGATTTACTGAGATAATTGAAAGGATCTTCAGGCACACCACCATCCTGTTGTCCATTGCTGGTAGTTGTTGTAGTAGTATTGGTATTAATGGATGTCGTACCCACGGGTGATATGGCAGATTGTGAATTAATCGCATTCGTCATTCGTGGTGGTGGAATCAATCCAAATGCATGTGGAGGAGAAGACATGAAGCCTCCAAAGTCGGTAGTATTTCCACGAAAGCCAAAGAGCGAATCGGTGAAAACGGGAGTCGTTGGTGTAGATGCACAATATGGGTCCTTGTTCATGAATGGATCGGTTTTGTAATAATCTCCAGGAGATAAAAGGTCACTTGGCAAAGGCGAAAACGAGTCGTAGGCTGTACCATTGCCCTGTTGCATCTTCTTCGATAGGATACTCAAAGGTGGTACAGCAGCAGATGATACAAAGGATGGTGGAATAGTGTCATTCGCAGCGGTCGATCCACGCTTGATATGCAGGTTCTTCTTTGCCATTTCAGCCTTGAGTAAGATGCCTCGTTCTTGATCGATTCGTTTTCCATTCAATACATCGACTGCTTCCAGAGCTTCGAGTCTTGTACGAAATCGAGCAAAGCCGATCTACAATAATGCAACATCATATTCATTGTTACCCTAACGAATGCTCCCCTTGTTTTCTCTCCGTTCATCCTCTCTCTCTCTCTCTCTCTTACCATTTGCTTTTTGCCATTGGTGGTGGTATTCATGGTCGTATTATTATTGTTCTCATCTTCTTGTTCCTTACAATGCCACTTGAGAGACGCTGCTTCAAATCCACCCGAAAAGATAAACATGTTTTGGAATTCACGTTCTGACATATCCTCGGGGAACCCAACAACAAAGATAGTGGTGACATCGTCTGATGGAGGAATGAGATTATGGGTCGACTGCGATGGCAGAGTACATGAAGCCGTTGTTGGCTGAAACAAACAAGACGCAGGCGAAGGTGCCAATGGCCGCACACGCATGTCGGACGTGGAAGGAAAGGACACCACAGCTGTTGGTTCACTGGTCATAATGAATGACGAATATTTGTACAATGGAAAAAGAGAGGAAGTGGACGAGTGCACCAAAGGAAGAAGGAAAAAGGAAAGAGACAAGATATTGTGCAATGGCGGTAGAACGATTTAAGCATGATTTCTTTCTTGTCCTCTTCCTCCTCCCTCCCCCCACCACCCAAAACATCACCCTTTTTTTACACTTGTTTTTCATTCTATATACAAGGTATGTATGTGTGTGTGTATGTATAAAATACACTTTTCATTATGATCATCATGAAAACAAGCTTGTTGCATTCCATTAAACACACACGCACACACACACCATATCATGCCGGTCGACAACATCTTCTGAAAACGCAATATAGCCGCATTTGATTTCAATCCACCATCGGGTAGTTCTACCGTGATACCCTCTCCTTGTATGTAGTCCACACACTCTTTTCTATATCAATACATTTTGTTTTTGTATCTTGACACACATAGACAGGGACCGTAAATCGGTGCAACATCATCTCATCTTTGAGGTTGCACATTGTCACGAACCTAAAATTGATGACCAATGGTGTTTAGTATGTAAGTGTTGCAGGGCTTTAGGGGTAAAGATGCGTATGTATGAGCACAGACTATCCATACAACACACATATACACACACGCGAATGTTGTTGCCTCATGCCAATGATGGGGGAGTAAAAGGGTTATTGACATTCCTCATGCATTGAGGTACGCTGCATTTGAAATTCGTTAATGCACCACTTTTTTTCAATCACCCCTCCTCTCCTAGTAACCCTGCCATGCACGCATACCGCCGCTGCTGCTTCTCCCAGGCATAAATGATATCCCACGTTTTCCCCTATGCTTTTAAAATGGCCATCCATACATATGAATAAAGCGTGTATACGGGTTGTTGTGGTTATGTCATCATCTCCTCTATTGTTTGACAGCAATGGTTCATCACGTTAACAAATTTGACCTTCTTCCATTGCTGTTGTTGAGAGTAGATCAAGGGTCTATGTACTCGCTGAATAATCCCATTCTTGATCATCGTTAGATGTATGATGTCTGCTATAGGGTTCTATTCAAAGCATCGAGGTATGGTATCGTGGCAACCGTATTGATGAATGAATGGATGGGGCTTTTAGCGTGATTTTGTACCTCAAAGCATTCATAAAACGATCGGCCATGTTACACGATAAGGATAAGACGAAAATGTGAAAGCGGATAAGGCTTCTCGGTGCTTAATTCCAGAAAGGGAACATTATACAATTTTGGTGATGACAGCTATTCATGATGATATGCAGTGACATCAACAACCCATAACCCACTGACCATTTTATGTCGGCCGTGCGAGAGAGAGAGAAAGGTGGGGTGGCAATGGCTATGACACGGGGACAATGACAATGTTTTTTCATCTTGGCTTGTCTCACCAGCAAATACCAATTATAGACAAGCGCTGAAAGCGTGTACAAGTGTCCTTTTCGCCTTGATCCGACATAGCACGGGACCCCCACAAATAGGTGATGGGGTGGTCTGTGAGCTGAGCTATGTGGTCCGAGCAACGACTAGTGTTGTGCGTGTATGACATATGCGGAAGAGAGGCGACGTGTTGATCATTCTTTTGTCCAGATGGTCAAACACGGGTTCATCAGCTTACATGTGTGTGCGTGTGTGTGAATGAATGAATCAACCACCCGCCACCACCACTTCTACCACCACCAGCTGTTTCTTCACTTTTTCATTACATCATGATCACACGAGCTCAAGGTCATTTCTACATGGGGCACCTTTTCAGGATGGCGATCTGTGTGTACACTATCTTATAATAAAACGCTTTTGGAACATTATATTTGTGTTATTGCTGCTGCGACATATTGAGAATGTCCGCCATGAACCCCCAAGATATTACACCATTATACTTTTCGAATCACATGGTCTTGCATAAAAGCATAATCAATTGCCAGCTTGTCTTAGAGAGAGAAAGAGGTTTTTTCGCCATCCACGAGGAATAACAATCAATCATGGCTGAACAACAAATCTTTCTTTTTCCAAGAGGCCAAGCAAAAAGTTGTATGTACCACCCATAAAGGTATTCTGAAACGTTCATGCACCTATTTTTTCTTGAACCAAGTCTCGATGTTGCATTCACCACGCGTATTTTGTCTCCATCATCCACACTTAAACCGGTGAACAAGCGAATGATGAGACCCCATGGTCGCTTTGTTCTGAGCCTTCTCAACAAAAAGAGTGCAACAACATCAACATCATCATGCTCCATGATATCAGCACCTGTACCCATTCAGCGGTAATACCAACCAACCCAAGGATGAATGCACGCGTCGCATGCATCATTTTTGTATCCGAAGCATTTATGACAGAGCGAGCTACCTTGATGCAATACCCTACAAACAGCATGCATATAGGTTGCTGCGCTGAGTTTTGGTAGTATGACGACGATAAAAAACAGCTGCGAGAAGAGCAAAGTGGATGATCAGGTTGGCAGAATATGATTGTCAAAGTACAAGGTTACCCCATATGTAGTATTGCCGTCATCATTCGCATCAGCAGCACATACATATCGGCATGACGGGATATATACTGCAATGCTGATCAACAAAGTAGACATCTCCCCTCCCCCCACACCCCAACTTGCCCCGATGGGAAATGCTGAGTTTGGAGAGACAAGAATATGGTTATGTGTGTGTGTGTGCGCATTTTGGCATGGCATCATCACGGTACTGTACGTGTGCGTGTCATCAACCAGCAATGTATTTATAAAAGAGATCTGGTGCATGAGAAATGGAGCTTTTTGGAAAAGAGCATCTTTCTTTCCTCCTCCTTTTTCTTTGCCCTCTCTTTTTTTTAATCACAAAGACCATGCCACCCATTGCTCTAAAGTTTAGCAGTGATGCTGCCCCTTTTGATTCAGAAAGCGAGCTTCAAAAAGCATGGCAAGTGTGCACCAAGGTCAAGGATGCGTTAGACAATGGATCTCGCTTGGAAAATATGTCATGGCGTTTGTGGTTTGTGCGTAACGCGGATAACCAACAACAACAAGAACAGCAACATTATCATCAGGATCGTATGCAGCATATCATGAATGAGTTATGGGCCAATGATAATGACGACAACACCATGGATACAATGGTTGCTACCGAGAACAAAGAACCGGTGCAGCAACAACAGCCAACAACAGAGGTCCCTTTTACAATGGTTGATGAAATCCAAGAACCCGAAGCTTCACTTTCTCTTCCTTCCTTATCACCTCCTTCAAACCATACAACACCTTTATTCTATGATGCTCAACGTGAATACCGCAGGCTTCTTTGGCAGCAACAACTCGATCAATTACAACAGCTTTGTTTGCATAACAGCCTCAAGGCGATTGAATCGGATGCATCATCCGCAGCGGCGGTAGTCCAGGAGCAGCAACAAATAACACCTGCACCACCACCGACATCATCATCAACATGCCACACAAGCAGCAGCAGCAAGATGGCGTCTTGTCGTAATGCATACAGCATTGGAACGATTCATTTTCCGCAACCACAACAGCGAACGAAAAAGGCATCTATTAGACGGTCGCTACCAGTGCAATCGTCATCATCCTCTCCTGTGTGCAGTAATTGCGAGACTACCACCACCCCGCTTTGGAGACGGTCTGCAGACGACCAATTGTTATGCAATGCGTGTGGCCTATAGTAGGTATAGTCTAGACTTTTTGCCCTTCACATACACACACGCTCACCACCCAAATCATCCGTTTTAGTCTTAAGCTGCATAATGCACCCCGTCCAAAGCATTTGAAGCCACATTCTGGTCGACGCATCGGTGCTGTTGGTATTGACAACGACCAAGACTCGCTACCCATGTGTTCAAATTGTGCTACCACAACCACTCCTTTATGGCGTCGAGATGAAAATGGAGCTCCTCTTTGTAATGCTTGTGGTTTATAGTAAGTGCAACCCTTGAAACAAACTTGTGAGACCTTTAATACTTATCTTCTTGTTGATTGCTATAGTCTCAAGCTGCATCATGCCAAACGACCCTTGTCTTTGAAAAATAATACAATTCGGAAACGTCAACGAGTGGATCATCCATCCCCTTATGAAAAGAAACCCAGGAGCAATAATGCAACAACAACACAACAACAGCTATTCCCTTCTTCTTCTTCTACCACCTTCTTTTGTTAAGCATTTCCCCCATCAAGCATCAATAGTAGCATCATCATCTCATCTTTCCCATCCTTGTCCTCTCCCCCCTCACTTTCATGCAAGCAACTACCCTTTCTTTTGCCTTTTCTCTAAAAATGATCCCCAATGCACACAAGTACTATGCCACATCCCCCATCTTTTTGTTCTTTCATTTTCTTTCCTCCGCTTGGATCGAGATCGGTTGATAAGCCCAAAAAAAGTTGTTTTCAAAGAGCGCGTTAACATGCTGACACAAAGGAAATATAGCGATCTAGAGATTCTACTAGCCCAGCGATCAACGGCGAATAGAATAGGCGTGTTTGGGAATGGGAATAATGGGGGAATCCGTATTTGAATTGGGTTTTTTCTCGTACCTGTATTTTCTCTCTTGTATTTGTTTCATTTTCATTAAACCAATGTCGTCGTCCATTGCTTCATCGATCCAAGTGACAACAACCCAACCATCCCAGCAGAAAGCATTTGATCAAGCAACATTTTCGTCTTACATTGGACAAACTGTATCAGGCACAGCTGTGTATGCCGGTCGCGTGAATCCCGTAAGTTTGTGTGTGTGCGTGTATATACACAAACATGCACGGCCCGTTTTTTGCTCTCTCTCTCTCGTTTGATGATGGTTGCATAACGCTAAACCTTATTCTTTTCAGAAATGGTCGGTTGGACAAGTACCTGCTGTAAGTGTGTTGTACCTATTACCCCCCTTGCTATCTCATTCTCGCCAACAAACATATGCTTATAATGCTTTCTTTTATAGGGTGGTAAGCAACAATAACAACAACAACGACAACAGTATATACAAGTATAGACATGCTGATCGATCTTCCTAGGCTATGTCATTGCAATGTCCCTTGGAGCTGTGCTTGATCACTTTGCCAGTCGTCCTCAGCAACATCCCATTGCACTCAACACATTCTTCTTCAAGCCCGCCAAGGGCGGTGCATTCGTCGTCGAGATTCGAGAGCTCAAGCCGAGCAAGTTTGGCTATTGTGTGCTTGAAGTGACTCTTCAACAACCGAAGGTAAGCCAAACACGTCCTTGTTTCTAAGCCTATGTGGTCACTGACATGATGCCTCCTATAGGACCTTACTGCACCTGTACCCACCCATGTGAACGAGTATGATCCTACCAGCTATGTGAAAAAGACGCACACGATCTTGACGATGGGCAACATGGAAAAGGAAAAGGGCACCAACTATATCCACACACCCTTGGCTGCTAAACCACCTTCGTTTGATGCCATGGAGCCCAATCAAGCCGATTTCATGTCCGAGTTTATCGATATGCATCAAGATATGAGCACCTATCCACAAGGTGATAAGCCTGGTATTCCCGAAGTTCATCATTGTGTCGGTTTCAGTGATGGTCGTCCTATCGATTTCAAGAGTCTCGCTTTTTGGTCTGACATGTTCATTCATCCCAATTATTCCCTCGACAAAACGATCTTGGGTGGTCCTCGTTGGTGTCCCACCATGCAATTGGAAATCCAATTCAAGAGCGTGCCAAGAAATGTCAACAAGGTGCTGGCTAGCTTTGCTGTACCCCATATCATCAATAACCGCTTTGATCTCGATGGTGCTTTATTCGATCAACAAGGTAACTTGTTGGCCATCACCAGGTACGTAATGAAAAAGGAGAACAAGGAAATGTGCATAGATGGCTCATTAATATGAACCTGTAATAGACATCAATGCTTGCTCGTACCTTGGGAACGCAACACACCATCATCCGCTGCCACCAAAAACAAGTTGTAGTGGTGGAACATCATCTCAGATCCCATCTCCCCCCCCCGCATATGCATCATCATCATCTGATACCGCTCATACATAGACTACACCCATCACATAGATCCTCATGGAAGGTTATAGACTTGCCACAATAGAGATACATGTATGCTTTGTTACACATCAAGAGGATCCTCTTTTTATGCAACTTGTTCTAAAATCGACTACTGTGTCACTTGCTGCATTTAGCAGGGCATCCCAAACTTGCAAATGTGTTTTCTTTGCCCGTGATGATGTGGATCGATCGACCAGTAAAAGCTATAATCGTTACGATATCATCATTGTGCATATGGAATTTGGAAAACCTGCATTCGTAATATTTAGCTCAGTACCCTATTAGATAGTCTTCACGTAAAGCGTTCTCTCGACAACATGCCTAAACAACATGATGATGAAGAGCATCATAGGACGCCAGATCCCGTTACTGTTGGTTGCTTTGCATAAAGCTCAATAGGTTGCATGTAATCGATGGTGATGGACTTTTGCACCGAGAAGCTTAGTATACAAGTGTATTTCTATACAATGGTCCTTCATCCATCATGGAGAGTGTAATACTACTACATGGCTTGGTGTTTAATAAGCGACGATCGTAGGGGAAGCCAAAAATGCACAGCCACGTGACTCCGCTAAACGCGACACGGCTGCTCGTGAATTGATTTCCGGGCGCGCAGCGCGTATTCCTTCTTCACTTCTTTATACGCACACACACACACACACTCTTTTATACACTCCCCAATGCAAGAACTCACACGCGGTGCCGTAAGCGCTCTTCACAACAACAATCGCGACGAGTTGAAGGAAGATCCTATTCTTCAAGTCCTCAACATCAAGACTTTGCAAAGCAATGGCGTCAACCGTCATAGGTACGTTCCCATGTCCCCCCTTTAAAAAGTTTGGTGTCTTTGATCTTGGTCTCACATGTGGCTC
Source organism: Lichtheimia ornata (assembly GCF_029851405.1). Lineage (NCBI taxonomy): Eukaryota > Fungi > Mucoromycota > Mucoromycetes > Mucorales > Lichtheimiaceae > Lichtheimia > Lichtheimia ornata. The sequence continues at coordinate 222,614 of NW_026695334.1, forward strand.
GCTTTATTCTCTACCAGAATCATCCTTTCCGATGGTGCACACTTTATGCAAGGTAAGCGATGGGAAAAGCCAATGTACTTTTATAGACTGCGTATTAAACACTACTTGGTGATATACATATATAGCCATGTTGGCGTCCGGTCATGCTGCGCTTGTTGAAAGCGGCCAACTTACCCGTTATTGTACCATTCGACTCAAGGAATCTGTATGCAATGATCTCAAGGGACGACAGTAAGTGCGCAGCAATGTCATGTGAGAGATGGAAAGGCTTATTCATTCATCTTAAGGATCTTGATCATGTTGAATATCGAGGTGCTTGACAATAAGATTACAGAAAAGATCGGTTCTCCTGTTTCCATCGAGCAACCCAACTCCAGCTCCAGTGGCAATCCTTCAACATCTTCTCCTCAGCAATCAAGCTATGGTGGTATGTCCACTGCTTCGTCATCCTCCAACAATATGCCTCGTACCATGTCCGTGGGCAGCGTCAGCCAAGACGTCAATACCTTGCCTATTTCGGTTCTTAATCCTTACCAAAACAAGTACGTATCATTGTATGTATGTTTGTGAAGAATAGGCCCATTGATCTTGCATACTCTATAGGTGGACCATCAAAGCTCGCGTCACCCAAAAATCCGACATCAAGCACTGGTCAAACAATCGTTCGGAAGGCAAGCTCTTCAGTGTCAATCTGTTAGACAAATCGGTATGTCTGTGTGTGTGAATGTATGCGTGGGAGGAATCAATGCTCAATGGGCTCGTTTGTATATATAGGGTGAAATCAAGGCAACTGCATACAGTGATCAAGTCGATCGTTTGTTCCACATCTTTGAAGAAGGCAAGGTTTACTATATCTCCAAAGCACGTGTGACCATGGCACGAAAGCAGTTCTCTACTTTGGACAACGAATACGAGCTTTCAATGGATTCGGGTACCGAGGTGCAATTGGTATGTGCATTATCATAAAACCTATCGGTGGGTGTGTATAACCTAACATGGGCTTTACTAGTGCAACGAGGAAACCTCGATCCCTCAAATGAAGTACAACTTTGTGCGCATCGCCGACTTGGACAACTATGAAAAGAACGCTATTGTTGGTAAGATGGGGAAGGACTCGTTGGATTGCTTGGATAAAGGTATTGATTCTTATGATGCTTGTTAGATTCCATTTGCATTATCAAAGAAGACCATGGCGTGCAAGAAATTGTTGCTAAGGCTAGCGGAAAACCTGTAAGTAGTGATGCTATATATGCATTTCATGTATATAACATTAATCCTATTCTCCGATCTTTTACAGATGAAAAAGAGAGAGCTTTCGGTGGTGGATGATTCCCAAAAGCAAGTGCGTCTCACTTTGTGGGGAAAGACTGCTGAGGACTTTGATTCTTCTGGTTACCCAGTTGTGGCATTCAAGGGTCTTCGTGTCAATGATTTCAACGGTCGTTCCCTATCATTATCCCAAGCTGGTACTTTCAAGGTCAATCCTGACATTCCCGAAAGATTTCAATTGAAGCACTGGTATATACATAAAAAAGAACCTCCGCCCACAAGCTGATACTCATTGATGTATTATTTTAGGTTCGAGTCTCAAGGAAATGATGTTTCATTTGACTCCTTTAACCGAGTAGGCGGTGAAGGTGGTGCCGTAAAGTCTACTCAACGTGTGACCGTGGGTGATATCAAGGAAAAGTTGGGCCAAGGCGATACGGTAAGTAAAGGAGTGGGGGGTAACCCATACATGTATTCATGTTTGTGGAATATTGATCATGCCCCCTCTTTTTTTCAGGTTGAATATTTCAGCGTACGTGCAACCCTTGCATTTATCAGACAAGAGAATACATCCTATCCAAGCTGCCCCGAGTGCAAAAAGAAGCTCATGCAAGAAGGTGATGACAGCTGGCGATGTGAAAAGTGCAACAAATGCTACCCACAACCTACATGGCGATACATCTTGGGTGCCACCATTGAAGATGCAACTGCCTCCATCTTTGTCAATATCTTTGATGAGCTTGGTGCTTTCCTCATTGGCATGTCTGCAGATGAAATGCAAAAGCACAAGGAATCGGATCCCGAGTCGCACAACAGATTCTTGAAGAAGGCTATATTCAAGACTTACAACTTTAAGGGCAGAGCCAAGTTGGAGTCATACAATGTAAGTTTAGCGATTTCGTCATTTGGATGGGAAGGCTGACTTTATGCTTCTAGGAAAACACCCGACCACGATACACACTCATGGAAGCAACACCTCTCGACTTTAAGGAAGAATGCAAAGAAGTCCTTGCTGAACTCGAAAAACTTTCTGCTTGAACACACAACATCCACAATGTATAGCTTAGCTCGCAATATCTGTTAAAACACATGTAACCACCCAAAATTGCTACCCTGTTTTCCCCCCACCCGTTGTAATTGCAATGACTTCTTTTCCCATTAAACTTGCATGAATGTTGTGTTACGTTGCATAAGGCAGTGAGAATTATAGACAATGCGATTTTTTTATTATGAGACAACAGGATGGGACATATGACTTTTCTCTCTTAATGGATGGATTTAGAGAGTGCGAGACACTTGCCAGACACGGATAAGGTTATCAGTGTAGCCAGAGAAAAGAGTAGCGCCATCAGCGGACCAAGCAATGGAAACACACTCGGGGTCACGAGACTTGTTCTTGCCAACTTGGTTGAATTCAGGACGAAGCTCATCAACGAGTTCCTTGTTCTCAAGATCCCAAACCTTGATGGAAGAAGAGGTAGCAGCAACGAGCCAGTAGCGGTTGGGGGAGAAAGTAAGGGCGTTGACAACATCACCAGCCTCAAGGGAGTAGAGGTGCTTGGAGTCGTTCAAGTCCCAAAGCATGACAACACCATCCTTGCCAGCGGAAGCGCAAAGAGAGCCATCGGGGGAAACGGTGACAGTGTTGACGTAGCCATTGTGGCCAATGAAGTTGGTGCGCAACTTGAGCTTGGTCAAGTCCCAGATCTTGACGATCTTATCCCAACCACCGGAAACGATAACAGGGTTAGCAGGGTTAGGAGAGAAACGAACGCAAGAGACCCAATCAGAGTGACCATCTTCGGTAAGTTGATACTTGCACTCGCCAAGGGTGTTCCACAACTTGATGCTCTTGTCACGGGAACCAGAAACGATTTGACGGTTGTCAGCAGAGAAAGAAACAGAGAGAACATCACCAGTGTGGCCAACGAAACGGCGAGTGGTGGTGCCAGTGTTCAAATCCCAAAGACGAAGGGTCTTATCCCAAGAGGCGGAAAGAGCGAATTGACCATCAGAGGAGATAGCAAGGTCTTGGACAAAGTGGTTGTGGCCCAACAAAGACTTGCGAGGAACACCATAGTTCACCTCATCACTATTTCACTTTGATGTTAATATCCCTTGTTGCTATATACAAATATGCATCTTTACCGAGTAAGGTGCCAGACAATAACGGACTTGTCTATAGGTTCCTGCGGTTAGTGATATGTTGCAAAACTACAATAGCACCTTTGATACATACCACGCGAAGCGGACAAAACCATGTCAGGGGCTTCAGAGGTGGTGGCAATAGCAGTAACTATAGGAATGTCCACATGTGAGTCATGTTGCGTGTCGTCATGCTGTCATTGGCTGTTGCGAATGGTTACCCCAGTTGCCATGGCCTACAAGAGGTAAAAAAATATAGGGTCAGCAAAATCCATACATGATGCAATCATCCATCCATCCATCCATCCGCCCATCCATTTATTATATACCTTCAAGAGTGCCGCGAAGAGTCAAAGTGTCCATTCTTACGGATGTCTGGTAGATAGAGGAGGATCCATCATTCTATGTCGAGCTTGCTTCTTGACACATGCACCGGGAATTGAATTTCATCATATCCTTTAACGTCCACCACCGAGGATTCGAACCCTTTGTATTTCGAGCTCAGCATTGTAAGGAAGCAATACGACATCATCAGGCGACGCATTATGTTATGGATGGCTGATGGTACATGTGTTGGTCTTTGTTTATTCGATACAAGTGCTCCATTGTCGTGGTCGTCATGGTGATCGTTGGCTCTTTATGTAAGGTATCAATGTTGGAAAAGCGTGCATGATATTGGTCACGTGCACCATGCTGCTACACATACAATCCCAAATCGTGAAATACATGACACTGTCACTCTTTTTATATCTTTGAATGACGAACCAAATGCACACTATTTACACTAAAACAAAGGAATGCGAATTATAAAGTACGAAAAAGATAAGGATAAATATCACTTTTGCCGAGCTTGTTGTATCTTGAGAGCGAAATCGTTTCCATGCATGTCAATAAACTTTTCAATCTTTGCACGTAGTGCCCCAGTCATTCCCACAATCTTGCGCTTGGATTGAGTTTCTCGATCAACCACGTGGTGTGTCAACTATCGGGCAAAAAAGATACCATCAGCAACCCATCCATTGGAATACATCTTTGTTACTTTTACCTTTCTTGCAAGCTCCTTAAATAAATGCTTATCACCTTTCCAAAGTGCTTGTTGCCTCACTGTCAGATACTTGGTAACCACCTTGCCAACCTCTCGCTTGAGATCCACTTCATCCATGCCATGGCCCCCTCCTTCAACTTCATTGGACCCACTGGTAGATGCTGCAGGCGTAACAACACGTGGCGTTTGACCCGTCACTGAATTGGCTGGGCTGATGCTGCTAGTTTGTTGCCGTTTACGTTCCACAGCTTGCTTTACAAGATCATCCAGCTGGTTCTTATCCACACCTTCTATGGAGCTGACTTTTTCCTCTGGAAACTCCCATTGCGATACTTTGGTGATTGTATTGTAATAATAGGTATCCCCTGCATCCGTCACTGCTTTTTGCCAATTTGCTGGAAGCTTGCGAGTCTCGGTGCCATTGGATGTGCCACCACCAACACCACCACCACCACTAGTCGAAGGTGCTGCTGGATCTTGGCCTGCAAGTGCTGTATTGCCTTGATCTGCTGCTATATAAATAAAAATGCATCAATATTCATTCATCCATGTTCAAAGGAAAGAGAAAATGATTACCTTCCGTTTGTGCTGTTTGAGTAACTTGCCCCTGGTTATATGCTTCCGAGCCCAGTGATGCCATGTACGCATATTGAAGATCCTGTAAAACATAGCATCCAGGATAACTGTTGTCGTAATAGTTGTAGGTGGGATAATGATACCATCCGTAGCTATTGTCGTTCATCATGGCGGTATATTCTAGCATGGCACGTGGCGCCGTAGGAATGGCGGGTCGAGGAGGATAACGCATGATAGAATTGATCTCGGCATCAGTCGTGGTCAAAGGTATATACTCATAAAAATCGTCATCAGGATCAAAGAACGCCCGCGTGGAGTTGTATTTTGATTTCTTTGACGCTGCCTTTTCACGAACGATCTCCTTGTGCTCTGTATCAACCTCGGTACCTACAAACATTTGTTAATGATCGGTGACTGATATTCCTATGCATCTTAAAGACTTACCAGCTTCAGTGACATCCTCTACTTCATTCTCGACATACTACAAACAAAGATGAAAGGTTAGAGATCGGCTATGTGATCTATACAAGAGCACTTACCACTCGTTTAGGAATCCTGTAGACTTCTTTTAATTCGCTCCATGCTTCCAGTAGCTCTGTTGACTGAGTGCTGATTTCTTCGCTCTCACTGTCAGTGAACTTTCGAACCACGTCGAACATTTTGCAGTCGTCGAGACCATTCCTATTGGCCAGAGGTAGCTTTCCAAGGATACGAAGCACCTATGACATATATTAATACCACAAAAGAAAATCACAGATCCATCATCATCATACCTTTTCAATGATTTCATCATTGTATTTCCATTCACTTAGCCAGCATTTGAGCATCTTCAATCCATGTAGCCGTACGAATCGTTTGAGTACTTCTTTGCCGACCGAATTCTCCGGGTTTGTCAAATCCAAGCAATCCAGCAGTTTGTTGACCAATGATGCATTGCCGATAGAGTCGAGCATCTTTTTGACAAATGACTTGACTTGCTCCACGTCATGTAACGGTTGCAAAGATCGTAAATCCTCCTCATCGATATCTTCTTCGGGCTCAATGAACTGTCCAGTAAGCTCTTCCTCTTCCTGAGATGATGATGCACCGATATAGCCTTTGCAATTGGGTTCACCACAATAACAGGGTTGTGCGGTAGCACTAGAGAGCCATGTGTGAGCACGTGACATCATGCAATATCACGTTTTGCCATCATTGACTTACCCATAGCGTTCAAATTTATAATCAAAAGTGAGTTCCTCGCCAGCCTTGACAGGTCGCATCGTGAATAAACCGATCCTCATTGATTTGCCAACCACCCATTTTTGTGTGACGCTGTTGGGATTACAAGAATGGTTGATGAATCGAGCAAGGCAACCTTTCCTCGTGGCATCAATAATCTATATCCAATTCCCAATGTTACCTAACCTGAATGGGGAAGGGAGGTTTCCATGACAACCTTGCTTACCTCGTCATTCTTTAATGTCATGAAATAATAATGCTCGACGCCTTCTTTTTCATATAGCTTGGTCCTCCGAATGAATTCCTTGTAAGGGATGACTTCACCAATGTATTCCATAATAAACGCGTTTCTAATCAATAGGAGGGAGGAAGAAAGAATTCAGCATGTTGACATCGATCGCCCTCCAAAGATAAAACTTACGCAGGTAAATCAGCGAGAGCACGTAAACCATAACCTTTGAGCTCTGTGCGGATGACATCGACACGTGCATATTGTCTCAATTGAAACCGACGATTCCTGCAATATCGATCACTTGGGCAATGTTCCGCAAGGCATTCCATAAACATCATCCGGTTGATACACGTATTGTCATCACCACATGCTTCGTCTGGATCGCTGGAATCAGGATCATATTTGCACTCGCATGGCATGGATTCTGATGCAATGGATCGACCCGTGGCAGTGCCACAATAGATGTTTTGTGAAATGTTCCCATACGTTCCCATAGCTTCAGCTGTAGCTGATGGTAGATGCGTTGTATCAACATCTACACCCATATACATCTGAGTTAATGACCCGTATCCACACGTATTCCCTAGCAACCACCCCACTTACGATTGGTAGCGTGAGACTGAGGCTTCAAATGGGTCGAGGTGGTATGTTGTGTGTTGTGTTGGCTGGCAGTGTTTGAGTAGTTGTTGTTGTTGTTGTTGGGAATCTGATCCTCTTCCGATCGACCCTCATCGAAAGCTTCTAACCTGAAGGTGTTGATACACCACAGATCCTCTTTCACTTTGCTCTACCTTTAACAACCTACCCTGCATATGACCATGGCGAGTCGATTCTGATCCTGGTTGTACTACAGTGTTGGAATCGCTAGAAAACACTTGAATAAGCATAAACATAGACACACGATATACGCCTTGGCGTGCCAATACACGCGATTGCTGTACCTGGAACTGGCATTATTTGGCATGTCACTTAATACTTGATTTCGATTTGCCTTCCTGTTGCCCAAGCAAATGGTCGAGTGATTGGGCGCATTCACTGAGGAAATCCAGATGACGATGGTGGTTGAGTTGGGAAAAGGGTTTAAGAAAGGAAAATAGCGACTTCGCTCCGCTTTGTCGTGGGCGGGAAAGCAATTATAGCTGATCAGCGTAACACCATGCGTCATGCAATTGATGCAATTAGTCCTGTTTGTATGCTATCGACATTCCATGTATTCATTAAAGGTTGGCTATTCTATTCTCTTGATGATGTAACTTGTGATCATGCATATCATAGAAGGACATAGCAAAGGATGAGCTTCTTGTAATAAGTCAAGTAGTTGTTCTCTTCCATGTAAAAGTTGAAGTCTTTATAGATACATGCATCAACAACTTGAAGAACTCTAATGAAAAGTTCATAGCTATGTATGGATATCGCTTACAATGAAAGTGGATGAAGCATAGCTTGGTGCTAGCCTTACAATAAAAGTGGGTTTCTTTATCCAAAAAAGGGGACAGCGTCTGATAAACGATGATTACGCGTGAACAAGGCAATCAATCAAGGTTCTTTATCACTAGTAGTGGTCCATCTAGACATCCTACTAGAATCGTTGACCTAAATGTTTGATAACATGGTACTCCAATCACTAATGTCCAGTCTATTCAAGCTCGTTACTGGTGGTGGTGATATGTGTGTGCTTCAAATTGGCCTTCATCAAATGCGATGGGTCGTTTTATTATTAAAGAAAGCTACCTTGAGGCGAGAAAAAAGCTTAGCTGCAACGTCTACTATGACCCAAATAAAGGATGTGATTGAGCTGGTTGTCTTTAAAGATGGACACTTAATGCAAGGGCACGTATCCTTGGCAACCGTAACAATGGCGTGGCCGCATAATGAAAAGTGTCTTTGTTGAATGAAAAATAAGAGGATTGGATGATTGTGTGGTGGTCTTGGATACCAAGAATGAAGGAGGATGATAGATCCGGTTCTTTTAGGTTGAGTGGTGGCTGTTACCAGAACCAATTCCAGTCACCGTGTTCCGCTTTCAGACACTCACTATATCCTTTTCTCGTCTTCCTTCACGACCGATACTTTGCCATCATGAACATTAGACAAGCAACCGTATGTTACAAGTTACCAGCCACTAGCCCTTTTCCAAACCAACGTTGATATCCATTGTAGGTGAACGATCTGCTGGAAATGCAAAACTGCAACCTGCTCGACCTTCCCGAGAACTATCAAATGAAGTACTGCAAGTAATCTACTCTTTATTCCTATACATGCGGCTCGCATTGGCTCATACTATTTACTACAGATCTCTATCACGCACTTTCATGGCCACAGCTTTCTTATGTTGCAGAGGATGATAATGGCAAGATAGTTGGCTATGTGCTTGCAAAGATGTAAGTATCCTTTACGCGTTGTTGTTGTTGTTGTTGTTGCTGCATCAAATACCAACCAACCTTATATACAACAGGGAGGAAGAACCAAGCGATGTGCCTCATGGTCATATTACATCCATCTCAGTCATGCGAACCTATCGACGTCTTGGATTGGCTGAAAAGCTTATGAAGCAAGCAACATCGCAAATGGTCGAAGTCTTTGATGCCCACTACGTTTCGTTGCATGTCCGAAAAACCAACCGTGCTGCCATTGGTCTTTATCGTGATACGCTTCACTTTGAGTAAGTGATAGGGGATGATGAGTGATGGACAGGAGTGGTGAGCTCATCTATTCTATTAGGGTGCATGACATTGAAAAGAAATACTATGCCGATGGTGAAGATGCCTATGCAATGCGCTTGACACTCAAGGAACCCAAGAAGAAGCAACCTCTTCGAGGTGTGGTGGAAGAAGTCAACCAAGTGGCTGCTGCCGCCGCCGCTACTGCTGAAGCCAAGTAATCCTTGCCTCTCGACGACCCTATTACTCTTCTCAACTCCATATACGAATGGATGTAGATATATGACATGATTCTCTTTTGACAATTACCTTTTTGTGATTACAGAGTTAGAACGCATCTTTCTAATTCATTGCATGTATTAAAAAAAGCAACATACAACGCACGCGACTTTGAGCAATATTGGATGTGCATGATCAAATCAAACGTAATAGAGCCTCTTGTTGACGAGAAATGGACATGGAGAGATTACATAGATAATGAAGGCAATGTCTATCAAAGACTGTAATGTGATGATGATTGGATGTTGGTGCATACATCTATGGGGGAGACAATGTCTAATACATGGTAGAGTTTGAATGTCAAATGGTGGTTGTTACGCTTGTTGTAAGGGATGCTGAGATACATAATATAGTTAAATGGCGCTACACATGACAATCGTCGGTGCAATACGTACTAAGTTGTGATCCTGCTGTTGTTTCAAGCCTGTATCTCTTAAGTTCAATGATCGTTGGATTTCGTCTCTCAAGTCGCACATCTTGCCACCCAGCTGGCCATCCGTAAGTTTGCTTAGGCGTTGTGTATCCAGCTCAGCATCCCAACCCTCGGGACGTGCCACGCGCGGAGTATCTGTTTGCTCTCTAGCACGGGCCATATGTCTTGAATTATATTTTTTTCAGAGAAAAAAAGTCGCTTGTTGAGAAAAAAAGCTCTTGTGGTTCATCTAATGCAAAGAAAGACATAAATAATACTTACGATTGCCAGCTTGCGATCATGTTAGAAGATCTTTCAACACTACTGCGCATGCTTGCCTCATGGTTATCGACGGCAAGCTCTTGCGGTGGAACGCAACCCGTTCTCCGCAGTAGTTGTCTATACAGCGTAAATGGGACCAGCAATATTTGAATAGTTGCCTTGTACATTGGTCAAGTAGACAATAAGGTTAAAGAATAAAAATCCTCTATTCTAGAATCATTTTGGTTTATATACTCGTCCAAGGATCAAAATAACGGAGCTATGAGGATTTTCGTCATTTCTTCCAAATTCGTTGGCAGTGTTTTTTGGCCCCCTCCCTTGCCTACTATATTCCCACAAGTCAGGTTTCGCATTAAACAACAGGCTGTGTGGGGTTAACATATATGGCATTAGCATCGAAAACATCGAAATTCATTCATCTCCAAGCGGCGAAAGATACGGAAACATACACCAATTGCGGCTGTAATCAGTTTATTGCTCTTTCATTGATGTACGTGCGCAAATCGACCCAGCGTCTAGAACGACAAGAGCATAATTTTGTGAATGCATGATTCATGCGATACAATAACGCTATCCCATAGCTTGTCTACTAATAGCCAACATCGTCTTTTGTATCATTGTTTTGGCCTGATGATGAATACGAGGGAGGCGGCATTGCGGATAAGGGCTCTTTGTTTCGTCGAAAAAAGAAATGGTGATTCCCTACAATGACACATACCACAAAGAGAATATGAAACCATCAAGGATCCTTTTGCATCATGACACCGGTGGTGAAATGTGAACGTCTCAAGTGAGGAATAAAGAAGGAGGGAACCGTTTGCAAGCCAGAAAGAAAAAAAGGTGCACAAAACGTGTGTGTGTGCGTGTGTGGTAGGCTTGTGAAGCATGTACAAAACCCTCTTTTTATGCTCGGCATGTTTGTTTACTTTCCTGCATGATACGGTAAAGTTCCCATCATTTTCAAGCAATCATTTTTTCCTCCCTCTTTTCTCATTTTATTGCCGTTTGACCTTTGCATCAAGCATTGACACCACCACAACTTGCTCTGATGCATAGCCTGGGAAAGACCAATTCAACGTCTTCTAGCACAGCCATTGCTGTCCCATCTTCGACGGCTCTGTATCACCCAGCCGATGATGTGGAGATAACCCAACCCCGGCGACATCAGCTTGCTATTATCATGGTAACCCAACAAATACGTAACATGGGTGCATGACAACAAAAGCAAATAATGCATGTATACTACTAGGGTAGCCTTTTTTTCAGTCTCTTACTTGTGTCGCTGGATCAAAGTATCGGTAAGCTTTTTCTCTGAAACGGAGCGAGCATGATGATGTTACAGGGGTAGTGATATGGCTTTATATGTGTCATTTAGTGGCAACGGTGTTACCTGTAATCGCCTCTCACTTTGACGCTCTTGGCGAAATCGAATGGGTGGGCACGGCATACATTCTACCAATGACAGCTTTGCAGCTATTATTTGGAAAGGCAAGTTTATAGGATGACCTTTTCTACTACTCATGGTTTGCTGACATGTGACGCTTCTGTCAGCTAGCAGATACCTTTGGTAGAAAACGTACGCTGATCAATGCTATCATCATCTTTTTGGTTGGCAGTAAGTATAATATACAACGTGTGGCTCTGATGTTGTAAGGTAAACCATAATATGGCTATTAGGTGCATTATCCGGTGCAGCACAGAGCACATTGATGCTTTTTATCATGCGTGGTAGGGTCACTTTAAGGATGCTGAGTGTATCAAATGTATTCATGCCTATGTAAATTTAAAGGTGTACAGGGCATTGGTGCGGCAGGTATTGCTCCTCTGGTTATGATTATAATTGGTGACATTGTCCCTTTACGTGAAAGAGGAAAATACCAGGCAAGCATACCTATGAACGTCCCAAAGGAGGCTCTCTACTAATGAGGCTTCGATTATTAGAGCATTGTAGCACTTTGTTGGGCAACGGGATCAATTGCAGGCCCATTGGTAGGTGGTGTTCTTGCAGATCACCTTAATTGGCGATGGATTTTCTACATCAACCTACCTATCGGGATAATGTCAGCATTACTTCTTTGGCTTTTCTTGCATATCCCCAGGGACAAAAATGATCAGACGAATCAAGCATTATCATGGCGAGCCAAATGTTACAATATTGATATCCCTGGTGCCATTGTTTTTATTGCTAGTATCTTTTGCTTTCTTCTTGCCACCCAATGGGGTGGTCGATGGTATCCATGGAAACACCCAATCATACTTGGATTATACGGAGCAAGTTTGGTGCTTGTTGCTTTGGTCATTGTCTCTTCGTGGTGGCATCTCACAAGCCCAAACCCCATATTACCCATTCACCTGTTCCTTGATTTCAACCGAGTTGCCATTTTTGCCATGGTGATAGCCACATCTGCAGCCATGTTTATCAACGTGTTTTACCTTCCAATTTACTTTCAAGTGGCTCATGGTGATACGCCAACCATGGCAGGATTTGAAGTGCTGCCATACCTACTACCAGTGGATATTGTGAGCATGATCTCTGGATTCATCGTTTCGAAGACTGGCTATTATAGACACATGTTTTGGGTTGGGACAGCCTTGATTGCTATTGGCGGTGGATTGCAAACGTTGTTGGATGTTGACAGTAATAATGCAACACAAGTAGGCTTCTTGATTTTGACAGGGGCTGGTGCTGGGTTTTGTATCCAAAAGTAAGTACATTACCACAGGGATGAAAAGATGGCATGTATGCTGATCTCACGTATTCCTTAGTGTCTATGTTGCAGCTCAAGCGTCAACGATCCAAGAGGAGTAAGTATTGCTTGTCACGTATCCATACATGCACACATGTTGACATGCTTCCCATAGAATTGCCTCTGCTATCTCCCTTGTCTGCTTTTTCGGTTACCTTGGTTTTGTTTCAGGGATTTCCATTGGTGGTGCCATATTCAACAACACGCTTACATATTACCTGCGACGAACACCAAATTAGAGAAGCACAAAAAAGTCCAGAGCTGCTGAAACGACTTGAACCAGGGTTGCGAAAATCAGTGGCAGCTGCATATGGATCTTCACTTCAATGGACTTTTCTTGCTGTTGCCATATGTGGATGCCTAGGCTTTCTATTTTCGTTATTCCTTTCATCGAAAAAGATCCAACAAGACGATACAAGGCAGGCATTGTCATCATCACCATTACATCGATCCTCATCCTCATCATCTTATGATGCATGTTCAACCACTTCCACCACCTCCCAATCCCCCACATAAAAACCTCCCCTTTACCCCTCTGGTCTCTTCCCCTTGTTACGATCCATCATCCCTCTCTCGTCATAGAAGAATCAGCTCACATTCCCATCATCCATCAACAATAATACCAGCATATATAAATACTTTTTGAATAAGCAAACGTTTTCTTGAATAATATAGACTTGGGGTATGACTTAGTTGGACAAGATAAGGTTGACAAAGTCAACATAGTTGATCCGACCATCCTTGCCGACTTCGACTTCCTTGAGCAATTCATCGACTTCTTCTTCGGAGAGCTTCTCACCGAGGTTGGTAAGGACATAGCGCAACTCACCAGCCGAGATGGTACCATCACCTTCCTTGTCAAACACTTGGAAACCTTGGATAAACTCTTGGGAGGTGCCAGCAGGCTTGAAGCCATCAGGACGCGTAAGAATGGTAAGGAAGGTACCAAAATCAATGTCGACTTCTTGGCGCTCGGAACCACCAACCGACTTTACGAGTTCGCGAACTTCTGCTTGGGTGGGATTTTGGCCAAGACCACGCAACAAATCGCCGAGATTGGCTGATGACACGGTGCTGTTACCCTTCTTGTCGTAAAGAGAGAATGCTTCCTTCCACTCGTCAAGCTGTTCTTGTGTAGGTTGGTTGGTAGGGCTCATGGTCTGATGCAGATGAAGTAAGAGAAAAAGAGATGAGTATGGTAGTCGTTGTGTACCTGACCGCCGCTTTAACTACCGCGTGACCGCCGGAGATGATAGGTTTGCACCACCACCACCTCTCCACTGATGATACGAACAGCCACACCTTGCCTATCGGAAGAAGAAGGGACACACTTTTCATATCACGACGACGCATGACATGTATGTATACAAACAACAATATGAATATTCTTGGACATTCAAGGTGTCCTTTTTTAGTTGTATGACGACGACATGTGCATTGCCATGACAACCACCACCACCAACATCGACTGACACATTGATGCACTTTTAAAGGCATTGTGGCGTGTCCAATCAGCTCGTTGCAAATAAAGAATTCACCTTCGTGATGAAGCCATGACGTTGTATCGTATGTAAATGTTATCAAGCTTGTATCTTTTCCACCTTTCATTAAACATGATGCTTACCTCCTCCGTTGAAAAGAAAAGTGTGTCATGTGATTGTAATGATGCATGCCTAGCGATCTGTGCAACGAGATAAATGATAGCTTCCTCACTTGGGCTGAATGAGACGTGCTCATGCGATCTCTTTGTTGGGTTGAATATGGGATAACGTGGGAAAGAAGAGCACCATTGCATATGCATTGTTGTTGTTTACCGGGGAAAAAGTGCTTCCTTTTCTCCTTTTAAGAATGATCCCACACCAACAAGGAGCATCATCATTTCTTTCTTACTCATTGTATCATGGTAGTTGGCACACCACTTGGAAAAGGGGTCTTTGTTCCCATCCCAACATTTTTCAAGGATAATGAAGACCTTGATTTTGATTCACTTGAAAAGCACATCCGTCATTTATCCAAAAAAGGTCTTGCCGGTATCATCCTTCTTGGTTCAAATGGTGAAGCCGTTCACCTTTCAGGTGCAGAGCGTCAACAAGTCATCACCAAAGGTTGTGAATATGTCAAAAAGTACGATCATTCTATGAAGGTGATTGCTGGGGCTAGTGCCGGTTCAGTACGCGTCACCGTAGAGTTCACCAAGCAAGCAGCTGATGCTGGAGCCGAGTATGCAATGGTGCTTCCACCCTCCTATTATCGTGCCAACATGGATAATGAAGCCATTGAATCATTTTACATCTCTGTTGCGGATCAGAGCCCTGTGCCTGTAGTGATTTACAACTATCCTGGTGTCACTCAAGGCATCGATATTGCTGTGCAAAGTATAGAAAGGCTTGCGAAACACAAAAACATTGTCGGTATCAAAGGCACAGATGGCAACATGGGCAAGGTTGGATACCTTGGTGCAAGAATCAAACCAGAAGGTACGTAGGACCATCATGCGCTTTTAATTGTTGAATGGCTATTGGATTGATAGACTATCGTAGACAACTTTTCCTTACTTGCTGGATCGGCAAGCTTCTTTTTACCTGCATTGACAGTGGGTGCAGTGGGATTGGTACCTGCTCTTGGCAATGTGGCACCACGTGCGTGTGTGGAAGTACAACGGCTCTTTGATAATGGAAAGCTCGAAGCAGCCAAGCAACTGCAACAGCAATTGGTTGAATCGGATGATGCACTTGTGCGTTGGTATGGCAACCCTGGTGTCAAAGCAGCTATGAATCATGTTCTCGGATGGGGTGGTCAACCTCGTTCTCCTTTGCGTTTGCCATCCAAAGATAAGGTTGATCGCATTGTTGATGTAGTGGTTCAAGCTCTCTCCATTGAGAATTCACTCTTGAAAACATAATTGGATACGTATGCTTATTTACTTTATGACTCCAATACATCGTCCAAGAAGTGCTTGGTGATGAAAGCATTGTAGTTGGGAGTTTCAAAATTGTTGTCATGGTAATGGATTGCAGTTTTTATTTGAGAACGTGATTGCTATTGGCGTGATTGGATGATAATGCAAGTAGAATAACAATGAAAGGATAAAGATCTCCACACATATGAATACATGGATCGCTCACAAAAATAAGAAAGGCTATCTGCCATCATGCTCATCAAAGGCTTTTAAAAGCGTCAGCAAGCAAAATGTGACATTTCGGAAGAAAGAAAAGAGACGTATGAGAGTGTAATAGTAGGCTTGTTCATAGGTGCATGATGGTGGCAATTAAGCATGATCATCCAACAATGTCACATCACGAATCACTTGCTGTGCTCGAATTCCATAAAAAATCTCTGCCAAAACTGGTAAAGCGTGGCATATTTTGTGACACAACCCTTTCCGAGGCAGGGTTCAAAGCTCTGTTAGGTAGCAGCAAAGGCCTTCAAAGATCTTCTTTATGACGTGTTTTGAGGAGCCGGGCCCATTATCTTGTTGAAATGCATCCTTCATGGTACCGTCCTCCATCGTCTTTGGCCTATTCTTGAAGCGAAAGCCATGGTACATGCTTGGAGCATGAATGCCACCATTTGCTTGGGATGATAATTGGTCAACTTCAGGGGCACCAGGCAATTGGTATCTTCATTGGCCGGAGCTCCAGTCTGAAAGTTGGATTGATCCTGAGACTGGATTTTCAAACGCGGATATTAGCCGGTTTCCATTGTTAGCGAAAAGAACAAAATGAATTAATTGTGTGTGTGTGCGTGCGTTGCCCTGGTTCCACACCTTTTCCTCTCCTTTCCTTTCGACTCATTCACACTCTCTGCACATTCCTTTATCTCATGACGCAATGAGCGAACCTAGCAACAACGATACTCAACAACTCGACGAGGTTTCACTCTTGTCCGACACCTCCATTGCTATCATTTGCGTCTGTGTCGCGATCGGTATTGGTTTAATTATCGGCACAATATTCCTCATACGACGACGACGAGAACGTAACAACCATGGCTTTGTCACGTTTGATGATGAAAGCAAGCCTGTAGAGCCATTGCCACCACCTGAAACACACGACCTTGTGTTTTCATCCATTCTCGCACATACACCACGACCTCCACCGGGTGTGTCAAGCAACAATTCATCCCGTATCGATGGCAACAATAGCATCAGCAACATGAGAGATAGCATGTTGTTGCAGGATGGATATTCTTATTCAAAATTGTATCTCAACAACAACAGCAGGAATAATAATCAACAACATGATCAGGAAGTTGATGACCCAAAGCTATTGTTGTCGCTGGCACGACAACGCGAGAGTTGGGCTGGGTATTATTCTCGTCCGAATACGCCACAACCAACCGCAGGCGGTGACAGAATGTCTTCGGGTTCCTCTTACCAAGTTTGGTGATATCTTTTCCTTGTACTTTTCTTTACATAGCCCTCTGCCACCCACAACATAGCATCATCCACCATCATCCATCATCATGTCTCATTGTTCTCCTCCCACGCCACTTGTAGATATATCTATATATATAAAAAGCCCAGTTGTTCAACAAAAAAAGCCCATCCCGAAACTCCGTGATTAAGAATAGGCTGATGCTATTTCGGTTGCTAGGTCTCGCCTCATCTCATTTCTTTGTCTATGCGTGTCGATGAAACTTGTCCAATCTCATTACCCTTACCCCTGTTTTTACTTTGCCGATAATATAGATTCATTTTACCAGTAGTTTACAATGACTTTCTTTTTCAGGCACCTGCTGTAGAATGTTTCAGTGTACACTTTTTGCTACTACTCCGGTAATGAAAAATGATCATCTCCTGTTTCTGGGTATGCCCCTTAATGCCAAGGGCAACATGCATTCCATATACGATGCATATTCCTTCATTCCCTTGTCAAGTGACAATGCTTAATGAATTGATGACATGCATTGTATCGATAACTCTATTCATCGTTACAAAAAAAAAACGGCGTGATGTACGTAAATGGGAGGACTTGATACTCGACGTAATTGGGCTCCTAGTACTAGACAAATGGCAAACATCATATCACAAAATGGCTTTCCTTGTTCCCAAACGATCACATGACAATGGTGGTGGTGACAAGCTGAAACCACCAGCACATTGTTGGCTGTAAAAGCAATGTTGCTCATGGATCAATGCCTTCTACTGCTGCTGTTTTCTAGGCCCAGCGTAACTTCATCCATCTTAGTCGATGTCATTAAAACAAAGGCGTCATGCTATACGTACGTATACTCTAATGGCAATATTTCCATATCCATCAAGCCATCCTGGTGACTACAACGTAAAGAGGGCCACCCTCACCTGGTGAACAACAACCACGTCAAATGCAAAAGAACCAACTTTGCCTCTGGTTTTGGGTGCTGCATTGATAATTGCAACACGCCTCTTAAAGAAAGGGGATGTTACTATTACATAGAAAATGGGAAGACCCATGATCAATGAACGTTGACCATATTCCAATTACTTCCTCTTAATATTCAGCTAACGGATTTTATTGTCCGTAAAGTGTGTTCGTCGCATGATCTGGCTCGGGAGAACAAAAGCCATCTTATATACAGGCTATCTAGATTTGTGTCCCATCGACCTAGCATGGGTAACTTTGATGAGTCAATCATCTGAATGATGCTGTCTAGATCTATGTATGGTATCACAAAAACCCTTCCCCACAAAAAAGTTGGTTATTAGGTATGTTTGCTTGTCAAATCACAATGCATCCCATCTCCGATCATTAAGGGATCTCTCTCTCTCTCTTTTGTAGCCACTATTTTTGTACCCGTTCCCAACTTGTCGGATGCATCAAGTTTGGTGCCGATTGTCCGCCTCCTTATGAGAACGAATGTAGGGGGAAGGGGGAGCAAATCATGATCACGTAACAAGCAATGCTCATTATGAGGGAAAATATACTATTTAAGTCATTCATGGCAATTAACTCGCACGCACACAACGCGTCTGATAATGCAACAATATAAACATGCTATGATTGAAGAGGACGTAAAGCAGATTAAGAAGGACACGTTGGATCACGATACCCAAAAAGACGTCAACAGCATATGATGTTATGCCTTGTTGCTGCATAATGGTAGTTACACATTGACCGATCGCTTCCGAAGAACGAGTCGGTGACTTAATACCATGACCCCCACCACCTCACGTACGTCTATGGGAAATGCAGCAAGGACGATTACATCAAGGTTTGCATAATACAGCGCTTACATTTACCAAAGCACATAGTATATTGTACACCCTCCTTCCTAAAATAGTAAATCAGCCGTGTGATAAACTACTTGAAGCAATCGCTTTCTCGATACCCGAATGTGAGACGGCTTCGCGTAACCATGCCGTTGTATCTCTTTCCGGGTAAAAAAAAGATGATGGTAGGCATAAGTGGGACACAAGCTTTTACCTTTCCGTTTTCATTTTTTTCTGCCAAATGTGTGTGTGCTGATACTACCGCCTATTATTGGGCAGCTGGTCTCGTTTTTGACTTGATCAAGTAACGACCGAGCGGCTCTTGTGCAACGTGTAAAACCTTGTCCTTCATTTTATCATTGATGCTGCACAGGGATCCCACACTATGGTGACATGATGATGAATCGCAACAAGGCGCTAAACGGCAAGAATGACAAATTCGAAGCATGTAGTAGAATGCATTGACGAGACGGATCCAAAAAGTGCCATGTTGATGTGAATGAGCTTAAGGTGTCTCGGTATGTAGTTGCATCATCAAGCGTCCCATCAATGAAACGATCCACAAGAGCACACGTGCTGTTTGAATGAGAGATGAGTTTGTGGGACGAGTGCAAGGATAATGTAAAGTGATTCGTCTAGTACGATAGGCAACACCAAAATACTCACGCTGGGTATGTGTAATTTCTCAAAGAAACACACATGATGATTATAGTGGGAGTGCCATTGATTAATTTTCCATTTGCCTGCAGCTCCTTTTTATCAGTGACTTATGCAAGCCAATTAAAGCCCCACCCCCTTCAACACTATAAATCAGCAGCATCTTTCTTTTTCTTGATACCTCTTTTTTTACCTTCCATCACTCATTACTTTATCATTTTCATCTACCATCCACCATGTCGTATAAGCTAATGACTCGCCAAGATGAAAAGCCCGAAGAAGAACACCAGCTTATGGATTGCCAGAGTGGATCATCGTTTGATTGGACTGAAGAAAAGCCCCAGGAACGGCAACAACGAGCACAATCATCATTCGATGTCGATCTCGAAAATGGTGCACGTATCCCACATCGGCAGGACCTTCAACGTACTCGGCTAAAGGAGCATGTCGAGGAACATTTTGAACGGCCCGAATTGGTGCGTGATTGTATTCTTGGTTTATCAGATGGATTGACGGTGCCATTTGCATTGGCAGCTGGTCTGTCAAGCTTGGGTGATAACAGGATCGTTATTTATGGTGGCCTAGCAGGTATGAGAGAGGGTTGGAGAATAATGGTGATGTTTACATGTGATTCTTACCATCCACGATCTTGGTTTTAATAATATTAGAGCTGGTCTCTGGTGCCATTTCCATGGGTTTGGGTGGTTACCTTGCTGCCAAATCGGATGCTGATCACTTTGTTACCGAACGCCAACGTGAAGGTAAATCAATCATCTTTTCGCCATCTCCCCCCCTCTCCTGATACGAAGATGAGCTATGGTTATTAATCATTTGCCTATTCTACATGATAGAACGAGAGCTTGAATTGTACCCAGAGGAAGAAGAAGAGGAAATCGTTGAGATCTTTGAGCAATATGGTTTGAATCGAGCATCACTTGAGCCCATGTTTGTACATTTTCGACAAGCACCACAAAAATTTGTTGACTTTATGATGAAGTTTGAGCTTAATCTGGAAGAGCCTGACCCAAATCGCAGCTTGGTAAGGATCTCAACCCCTGAATGTCATTGTTGTTGTAGTGCTGACATTTCTTTTACCCGACAATGAAGATCTCTGCTGCTACCATTGGATTGTCATATTTGTTTGGTGGTCTAATCCCGCTCATCCCATACATGCTGGTGACCAACACAACCGATGCCATGCTTTATTCCGTCATTGTCACATTGCTCACACTCTTTGTCTTTGGCTATGTTAAAAGTATCTATCTTCGACCAGCACAAGCTATTTTGGGAGCCGTTCAGACTTTGGCTGTAGGTGCTGTTGCAGCAGGATGCAGCTATGCCATTGTTGCCCTTGTCAATAGCACATCGCCCGAGTCACAACCAGGATCCGATGTTGCGGCACATTGAAGATAGCGTGCACAGGTCTTGGCGACGACGAGGGTGTCACTCAAGGTCCTTCTTTCTCATTTTCATTACTTTTTTTACGATACGTACGATATTCCTCCTTTTCATTCCATTCTCTTTCTTCCTCTTCTTTTACATATACATCTTGCATTACTCTCTTCCTTGAACCCTTTTGAACATGTAAAACAGAAACCACTCCTCCTTGTATATCTTGTGCCTTAGCATAGTTGCTTTGATAAAACCTCATATTCACAGTAAACCATAAAAGGATTCTCCATTTTGCTCGTGTAACATGTCGATCTGTACTTGGACTCTTGGCAGCAGCAAATATTCACGATTAGTTTCATAGCATCCTCTCCGAATCCAAAGACCTTTTTTCTCTTTTGCACACTTAATCTACAGACACGTCTCTCTCTCCTTCCTCTCTCTCTCGTTTTCTTTTGCTTTCATTCATTCATTTCGCATTTATTCTAATACTTGCATTCATTTCCCATCTATCTACCTCCTGAACTAAACACACAACACAAGCACTCACATACACATGGGCCTGAAGAGTCGCCACCTTTGGGTCATATCCATTTTGCTGTTATCATTCTTGACACAAGGCATAATTGGGTTATGTGTTGAACATCGATGCGACCACTCTTTGCATATACGACATGCGATTCGACAATGCCCCGAGCGATCCCACGAACGACGAGCTACAAGCGATGCTGATTCTGCCAATGACGCCAAATTTGTGATCGATCTCGAATGCCATGCCACCAGCAAAGACGAATGCGACCGAGTTCAGGAGACGTTGGCAAAAGCTGGCAAAGTCATTTCGTCTCATATCGAGTTTAAAACGCCGATTACTGTCAATGCGAGCTACCTCGACTTTTGCCGAGATTTGGGTGAATGCGATCTTACCAATGGAGCCATCAATATCGGTATGAAAGGAGTGATTGACAACATACCAATAGCATCCTAACTCATCCCATCCATTTTCATATTCAAAGGGCAAGCGTATCCAGCAGTGTCATACTTGATGCAGAAACAGTCGTCAGCCGATGAAGCTAATATCACTAGCATGTATCCTCAGGCCTTACTAAAACAGTACGATAACCTGCCAAAGCAGCCTAATTGGACCGCCTATGATATGAATGCACAATTCAACAGCCAAATCGATTGGTATTTTGAGGTATTTATGCGCACGCACATACACATCCCTGCATAAATGTAGAATAATTATCTCATGTTGCATGTCTTTTCTTAGGGTCATGGAGAAATTGAATCGGATCAAAGTGACTTTTTGAATACGGTAATTCACGAATTCATCCATGGTCTTGGCTTTGTCAGTGCATGGAGTACAGCAACCTATGAACGGTTTTCAAGATATGACACCGATATGCCAAAGTTTCTCACCCCTGTACCATTGTCACCACCCGATGAGCTCGAGGAAACTAGCAACAATATCGATACTGGTGAAGGTCCACAGCCGTTTTGGGGATTCGTCGACTTTCCACTCGATCAGCTCATGTATACCAACGACAACATCTCTTTTTCAGACGTCAGTCTCATTTTGAATACTTGGGGCAGTAGCAATGTCATGTTTGCGAGTATGATGGATATGGTCAATTCATGGGAAGCATCCGGCAAAGTTCAGGCTATGGCTCGGCAAATGTACAGCTATGCAACATCATCCAACCAAGTGACATGGCTGCTTGACAACGGCGATCAATATACATCTGAAACATCGTTCAAGCCTTTTGTTGATGGTTCTTCCTTATCACATGTGGATCACGACACTTATAACGACTCGAGCGACTATTTGATGATATACAATGCACGTCGAGGTGTCAGCTTGCAGGAGATGTCATCCAAGTATGATAATTATACACTTGGCCCACTTTTATTGCGTGCTCTTGCCAACATTGGATACAATGTCACAGCTTTCAACGATCAAGAAGTGACTATGGTTACTGCTGTTACGCAACCGGCACTCGAGTTTTGGGAACCTGCTATACCCATGGTCGGCACAGCTCATAACCCTTCACCATCCATAAGCACGCACACAGATGGACCAGCTCATATACCCACATCCTCTTCTTCTTCCTCTTCTTCTTCTACTACGTCATCTTCAGATTCCTCTGCTTGCTCCTCACCTTCTTCAGCTGTCACGATTAGCATGTTGCTCCTGGTAGCCGCTTTATTTATCTTTTTCCTGTAGCCATATCACGCACGCCCTTACCCATTCATTCCATCCCATTCACATTGTACCTCCCTCTTTGTATTACCACTTGTACTATTATTCATCATCACATACCATGTCTTTTTTTGCATTTTAATGTTACAATACACGCTCTACAATTGCTATTTATCTATTTACATGCCAAAGTATTGGGTGACTTGATGACTGAGCACTTGGTTGCCGTCCTCGTCAAAATGGAAAGGCTTATAACATTCCTTGCAAAAGAAGCATGGTGATGATCCACTCATAACATCGTTCACCGTCATATACCTAACGTACCCAGTTTTAGAGACCTCTTTCAATGTATTGGTTCATACACACACTTACGCTGCTGGGTAGATATTACACATCCTGCACTTGTATCTCACAAATTGCCAATTGTAGGTGACCATGGGATAAGAGCTGCGTAGGGGTGGATCATGCTTGGAATGGATGCTACATGAAAAAAAGCTGTTAGCCCACAAAGTCAATCAAATTCCCTCCTCTATTATCCACTCACCGTATATCCCGAACCATGATGACATGTTGGCATCCATCCTGATGCAAGAACAAGTATGGCTTGTTAAGCTCGAGCGAAAGGTCTTCAAAGGTGACACCTTGCATATCATGTCGTTGATATTCAGCCAATCCTGGTTGCTCATATCGACCGAAATCCATAACCCATTTTCGTATAGGCTCACTGTAATCAGGCAAATCAGGTCCACCTTCCTCCAATCCAAGTTCAGTGACGGCTCGAGTGTCGACATAAAACACGCCTTCGATAAAGAGACAACTTGCTGAAAGCTTTTTCTTTTGCGTGTTGAGCACAATGCCATCTGGTTGCTTGCCTTTCCGGTCATTGTCACCCACAAAGTCCTTGATACAAAAGATAAAGTCGCGTAAATCGGTCAGCGTCTGGGATCCAAGCATATCAAATTCTCGCACACGATAGCTAGGCATCAATGGATGATATGTGGCAATCGTAAGCACAACCTCTGGATTCCCCTCTGCATCCAATCTCTGAGTATTCAATAAGTCTTTCATCTGGTACTTGGTCTCGTTATTACTTACATCCACCTCTTCTCCACTAGCCGCTCCAGCTTCATCACCCTGAGACTCATTGGTATCCTTAGACTTGTCATACATCTAAATTGCCATGTGAGACAAGCATAATGCATAGAGCAAGATAATTACCTTTTTGTTGAGTTTGGCGTAATTCAAGCGTTCCCGCTGTCTCGGTAACAAATCAATCCCATTTTCGGACCTAAGCAGACATTCATGTCAACATGCCATCACCAGTATCCTGATTTAAACTTACTTGAGTGAATGCAATGGGCTATCCTTGAAATTTTGAATAAAGTCATGGTATTGCTGCATCAATTCTGTTTCAGGGATCTCTGATGTGGATGGTTCATTGTTGTCCTCCTCCTCATGTTGTGATTGTTGCGTCGTTTCATCATCATCGTCCTCGATTTGGGTATCATCATCATGGTTCTCGCGCTGAGTCATTGTGCTTTCAGGATGTAGTAAGCGTTCCATCAAATCGTTCTCTTGGGTATCATGGGTGGTTTTAGGTCGTTTGGATGATGATGATGGTGATCCGGGTATAGTTGACAATGAAGATAGCAAGTTGGATTGATTCTCTTGAGCAAGGTATCTTCTTCGCTTTGGCACCAACGGATTGAGAAACAAGCTGTTGTCATTGTTGTTGTGTTGCTGCTGTATCAAACCCTCATCGTAATCATGTAGCGTGCGATAAGGTAAGACATCCTTCGCCTGTGGACGACGACCGATCCACTGGTCGTCAAACGAACGTATACGCGACTGATTCATGCTCCTCGAACCTTGTGTTGTCTTTTGATGATATTGCTTGACCATTGCAAAGAGAGTCGGATCAGTGAAGAATGAACAAGTGCTATTCAGATCGCTCGAATCGGGGGACCTACATTGGAAAAAGTGAGTTTCAAGGCGATGTACTTCCTTTATCCAATGATACTAACGGTAGGCGACCAACTCTGGATTCCAACTTGCTGACATCGACCGTGGATTCTTGCTTCTTTTGGCGCGATCGTAGCTCGACAAGCTCATTACGAAAAGAACGGACTTGGATCTTTGACATTTGAAAGAGGAGCAGGAAGAAGACTTCACCAGTTTCTCTCCGATTCAGCTTCCAGATACATAAATGTTGTCAGCCAACCTCTATGAGCTGTTCCAATAAAGATCCATCATGCCTCATGTTGATTATGGATTTCATTGCTTTCAGAAGTATTCATCGATCCATGTTTAGTGCCCTGAAAAGCATGATCGAAGTTAAAGTTGGGGAATCCGAAGTTTGAGGATCATTCGAAACACACTAAAATCTG
Source organism: Lichtheimia ornata (assembly GCF_029851405.1). Lineage (NCBI taxonomy): Eukaryota > Fungi > Mucoromycota > Mucoromycetes > Mucorales > Lichtheimiaceae > Lichtheimia > Lichtheimia ornata. The sequence goes on from NW_026695334.1 coordinate 248,305, forward strand.
TTTATTATTTGCTGGCATGTTTGTAATCCACCATCATTTACATACCATGAAACGCAACGCCTTTGTGTCACGCTATGATCGTTTAACAAAAAGGGCACCACGTTAAACTTGAGATTTTCCTCCACTTGCTTTCCAATCCCATTGTTGTAATATGCCGCGTAGTAAAAGCGATACAGAAGATGTTTGCTCGACCACTGTTGAGACCAATGTAGACAAAGAAGCGTCCACAATGAAGGATGTAATAGCGGTGAGACGACGTTTAAAACGAAAACTTGATATAAGATTCGTTGTATGGGCTTTTCTGGGCTATTTTGCCACGTACCTCGATCGAAGCAACTTGCGTAAGAAGCATGACAAGCATTAAGAAGGAATGAGATGCTGATAATGTGAACAAGCGAATGCATACGTTAGTGGCATGAAAGAGGATTTGCTTCTTGAATCCTCTGCTTACAACTGGGCTGATACCGTCATGCGCCTCGGGTACAATTTGTAAGTATAAAGCATAACAATACCATCGACCTTGATCATTCAATATCCATAAACAACAGGTTTCAGGTCCCTGGAAGTCTGCTATTACCCAAGGTGCATCCACGATGGTTTCTTCCCACACTCCCTCTCTTATCTGGCGTCGTCCAATGTTGCATGTCTCTTGTCAAGAACCATCAGGGCTTATTAGCTTTGAGATTTTGCCTTGGTCTATGTCAATCGGTAAGCACTTTTGGAGAAAAAAGCGATCCCATGTTGATACCTATTATGGCAGGTCCTTCAACCAGGGATTGTATTCCTCTTGGGGAATTGGTATATCGACCAAGAAGTGACAAAACGCGTTGGTATCTATAAAGCATCTATGGGTGTCTCAGGTACCAGTTGAGATTATACAAATGAAACCATGGCATTAATGGCTGATTTGGCTACATAGGAGCGGTTGGGGGTCTTATTGCTGGCTCCATTGTGGAAACCATTGCCGACAAAGCAGGGCTTCGTGCATGGCAATGGCTCTTTGTCGTTGAAGGATTGATTGCTATCTTTGTCGGCATCATTGGGTATTTCATGGTACCCAATTATCCACATCAAAAGACATCATGGATCACTGAGCAAGAACGCACGATCACTATGGAAAGGCATGCGTCACAAGAAAGAGAGATATCAGTGGCGCCTTATAGTTGGAGAATGTATGTATTGTTTGGGTTGTTGATGATATCCATTGTACTCATTGTGATGTATTTCAACGTACGCATGTGCAACCACTAATATGACTTGTAGTTTCAAGCAAATCCTATTCAAGCCATATACCTGGTTGATGACATACATCGTAATGACGGCATTCTTCGTGAATAGTATGGCCAACTTCTTTGTAGTCATATTGAAGGATATGGGCTATGACAGCGCTTTTGCCAATTACATGTCCACCCCGCTAAATCTCTTCAGCGCCCTGGCATCGCTTGTGATTGGATATTCATCCGACTGGTTTAATGATCATGCCATTCATACTGGTGCTGTCACAGCATGGGGAACCATCTGGAGTATTATCGTTGCTGTAGTCAATCATGGGAATACACCTGCAGCACTCGTCTTTGTGTCAGCTTACGCATTAGTCATCGTGGATACGTTGGTAACCCTTGCCTTCGTATGGGTGATGGACATTTACAAGGGTGATGTAAATTCACGTGCCTTGGCACTAGGTATTGTGAATGGTCTCGGGCTTCTCATTCCAAGCTTCGCAAAGGTCAAGCTTTGGGTTGTCACAGATTCGCCAGTATTCTGTAAGTAATCAATTACACGTGATATTCTATTGCAGCATGCTAAAGTATTCACCAATAGGGCTGGGAAAAATAGCAAACGTGGGCATTGGATGCGGGGCGGTGGTCGCTGTTTTGCTATCATGGTTTCTCATCCGTATCAAATTCATGCTGCCAAGCCATATCAAGCCAGCTGATCAACGTGATGACGATGAAAAGCATCAAGATGGTGATTGATAGACCATGCATATTGAATGCCAACGTGATGTTATTACGCCGTCGTGTTTATTAATCTCACTGGGACCGTGACCTCTTTCTTATTATTACGGCTGCTCCCTTCCTTTCCTACTTCCATCAGTTTAAAGTAAATACATCAACAGCGCTTATACAGTATTAGTGCAACCATTGTTGAAGTCTACCATTCTTTGATACGCCTTCAAGTTTTATGTCAAAGCTTTTGACTGTGGCTAGAAATAAAGGTAGTTTGGTTATGGGTCTCGTAAGAAGTATATGCTTTTGGTGATACAATAGAGTAGGTTGACCTTTAGGAAGAAGTGATCATCCATTGAGTTTCAAGACGTGAGTTACCAATCCAATGTATGCGATACTGTGGTAAAAGAGGGGCATTAGGGATGTCTGTGCGCATCCGCTTTAATTGCTGTTGCATTATGCAGCTCGACCCGGCATATCCAAATGTGACATTTACACTATTATTTCTCATACACGTACCATCATTGATACGTGTTCATTATTATTGAACGGATGTTTACTTATGTACCTTCACAAAAGGCAATCATCATCATCATCCATTTGTGTAGCAACCTGTCAAGGACGTGTCTGTGTAACCACCACATGCGGTTTCACTCAGCTCTTCATCTTTCCGTTAATGCAGCCGACACCATCCACTAGGAAAAAGCAACTCCATCACACTTACAGCATAGGTAAAACATAAAGACGCCTGTATCCCCAAACTTTACAATGAAACGTGGGGTTTTTATTAGAGCAATATACTCGGCTTGGCCAACAGCACCTTGTGTGAAAGTTTCGCGTTCAATGTCGCAAACCACCCAAAAAATATTTTTTGGTCGTCATCGTCGAAGAGGTCCACCCCCAGATCCAGGTTGGCTGGTAGCGACATTGCGAAATCTGGGAATGGCCACGATGAACTTCATACTTTGACACAAGAGCGCTTTGACCTCGTCGAGCAACTCTGTTCTATTAAAGACCCCACGTTTAATTGTAAAGTTTAGAGATACAGGCATGTTTATGTTTGTAAGTGTGATGCTATATGAGAAGTGATCTTTGTTTAATGTAAAGTAGTATGGCTATAATAGAGCAAAAGATGCAGAAGGACCTCTTTGGGTAACTCAGCTAAAAAGTCAGGACTTCAGGGACAATGCATGAAAGGTACGCAACCCTCACTTTTATGTCATACATTGGCAGCTAATAGCCACTTTTGTGCATTCCCAACTTTTCTGCATTCTATTGTAGGTGGACGATGCTCCTGCTCTAGACATTCATTTCCATGATTAAAGTAGCTTGATCCGAGCTGATTTGGTTGAGTTACGCTCACACAAGATTACATCGGTTGAGCTACATCGAGCGTGCTTTATGTCCAGAGTGATGTAACCTCTCTTTGACCGCAGCTCAGTAAAATCAGCTCGGATCAACCTACTTTAATCATGGAAATAAATGTCTGGAGCAGGGGCATCGTTCCCATGCAGTGGATCTCGCAACAATGATGATTGGATAAAAGTGGCCGTTAGCTAGCAACACATGCCTGTTCCTAGATGATCCATAAAGTAATTATACATTGACCCTTTCATTCATGCAAACGTAGCTGTGTTACACAACACCACCCTCTGCATCTTTTGCTCTGTCAGGGTCTAGCTACTTTACATTAATACAAAGACCACTTCTTACATAGCATCATGCTTATAAACATAAAGGTGCCTGTATCTCCAAACTTTACAATGAAACGTGGGGTTTTTATTAGAGCAATGGGCTCGGCTTGGCCAACAGCACCTTGTATGAAAGTTTCACGTTCAATGTCGCAAACAGCCCAAAAAATATCTTTTTGGTCGTCGTCGTCGAAGAGGTCCACCTCGATCCAATTTGGCTGGTGGCGACATTTGCGAAACATTGGGATTGACGAGCTTGATTGTGAAACTTGCACCCAAGGTGCTGTTGGCCAAGCCGAGCAGGTTTGTTCTCATAAAGAACCCACGTTTGATTGTAAAGTTTAAAGATACAAGCACCTTCATGTTTTACATATGCCGTAAGCGTGATGCTTTATGAAAGGTGCTCTTTGTTCATTGTCAAGCAGCTACCTCAATAGCGCCAAAGATGCAGAAAGCATTGTTTGTGTAACAAGCCAAAGGGACTTTTTTCCTTCCCCTGAGTAAGGTCCGTTTATGGTGGTCCGGATGGAGTTTCTTTCACGTTAATCATAATGGCTACTAATCCGAAACGACCAGTGCATGCGATAATATCTTGTGTGTAAAGGACAAGAGTGACACGATGACGCATATTATGAGTGTGTCTCCTTCAATCAATGATGAGTGTATGGTGATCTCATATAAGGCTGGGTGTAAGATAACGCTGACGGCGGTATCCTATGCTGATAATTGTTATAGATAATAAGCATGGTATGCTTATGTATCTGTGTGTCATCGTGCAAGGAAGAGTTCACTCTATCTTGAACATAATGAATAATGAAGCTTACAATGAATCACACTGAATGCTGGTTTCGTTATCTTTGTAAATACAAGCGGTTATTAAGCACGATGCAATCCGCTGAGAGTTGTCTCTTCTACCGTATGTATAGCATGCGAACGAGGAAGCTTTAACCAATGTAATGTGACAAAGGAGACAATAGCACCTCGAGGTGATGATGTGAATGATTCAACCTCGTGTTCTATCCTTCAAACTTCTATCCCTCCTTTGGATCTTGCTTCACCTAGTCATCAATGATCCAGCAGCCAACCACGTGATCCACATTTTGCATATGAGATGATAAGGCGATGCTCTGTTGAAGTTGCATCCCATGTTCATTGAACAAGTCGAAGTATACAACATAGCCATATAGACCAGCTGTGGATGAGTCACGTATTAGAACCAAGGAGTACCTTTATTATATCCATTCGTATAGCATAAAAAGGAACAATAGGCGCAATGAGATATGCACATACACTCGAAGCAGCTATGCATGTTTGATAATAAGGTAGTCCATTAACAACATCATCTCCTCATTCAATGAAGTCGTCAAAAATGGGGTGGGGTACAGCATGGAGGTAAATTCACGCGCAGTCGCGAGGTTGTCTCTCTTCCTTTTCTTTTTACTCACTCGTGCTGCTATGAACGATGACCTTGAAGGCATTGACGATGACTTTGATTTCGACGACGACTTATTGGCAGCAGCTGTAGAACAAGCCGAGAAGCAGGCAGCCAAACAGAACGAGAAGCAGCAGGAACAGCCGATCGTGATTGACAATGACGACGACGATGACGACGAATTTGACGATCTCGACACAGACTGCCTCATACTTGCCACTGAAACAGCCGAGAAGCAACGCAATATTGTTCAACGTCCTGGGATGCAGCAGCCTTTGACTAGTTTCTTTTCATCGACAAGCCAACGACAACAACAACAAAGTAGCATCAGCAATCGATCACAGCCATCATCATCATCCATATCCACCAGCTCAATCCTGTTAGGAAGCAATGACTTTGATAACCCTCCCACACCACCACCGCCTCCTCCAGCAGATACACCATGTGCTCATGTATTTGATGCCAATGAATTGCCTACATGGATCTATCCAATCAACTATCCTTTGCGTTTATATCAATTCAACATTGTCAAAAAGGCGCTATTTCACAACACGTTGGTGGCACTTCCAACAGGCTTAGGCAAAACGTTTATCGCGGCAGTGGTTATGTTCAATTATTGGCGATGGTTTCCACAATCCAAGATCATTTTTATGGCACCTACAAAGCCATTGGTGACGCAACAGATCGAGGCATGCTTCAAAGTGTGTGGTATTCCGCAGTCAGAGCTTATTGAGATCACGGGACAAAGCAATCGTGGCAAGCGCAAGGAAATGTGGCGTTCACATCGCGTCTTTTTCATGACACCTCAAACGCTCAAGAATGATCTCGAATCACGCATATGCCCTGCACATCAGATTGCATGTATTGTAGTGGATGAAGCACACAAAGCTACTGGTGCATACGCTTATGGTGAAGTTGTCAAGTTGATTTCACGTGAACAAGATCAATATCGGGTCCTTGCATTGACAGCTACACCAGGCACCAATTTGATGAATGTTCAAACAGTCGTCTCGCAATTACATATCACCAATATCCAGATCCGCACCGAAGAGTCGATGGATATTCAAGAATACTCCTATGGCAAACGTATCCAGCACATCACTGTACGACTCAGCTACATGGAAGGTGCAATGGGCGTAGTGCCAGAGATCATGAGCCAATTTCGCGACAAGTTTTTTCAACCTGTTCTTAATCGATTGAATCGCTTTCAAGCTGTCTTCACCACTGATCCAGAACGCAACACGCCATTTGGATTGCTACAGGCACAGAAGCATTTTTCGGCCAATGCACGCAACATGAACTATGCTGTCAAGTCGATGGTTGCTACCGATTTTAGCATTGCTCAAGCTCTTTCACGTGCATACGACTATCTTGTACACCATGGCATTGCACCCTTTGTGGAACATCTTGAAAGCTTTCTCAAGGATCTTCAGGATATTGTCGACTCTGGAAAGAATCTACCCAAGGAGAAGTACAAGCTCTTGCGTGATTATCAGTTCAAGAACATGATTGAGGATCTTAAGCAGCGCCAAATGCAACCTGGGTTCATGGGTCATCCCAAAATGGAACGTCTCTTATCCACCGTGTTGGATCATCTCAGTAACAACAATGAGCAAGATACCCGTATTATTGTCTTTTCGTCGTTTCGATCTTCAGTCAATGAAATTATTCGCGTCCTTGATCAGCACAAGCCGATGGTGAATTGCTCATTGTTTGTTGGTCAAGCTGGTGGCAGAGATGGAAGAAAAGGTCTTAATCAAAGAGAACAAAAAGAGGTAACAAGCACACGATTGATTTCTCCTTCTCGATTTATTAACGTGTATATATGCATAGATTGTCGAGCGATTCAAGCGTGGAGAACTCAATGTATTGGTGGCTACTGCTATTGGAGAAGAAGGATTGGATATTGGCGAAGTGGATTTGATCATTTGCTATGACTCTCAAAGTTCACCTATTCGTATGGTAATACTTTAACTAGATGCTCTGTGTAATACGTTTCCCTAATCAAATTATATAATAGCTTCAACGCATGGGACGTACAGGAAGAAAGCGCCAAGGACGATGTGTGATGATTATGACTGAGCAAGAAGAACGCAAGTATAGCCAGGCCAAAGCTGCATATAACCAAGTACAACGAGCCATTGCCAGAGGTGGAGATATCGAGTATCACGCATCCAATCCATCTGTTTTGCCCGAGAAGTATCGTCCAGTGTGGTTTCAAAAACGGCTTGACATTGGAACATTTTTCAAGCCCACGGGTCGCAAATCAAGGAAGACAAAAGTTGTCGAGTCGAATGGGACATTGAATGATGCGACACGACAAGAGTTTCTACACAGCCTTGGTTCAGCTACTTTGGAGGAAGCTTTCGAGAAACATTGGCCGCCCAAAGAAAGGTCACCAATTGAAAGAGCAAAGCGATACTTGCCTGCCAATGCTCAGCCTACCAGCCATCATCGTGTCGGTCATAGTCAACGTACAATGCAATTCGTATCTATCATCAAGAGTATGGAACGACGCTTGTTACGTGAATTGATGAATGCTGATGAATCCAGTCAACCCGGTAGCAGTCAACCGCAATTCAACAACGACGAATTAATCATGCCAACACGGCCATCGCGTACAACTGACGAGCTCATTTTACCCACTCCTATTCGCCCTCGGCAACCGGGTCCAAAGCAATCCACTCTTTCGACATTCTTGAACAAAGGCAAGGCACCAGTGAACAACAATCATCGACAGCCACCTCAAGCAGAAGCAACACGTGGTGATGACAATAACATTGCAATGTTGGATGATATCGTTGGTCAGCGTGTAGAAAATAATGATGACATTCAAACAGCGAAGCGTAAGGCAACCACACCTCCCACTGTACCTGAGAAAAGACCTCGCATTGGATCTCCTTCACGTGATGAGGATATTGAGATTGATTTGGATCTTGGAAGCGATGATGATGTTGTTGATGCACCACCACCACCACCACCACAACAACAACAACAACAACAACAACAACAACAACAACAACAACAACAACAACAACAACAACAACAACAACAACAACAACAACAACAACAACAACAACAACAACAACAACAACAACAACAACAACAACAACCAACAGCGCCTGTTACTACTACTACTGTAGCAACATCCAATACCGATTATGATCAACTTGTTGCCGAGTTTGATTTCGATTATTGCACGCAAGATCTCCAAGATGATAAGCAGCAAGATGAGAGCTTCGAGCGTATTCTTCCACCTGAACTCAGTAAAACGGCCCCTTTGATGGATGAATCACCTGTGAGAACATCCTCCAATCCACAAACGCCTATTATGAAGGATGATGTCAATATTCCACCTGCTATGCTCAAATGGCTCACCACTCGACCACCTCCTTTCAGCGAGACGGCAGCTGTGTTGGTTCGGGAAAGAATGAATGTGATCAAGATCAAAGCGTGGCTTACCGAGGAGACGACAACGGCACCTCCTCCAACCAAGGCTCGATCTTCAACACCTTCTTTTGGCGACGATGACGATTTTGAAATCGACTTTGAGATGTTAGAAGCATTGGAGAACAAGATACCCATTCAAGATACACCGTTTGATGCTTCCTTTTATCAAATGCTGGAAAATAAGGTTGGAGAGGATTATGAAGGTGCCCCATCATCTTTTCATGGTCCTGCTGACGAAGATGATTTACCATCGCCCCATACAGGATTGCAGAGACCCGTCCACCACAACCCAATAGCTTCATCTTCACGACCATCACCATCGTCATCCAAAGACAAAAGACCATCACAACCATTATCATCATCTGTACAACCACCACCATTACAACCTTCATCTCCACAGCAACAACAACAACAACCGCCAATAGAATCACCACAGCAACGAGAAAAAGTGCCATCATCACCTGATCGATTCATTCAAACCACACCAATACGTGATGACCTATCTGACAAGACCTTATCACCTTCACCTTTGCGAAGAGCCATGTTGAATGATCAAGGGAATCACACCACTCGTGTTGAATTTATGCCACCATCACCTCTTTCACGACGACGACGTCCACCGCCACCGCCACCGCCACCTTCTGCTATCATTGATATCCGGTCACCTGATAACAACAAAGCATCATCCCCATTACGCAAATCCATCACTGTGAACGAAGCCAGATCAATAGTATCATCATCATCGCCAACACATGCACACATTATCATATCACCAGAGCGATCAAGGTTCTCTTCACCATCCCCTGTGTTTGCACGTCGCCGTCGAAATGCAAAAATACGTATTGCTTCGGATGATGATGAAGCCGACAATGATGAGAAATCCATACCCGTACCTGAGGATATGAATAGCAACGATTCAGATGATGATGGACAACGACAACGACACAAACGTAATCGACATCATAACCCATTTCTGGACTTGGAAGCTGAGCTCAGCAGCGATGAAGAAAACAACACAAAGGGACGACAACGACGAGCTGCCAGCGATGATGGTGATGAAGAAGAAAGTGGTAGTAATACAACCGATTTATCGCGTATGGATTCTTCGTTTATTGACGACGATGAAGAGGGTGGTGAAGCAGCATCAGCTGAGGATGTACAAAACATTTATCGGATCAGCTTAATGAGCCAGCAACCACCACGTGATGGGGAGAAGGCAGTGTTTAGTGCAAGGCGCAAGACTTGGCTCGACAAGTTTCATGCTGAGAAATGGCTCCAACCCCAGATGGAAGATGACGACGAGGATGATATTGTCAACATGAGCAGGCTCACCGAAGAAGCTGAAAATGAAAAATTAGCTTTAGAAGTATTGAGTAGTAATGACGATGATGATGACTTTATGTAAAAATTGCATTTTGTTTATTGTATGATAAACCGCTTCTGTAAATACAACAACTTAATCCTTCTTGGCGACTGATGCCTTTTCATCCAAAACTTGTTGACGCGACTTGCTGTTAGGATCAAAGTAGGGTCTTTCAGCCTATGTCCCAATAAAAAAAGATGAGTTAAACAGATTAGGGAGGACCACTAAGAAAAAAGCTTACAGTGGGGGTGACTCGGAAGCCATGTCGTATGCCATTGCCAAAGTAGTCGTTGATGGCAGTATGATACGTGGCACGGTTATCCCATACAGCAATCGAATCCTCTTGCCATCTGAACCTCACTTGGAAATCATGGCCACTCTCGATATGATTGAAAAGGAACTCGAGCACGGCGTCGGATTCGCGTTTTGTAAAACCCACAATACGACGTGTGAAGCCACGTTGCACATACAAGCTCTTCCATCCTGTAAGTGGGTGTGTACGCACAATAGGGTGGACATTGTCAGGTGCTTCACGACGTAAAGGATAGCCTGTGATACGTGCCGTTTCACGATGAACATCGCCCGAGTGCACAGCTTCCAATCCTTCGACAAATTTTTGCCATGCAGGTGAAAGTCGATCATAGGCTGTATAGGCAGATGCCCAAAGCGTATCACCACCAACTTTTGGTAGTGTATCAATCTTTAAAAAGGTAAGACCTGCAGGCTGCAATTCGTAGCTGATATCATTATGCCAACCTACAACAATGATGCCAATACTATTAGCAAATGGGCTGCTTCTAATACCATCATTTCAACTTTACCATCACCCGCACTTCTCAATGCATATCGCTCACGGACTTTGGGGCTAATAGGCTATTGTTAGATGACTTGACAACAACAACCTTTGTTGAGCACCCTGCCACTTACTTTTCATGGTCAACCTGGATGGTAAGAATTTCAGGAGCATTGGGTGGATGAGGGCCTACGTTATGCACATGGCTACATACAACATTTGGTGTGAGTATAGATGTTCGTTTGGTATGCATGAGGAACACTTACAGAGGTCCAAAATGACGACCAAATTCCAATGCCTGCTTGGCAGTAAGATCCTGGCTACGGAAAAAGACAACACCACGCTCAGCGACCAGCAATGCTAGATCATTCTTTTGTTGCTCGGATAGCTGCGATAGCTGGATGCCATGGATCTCGGTACCAATGTTAGGAGTGACATCAATGACCTTGGTGGCAGCATTCAAAAGTGCAGCTTTGGTAGGATCAGCCAAATGGCCTGGGTCCTTGTGCTCAAAAGGCTCAAGAGGTGGATACTATTATTGTTGTTGACCATCGTGAATTAATATTCATGCATGTGTATGTACGAGAAGAGATACTTACATAAACATCGGGATGCACACCATAGAATCCTCGCTCACGAACAAGCTTCTTGAGATCCAGCTCTTCAAGCGTGATACGGCTCAATTCATCATCCACTTTGGTATCTTCGGTGTTTGGAGGCATGATAGTAGTAGTAGTAGTAGTAGTCGTTGAAGTTGTTGTTGATAATGCCGTTGTCGTCTCTCATACCACACGTATATATAGGTTTCAATCGCACATCGCGCAATTTCTTATAGAGATGCGTGCTCTTTGCTGTAGTGTGATAACATTGTAGATTTTCCCATTCACAAAACATTTGCAAATCACATAATGTAAAATAAACCGCATGGATGATGCAATACGCATGGTAAATTTATACACCATTATCATTGAGAGATAGATATTGTACGATGGGACCGCTGCATGATCCATATTACCACCTAACTTGGATGATGTGATCGGTACGAGATCTGGTGTGGATTGTGCTACCTTGATGCCTATGTCCGCACCTCACCATTGATTCATGCATTATCGAATCCGGGTGATCAACAATGTTGTGTTCCCTGTATGAATCTCAAAACACAATGAGTACACAGTATTTGGTGGTGAGGGGTTACCCGTTGTAGGTTGGGGTATGGATTCAAGCGTATACGACAATGGGCTTCAACTCTTTACAAGAATCAAATACTACAATGACGACCACCACGACAATGATTTTAGAATGACAATGAAGCGCTGCAAATAAACATAAAGACTATCTCTCATTCACACGGCTGCAAAGAACATCGTGATACATGCATCATTACTTGGATTTTGAAGTCGTAGAGAAGTGATCCGAAAAAGGTGTGGGGCATGATGGATGACAATCCTCTTTTAATTGTGCATCATGAACGTGTGGATTCACTTCCCTTACAAAGAGGAAATAGTGGGGATGGTGGGAGTAGTGCATGAATTGGTAATTTAATAATGGCATAATCTAATCCTCACAGGAGCGAAATGGAAATGAGCCATCACAAAACAATGAAATCGTGGAACGGGGATCCATATCACATCACAGGAGCAACAACAAGACCATCTTGCAACATGCTAACTTGAACACGATAACAATAACGCGTGAAGATGTGCCTTCCAAGGATGTGAAATAACAGCAAGAGGAGCTCATGTGATGCTTTATTTGTATACAAGAGTGGGTGGGATATGGGAGGGAGGGGTTGTTCCTGATGGGCATTGGATGGATGATACTGATCTCTCTAATGAAGCAATAATAGAACCACCGTTACCATCCAGCATCGTTATCCTTGATACTATTGTCTCCCCACGCAGGTGGTGCTTCTGGTGGTGCGCCCCAGCTGTTTGGATCGTTGCTTTCATCGACAATGTTGTGCAATCGAAACTCATCAGCAAGCCGATCTTCTTCCGATGCTGGCATCTCCACTGGATCCGTTACGGGCCTTGCCTTGTTCCAATCACTGAACGTTTGCCATTGGGGTTCACCTGGGTGTTGAGGAGGCGGTGATAAAGTAGTGGAAGAAGACATTTCACATGCATGCTTCAATTGTCACAGGTCCTTAGCTTTTATGCATTCAATAAATAGGATGGCTTTTTTTTCTCCCATACCAAATACACTCGAAACCACTATCAGCTCTCGGATTTCATTAAGCTATAGAGTCCCCCGCTTATTACACTCACCCCATACATCACTTTATTGAGATACCAGTAGTTGATTGTTATAAAGTTCATGGCGACTGCCTTTTTGTAAATGGGTTATGATTGTTTGGAAACTGTTAGCTACCCTATTACACGTGCCTTAAACAAGATACATGCATGTATCCATAATACGAAAGCAAATCACTTTGTTTTCATCATAAAGTAGACAGCAAGGAACAGCAGCACCTGGCACAATATGCAAAAGATAACCCCCCACTGGGATTGAACAAGGTACATCTCCCCATGTCTCCGCTCAAACATTGCTCAATTGATGTTCCCCTTCAAATTACCACATATTCACCTCCCATAAAAATCCTACGTTTGCATCATTCAATACTACACCTTCTCCGCTACATCATGATGCTTTTTTCATGTCGCTACGACGACTTTTTTGACATCCCGAAAAGGAAATTTTCACGTTAATCATGCGCGTGAAGGGTTGTGGTATTAAGAAGAGATTTAGGGGATATGGTGTAGTGGTATCACGTTTGCTTTGCATGCAAAAGGCCCGGGGTTCAAATCCCCGTGTCTCCAACTCTCTTTTTTCGAGTTTTTTCTTGGGTCACGTGACATTTTTCGTTCATTACAGTATTCAATGGAATCAATGTGCTATATCCATATTAGCATGCATATCTCAAACGAACGAGGCTATCACTTTATCAGGATGAATTTTGGATAGTGTTCATTAATCATACCAATCATAAAAACGATGCAAGATGCTTAAAGTGAAGAATCACTAAGAACGTACATGACAATCCTCAATGGTTATCATATAACCGTGATCGACTTGATATTATTTGCCCATGCATTGCTTATAACGGGTTCCCTTACGGATGACATTTCCTTGTTCCAAGTGATTAAGCATAGGTCTTCAAGTATACCTTTCTTGTAATCAACAACAATTGAGATTATAGACTTTAAAGGGAGAAAGCATCTAGTTTATTATACAGCAGGTACAAGAGCCATATCCTGAGCTGCTTTTTTGCGCATCTCTATGATAGTGATCATGGTAGCCGATTCTTTTGCGAAAATGTTGATGCTATCGTAAGGGGGTAACGGGTCATAGGAAGGTTTCCATTCTGAAAAGTATTTGGTGATGCTTTCAATCACGTTCAAGTCCTCATTCGGGCTCCAGTCAATTTCGGCCACATCACGTAAGTCTTCCAAGGCATAGGCAATATCCTCCATGAGCTTCTTGGCTATGGTACAATTGTGCATGTCGGGTATGCGAACAACGAGGTTGTAGATGAATTGCAATGATGCGTATGCTTTCCACTTATGTACAGTCGAGACGCCAGGGCAACGGCATAAATACTACCACACGCAGGTTAGCCATCATTACCATAATGCCTCTAAGGGAATCAAGCCTACCTTGTGTACTGACACTGAGTTGCAAAGATGATTGAAAAAGAGACGAAATTGACAATCATAGGTGTCCCACACCCATTTTTCAAAGACAAACGTCATGAGATCGGCAGCTTGACGGCACATGGATACTGCAAGGTTGTCAGGGAATCGTTTGCCGGATACATTTGTTGGATCAGGGACGGCTGGTAAGAAACGATCAAAGAGCACCAGCCAATTCAATGCATACTCGAGCAACAGGATAAACAGGCATCGTCTCTGCCATTGGGTACATGTATCGGTGCTATTGATCATTTCGACATTGTACTTGTCATCCACACGTTCATAAAAGCGTCTTAGTTGTCGTACTTGTTGGATCACCATATTAAGCAACTTGTGCTCATCCTTTTCATCCATCATGCTTTGAATGTTTTGCTCAATCTTCATACGTAGCCATCGTACATCAATAAGGTATTGTAAACATTCGGTGTATCCCCTATCTTCATCCGTCATTCCACTCCATGTCATGGGCCGTTCAATCTCAATGCTGTCGAGCTGGATGGTTGTACGTCGTTCAAGTAAGAGTGGTATTTGTGTATCAAGGAGCCACAAGGCCCAAAAGATACGTCTGCGTATTTCAGCTTCAATGGAGGTTGGATCGAAAGCAGTGGTTGGTTTGTGCAGCTCTAGTGATAATGCTTTTGTGATGGTGGATCCAATGTTGATATAAGCTTGATTGAATTGTGATTCGTCAAAAAGTCGTGCTGTCTTTATCAAATTCCAGTACACATTCGAAAGCGTGCAGTCGCTGAATCTCGTGAGTTGTGGCAAGGAAACGGTGGATTGTATGGTTGAAAAAGAATCAGGGATAAAAGGACTCTGAGGATTGTGTATGCAGCAATAAAGTGATGCATCGCTATGAATAGTGGCACCGAGAGCTAAGAGTTCTGGATCATTGGATGCACTCAATAAGAGTGATGGCGATATGATAAAAGTCAACATGCATGGACAAGTGGATATTGTGGGTTGAAGATCATAAGGTTGCATGTATTGCTGTAAAGAGGTACGCACCGGCAAATGAACGACATCACTCTCAGGGTTGCTGCAGCTACTAGTGATAGGTGATGGTTTCTGTTGTTGCATGGAAACGGGAGTGCTGCTGTTGTTGATATTGCTCGTTCCATAAACGTTGCCCAATGCTTCAGGTACAATTGTTGCCAGTTGTCCAATAGTGCTGATGTTTGTAGAAATGCATTTGCGTCCTCCTGATGTGAGCGTCACTTGCCATCCATAATCCAATGCCAATCTTGCTACATCATCGTGGGTCGGCTACAAATCACGTGTTAATATATGAAAGGATGTAGATCATCCATCTCTTGTCACCTACCTCACTTTGTGCCTCGGCCAGCAATCCTTCAACACGTTTGGATATATCATCGATTTCAGTGTACATGTCGTCGCGTTTTTGACGGTCTGAAATATGGTCGTAACGCATGCCGCTATGTGAATAGCTGCATTCTGCATTGGACTTTACGCAATTGCCGCATTTCGGTCGTTGTTCATCGCATTTGACATGACGGCGTCGGCATCTGGACAAGAGGAGTAATAGTAGGAGGAGGAAGAAGAAGAGGTATACAATTCAGCATGGGCGAAGGAAAAGAAAAGAGTCGTTTCAAGGACACTGACTCGTTGCATTTTTTGGATTCACGGCTGGAACGAACGATAGTTGTGGGTTCAATATCATTGTCTGGTTGACGAGGACGTTTTGGAGGCATTATTCAGGAGTAGTATAGCAGTAAGAGAGTAAGCTTCCACTACTGCAACAAAGCGGGATTAAGATTAATCTTTTTTACATGCAAGCTCATCTTGTTAGGTGATACAAGCTCTCCTTCCCTTTTTTCCTCTGCTCTTTTGGACACACACCCCACCTCTTTTTCCACTCGCTCATCATGTCCACCAGGTCACCTCCCCATAAACGTCGTCGTCAAGTTGAAACTTGTATAAAGTAATGGGGGTGGGAAAAGAGAGATCGTCTTCCATTGGGGATCGTCCATTCATGTTGACACACCTTTTTTTCTATATAGTTGTCGGTCGTCTCGAAAGCAATGTGACAAAGGACATCCTTGTCGTAACTGTTTGGAGAACAATCGACGTTGCTTGTATGCCAAGGAGTTTCCATATAGCGACATGAGCCGAGACGAGCAAGCTGCTATTCTTGAGCGACTCTTGTATGAGACGAGGGGCAAGTTTGAAGTACTCAAGAACTACGTGGAGCAGAATGCGGTGCAAGATTGGCAATCCCAAGTGGTGTTAGCGAACACCAAGCGCAACCTTGTGCGTAATATCCGTCTTGAAGCTGATATGCATCATCACATGCGCCGCTATACTGCGAGTTGGCTTATCAATGTATCTGTGCCAGGACAACCTGAATGGCGTGTGCAAGATAAGGTGTTCAAAGGCATCTTTGGTCGTAATGGGCGCATCCTCAACCTGATGGGTATTTTGCCTCAAGAGACGATTCCCCCTGTGCCCAAGATGCTTGCTGATACCGAGTACTTGTCGATTGATCTTGTGCGAGCGATGGTGTCTACCGAAGAAGTGGAGATGATGATTGCTCTCTACAATGATTGTTACTCCTTCTCAGCACTCCCAGATTTCATTTCTCCTCACTTTGACCAGAATGGCGAATATGACTTGCTGCTGAGCTCTGTGTTATGTCTCATGTTTACGCACTGTGTGAATCTCCATGCCATGAAAGTCGACAACCACGAGATCATATCGCACGCCTTTTATTACCACACCAAACAATTACGGGATGCACGAGTCGCCAATGGCATCGATATCATGTCCTTACATGCTACATTCAACATCATGTTGTACGAAGCAGAGAACGGCTATTTGCAGCAATGTGCCATGTCCCGGCAACAGATGGCGATCATGATCGACATGCTCCATGCCCACTATGGAAATATGTCGGTATGGCAACAAAATTTACTACGACACTTGTTCTGGGCTATTTTCACAGCCGACGCTGGTTCGCACAACATGCAAATGCAAGAACACGTGTTATGCGCACCTTATATGCACGTCCACAAGCAACGTCCTTCCGAGCAGTGCTTGCAAATGGTGGAGAAGCTCAAGGAGGAATACATTTACTTTCGTTGTCGTCTTGCTGAGAACATTCGTCTTATTTGGAAAGGATGCTACAACACTAATGCTCCCTCGATCGATGGTGCTCAAGTGAAAGCACTCGAGGATGAAATGTGGGGTCTCTATCATGAATTGCCAAAATGGATCACAAGCGAATGCCACCTCGAGGATATCACACTTGAAACTTGTTCGGGGTATGAGTGCTTCCGTGATGAGCCTAATAAGCACTCTCGCAAACATCCCGTGTGCCACCGTTCCCTTGTCGAAGTATGGATGCGTCGTTTAAGATACCATTTCTTGGTCGAATGGCATGGCGCATGGCTCTTTTTATACCAAGTCTTTTTGCCCAAACCGGGAGATGTCATTCAATTACCTTTTATTCGTTGCTTGGAACATGGCAAATTGATGGTGGATGTCATGGAACGCTGGTCCGAAGATCCTGACTTTTTCGATTGCTATTGCTATCCTTCCTTACGCACCTTGTTGGTTGCTTCTCATGTTCATCGCTACTTGCTTGGCTCTGAAATTCCTGAAGTACGCCAAAAGGGATACCAGCTTTTGCATCAACTCTTTACCATTGTCCGCAATTCCAATATTTATCACATGTACAAGGACACCAGCTTCATTCTCGGCATGAAGGCCGCCTTCTCCGCTGTTCCTCGAGAATACATCTATGCTGATCCTGGTCAAATCTTTGACATCTCCACTGCTGCTGCCAATAGCAACGAGGCCGATATTCACAGATTCTCTGCTGCCGCTTCCTAAGATATCAACACATAGTACCACACACACACAAACACAATTCATTGTAAAAAGTCATGGCATCATTTTTTTCTTCTTCTTTTTTTTGTTGGTTATTCATATGAAAAGCAAAAAGTAGTATGATTAAAGAAAAAGGGGAATAGTATGCAAGGAGGGTTCTCGGTTATGATATGCAAAAGGGAGGAATGGGTAACACAAATTGGCACGCTTGTTGGTTACGCAGCCTTTTCTGGTACGACATTGATTCCAAAGAAGCGCTTGTTCTTGATAAAGTTCCAATAATATTGCCATCCAGCTGAAAATAGAGTGAGGACTGCCACAAAGGCCAGCATGACAATCACCGGTCGGTTCATGATATAAACGTTATAGTGATTGGGATTGGCATCAAAGATCAAGAGCATGGCATTGATGAAGCCCGTGTGTACGAAAAAGTCAAGTCCGAGGATGAACAAGTAGGCACCCGTGAATGACGTTGCAAACACAATCGCATAGCTTTCTACAAGCACCACGAGGATGATCATGATAACCCCCATACCAATGATAAAACAAATACGTGCCACTTTCTATGAAATAAAATAGAGTTAGATCTATCATTGCGTGGTATATATAAAAAGGTTATGCTTACGATTTGTATGACAAGATTTTCTCGCCATGACATGATATAGACTGAAAGAAAGAAACCACCCAACGCTAAAAAGTAAAGCATCATGAGTATGGATTTGTTGCCTTTGTATTCATAAAACAAGACCTACCTCCCACAAAGTACAAGCCAATAGGATAAAAGAACATGAATAAAATACCACCAAGTATACCCAAACCAATGCTGACGCAAATGTAGACGATCTCATTGTGTGGATAACCTGTTATGGGTTCATTGTTTACGAGGCCGATCCATGTCATGACAGCTGCATAAATCATGTGAGCACCATCATCATCCTACACCGGTTCCTGGCAAGATTTCACTTACCAAAAAAGACAAATCCAACGAGACCCAATGTTGGGCGAAAGTAACGAAAACCAAAGACCATGAAATAAAGACCAATAATGATGCAAGCAATACCAGTAAAGCCTTGGGCTACTGAAATGCCATAGCCGTAGGTATCTGCAATGGGGAGGAAGAATTAGATCGGGGTGTTTCCATTTTTGATGATTGACAATAGCAACACTTACGCCATAAGTAATCACTCCAGCATTGATCATCACATTCATATTCTTCATTGTCATCGTCATCATCATCCGAGTACACCGTCTCGGTAGCGGTAGCAGTTGCTGTTTTGGTTTTGGTGACGGTCTTGACTTGATTGTTGCCACAGTACACGGTTACCGTTTGCCATAGCTGGCGGATTTTCTCATCAACGTTCTTATCAATGGGTTCATCATCTTCGCTATTGCATGCTTCGGCTTGATCTTGGATATAGCTCAATGTTTTTTGGACGTTGTTACGTTTGATCAATTTTCGCTGGGGTGATTCAGTAGGTGCTGCTGTTGATAATGCTGCCATCCTAATGTTGTCAGGCGATGTGGGAGTAGGTTTGACCACCATGTAGCCTTGAATAGGAACAATGGTTGCCAATAGCATAAAGAGAATGAGACAAAGCGATTTGTGCATGTCTTTGTTGTTGCGATGGAGAAAGAATAAAGAAAGAGGGAACAACAATCGCCACCCTAGCAAGCAGACAATTGTTCTTTATTGTTCAATACAGGATTGTTGTTTTGCTCTTGCCATTTATTGATTGACATTTGACTATATCAGAGGCAGTGTGTGTGTGTGTGTGTGTGTGTATATGATACGGTGTGTGGGCGATCTATTTTCAGGCAAAGGGGGGAATTTCCATATTTGAACAATGTTTTCCAACGATGATTAGGCAATGGTACCAGATTGGCGTTGTTCCATGGCTGCTGCTACGCATGCTGTCAGGGCGGCACCTACACCGCTTCCATCCTTGGCCAGACCCAATCGTACTGTTTTACGCACATCCTTGTACTCTGGGAGTAGTTTGGTCAATGCTTCATAGATCCGATCCTCGAATGAAGGGTAAAATTCAAACAGCGATCCATCGATGCCCACGTCTGTGCCCTCTTGTTCCGTGACACCACAATGCTTGACAATGGCTGCAATCGATGCTGCTGCTAAATGGGCTGCTCTTGTTCCCACCAATTCGCATACACGTTTAATCATTTTGCATTCCACCGTCGATACATCTCGCATGTTGAAGTTGAGATCAAGCACGTTTTTGGTTTGGCTCAAGTCAGCTGTGGGATCCTTTTCAATCTCGGACATGTACGACGTTTCAAACGCATAGTGACCTGATATTTCTTTGCTCCATGCCTTGCAATCGAAACGGTTGTCAATAGGGCCAAAGATAATCTCGCGATCCATCATATCCAATAATACATTGCGTGCGATCTCTCCAAGATACATGCCCGATATCATCTTTTCAAAGATTTGGCTGTTGGGATTGATGGATTGTCGATCCACTTTGTTGTCAAATGGTGTCACTGGAAGCACCATACGTTCGTTGTCAAATGCTCCCGATTCCATGTTGATAATCATTTCATCACTTGTCGTCTTGCCACCTTTCCATTTGCCAATCTTGCTCATCTTTTCAATATACGCTCCATTCGATCCAGTCCCAAGAATCATGCCGATGCTTGTATTAGGGTTCCGATACGCATGGGAGAGTAACGTGCCAACCGTGTCATTCACCAAAGCAGACACTTTGACGGGTACGTTCTTCCTCAAAAGGGCATCTTGTAATAACATCACTGGATCCTTGCCCACGGCTCCCGAACAATTGAATCCTTTGGTCCATGATTTCAAAATCCCACGATTGATCTATTTTCATACATGTTGAGTATACATGGGAGATGATGTGTATTTCTCCACTCCTCCTCACCTTGGATTGAAGCACAGGGAATGAAAAGGTGTAGCCAAGGTACAATGTATATTCCGAATTGGTCAAGCCCTCTTGTGTCAAAAAGTCATCCACGCATTCAGCAATGTAATCTGATAGGAGGGCACGTGGATCAGTCAAATAAACAAACACACCATGCAACTTTTTTTTTGACTTACCACAAAGAGCACGCATGGGCCCAGTCTTTAAATCTTCTGTCACACGAGATTTGGAATACTTGGTTGTGTATTTGCCTTCTCCTTCCAGCGTCACCAATACCACTCGAAGATTCGTGCCACCCAAGTCAAGCGCCAAAAAGTGACCCTTTTCTTGACCTATCATAATAGCAAATGAGTTTCATTCGGGTAATCACTTTTTTTTATACATACCTGTAAGCCGTCCTTCAACGTAAGATGGAATCATGGCCAATGTATGTCCCTCCGTATTGAGACCTTTGTTCATTTCCTCAATGAAGTGATCACATATCTTTTGCAAATAATCATCAGAGATGGTGAATTGTTCAGTAATGCCTTGCATGTAAGCATTTTGCTTGGGAGAACCACCAATGGGATCAGCCACTGGGACAGCTTCAGAGACACGGCGGATAACCATGTTGTGTAGAGAAATAAAGAGACAACAGAGAGAAAGCAAAGAGAGAAAAAGAAGAAAAGAAACAAATTCATGCCGCCTGTATTTTCGGACAATGTAAAAATCACCCGACACGAAAACCCCTACTACAACCACCACCATCACAGCTGCTGCTGCTACTGCTGTCTCCACGGGCGGAAAACCCTTGATATGGAAGGTAGCCATCCTTCTATTCTTCCCTCAGAGTAGCGTGGTCATCATTGCCGTTGCCTTGGATTCTGGAACGCAATTGGGAATAATATCTCTCTGCTTCTGTCATGTGGTATTCTAAAAATGTCACACATGCACTGATTAAAAAGGGGATGATGTATCTTGTAAGTAGAGAGCAAAACGTACCATATTCCTTAAAGTCTTCATGGATCCCAAGACTAGTATAAAAGATGCGTTCACTTCGAATCATACGCCTGAGATCTTGCAATTCATGTATCTTGTCCATCCATTGCTGAAGCTTCTTGACTCTGGTCTTGATCATCATCGATGTTTGTACAGGTTGACGCCATCCACGCACTCGTATAAATGGAATCCCATTGGCATCATGTGTCCTGATGGATACCATATACGGCTTTCTTTTGGTGAACTTTGGCGTTTTGGTGGGTTGACTGGGTGGTTGATAAGGTGCAGGTTGTGTGATGCGTGCCAATTTGCAAAGATGTTCAGGTGCCGCCATCCGAGCATTGGGGTCCCGTTTCCTTGACGATGATGATCGAATGTCGAGTGCTGCAGATGCACGCTTGTTGAGCTATAGTACAATGAGTAATCCATACTTGCCTATTGTGATGATTACTTACGTCAGGTATCCTTCGTAACTGTAAAAGAAAGAGAGACAATGAATACCTACATACACAAAGAACATGGTCTTTTATTTACCTTTCCAACCACGTGTTTTAAAGGACCTGCTTTTGCAGTAGCCAATGCGTCAATGCGTTCCATATAAACAGCGTTGCTTTTTGCATCCCACATGATCTCGAGTGCCTAATACGCAAGGCCAATTTTAGCTGCTAGTTGTATACACTACCACGCATTATCTACCTTGCTCCCTTCTTGCAAACACCTTAATACACGTGGTCGAGACGTCTCATGCCGATGAAAACGGAAACGCTCACGCACTGTTTCACGTAAAAAGTAGCGTTGGTGCGATTCAGGGAATTGTGCTGCTGCTTTCAAAAGGCTTCTATACAAGTCCAATGTCTACAATGGTTGCCGGGTCAATCGCAATGCAAGCATGGTACAATGGATATATACACGTACCGCTGATCGTGCCTCTTTGACAATGGAGGGCTTGACGCCTTGAAATGCGGTCGCGGCTTTCATAGAGGAGGGGAGGAGAAATAGGTAGTAGTGTGGTAGAGTAGTGAAATGTGACTTTTTGAGATAAAGCTGTTATTGTTGACACCCACCAACTCATTCATGCGAGTGATTCAAGCACAGATGATTGCAAGTTCCCATTTTCAATAGAGGGCGTATCCATGGATACGCGAGGTGGGATATCGAGTTCATGTTGATAAAGTCACCCAATCTCTTTCAAGTAGACGCTTTCATGATCCATGATTACTTGAGGGGTGAATAAGCATCAAGAGGAACGGGGTATGTTTATAACAAAAGAGCGCCTCCCTGTGTTATGATGATACAAAAAGTAGTGTATAGCAGAATCGATCTTGTGACGATCGTCGAGATGTAATTAGCTGAGTAGAGGAAATGTTTTCAATTTGCACTAATTGCATGAATCTCAGGCACGTTTCAAGTAAGGAGAAAGGCATTCTCGGGTGGGTTTTATGAAAAAAAGGGCTTGATGAAATGATGGAAAGGGATGTGATCTATATAGCCGATGATGATACCAAAAGGCCAGGTACACAACAAATCAATGTCCATATTAAGCATGTACTTGTACCACACAAAGTAGACAAATCATATCGAATGGGCTACTTCATCCATGCCATTAGATCTTTACTCAGTAGTCTCTCTCTCTCTCTCGCTCGCTCTCTTTGTCACTTGTATACAACTCCTCGTTCCATTCTCCTTTTTTCTCTTTTCCCTTGTCTTGTTCCGCTTTACACTCGTTTGAATCGTTTGTTGTTCTCCAGTCATCACCATGGCAAAGGGCAAGTCGGATACTGCAAAGAATGCCAACACCCCGAGAAAGACAGCATGGAAAGGCATCGCCATCAAACCCAAATCGCCAAGTCGTCCAGGTTCAACAGCGTCAGCTCATTCACAGGAATCTCGAAAGTCTGTCAACACCATTGCGTCGTCCACCTTGTCCAATGAGGGAGTGTCCTCTTCGTCGTCGTTAACGGATACTACTACTGCTCAAGTGGAGTCGACGCCGCCGCCACCACCACCAGCAGCAGCTCCAACAGCAACCAATGATAATGTTCAGGAACCATCCAAAGGACAACAACAACAACAACAACAACCCATCGAGGATACGAAAAAGGTATGTGGTGTGTGAGTTGATATATAGTTCTGTGAATAGAAACAACTCACTTACATGTTTGTAAGACCATGAATGGTGACACCAAAAAGAAGGAGGATCTTCAACCACCACCACCGTCGGAAGAAGATGACGATGATGATCAAGCATCAACACCTCGTGCTGGTTCACGTAAATCATCGATTGCTGGTCTTGATTCTGCAAGTGAGGTGTTTGAAGATGCGTATGATGATGATGACTACTTTGATGATGTGCCCACCTTTGAGGAACCACAACAAACGGATCATGGTGCCAAGAGTCCCATGAATGTGATTCTCCCAGCACTACAAGGTTTAGAAAATGAGGACGATCGGGATAATGAAATCGAATCGCTTGGAATTGCTGAAAATCACTACCATGCTATCTCCACTCCACCAACAACAACAACTCAACAACAACCCGTCTCATTATCCTCCACCAACAACAACGTCCATCATGAATCAACATCATTGGATCACACTGCAACAACGACACATGATGACGCTGCAAAGCCTATCAAAGAGGAGACTACGCAGCCTACCAAAGAGGTCACCATGGAGACTACGCAACCTATCAACGAGGTCGTCGCCAAGGAAACGACTCAACCTGTAAAAGAGAGCAACAACGAGGAAGCAGCTCAACCTGTAAAAGAGATCACCAAGGAAGCAACACAAGATGCTACTACATCCCAAGTCGACAAAGATGTTACGCATGATGATCAAAAGGAGGAGCCATGGAAATCGGATTCGAATGCAATGTCAATGGATGGCTTTATGCAAGAAGTACAAGAAGCTGAGCTTGCTTTTCGAGATGATGAAAAAGAACAAAGGTCGACTGAGTATGCCAACACGCCTTATTACAACAATGACACCATTGAGAATGAGCATCATGTGGAAAAATCAACGGTGGATGTGCTTCAGGATTTGGAAGATCTTGATACCAAAAGAGAAGAGGAGCATCATCATCATCATCATCAACATGATCGCCCTGAAAGCATTGAGTTGGCACCAGCACCACGTGGTGATACCGATTCACCAGTGACCGATAATGGCCTCTTTGATACAAAGACATCCGATGAAGTGAGCCAACCCACACGCAACACCAGCATTGCAGATGATGATGGTAATGATTACCATGGCAACAACGACAACAACAAAAAGGAGGGTACAGAAAAGAAGGAGGATCATTTGGGTGCCATTTTGCCTGTCATGGAAGACTCGGCCAGAGAAATTATTGGAGAGCAACCTACCGAGATGGATCGTGCTGCTGCTCGTAGTCTCGAGTATGAACATCCTGTCGAAGATCCTATCGACCTTGACATGTTCAGAGACAACGTTATCTCTATCCCTACCATTGATCCCAAATGCGTTCCTATCAACACGCTTACTCCTCGAGATCAAGAAGAAGCAGGTATGTATATACATACTTTGTAGGATGGATTGAATAATGATTAACATGTGGCCCCATAGATGAACCAGTGAGGGAAGGCATGCAATATCTCTTTGATAACAAGTTTATGAAAGCCAAAGCTATATTCCAATCAAAGGCCAGCATGTAAGTATAACAATGAATTTCACGGGCCTAGATCTCTCTGACAATGAATATTTAGTGATCCATTGTATGCACTTGGTTTGGGATCAATGGCGTTTATCAAAGGTAAGTTGATGGTGGATGTTTTTGAGAGAGCAATTCAACTCATAGTATCATTTTTTTCCTATAGCAATGATGGTAAGCAATAGACACTATTTATCATGTTGACAGCGGATGGCTGATTGTTGGAAAAGACCTATCAGGAGGATGACATTGAGACAGCCATGACGGCGCTTGCCACGTCGTACACCATTGCCAAAGCTCAAATTGACAACATGTGTTTCCGAAAGCCATTGAAGGAAGCCGTTACACAATACTTTTCGACATTCTTGGCTAGCAACAACAAATCAGGGCTCCCATCCAGTCCTGCACCTGTTATACGCACCAACAGCCCAGGTCAACCACGAGAGGCTCCCATCTTTTTGCCAAATGGGATTTTACGCGCGCACGTGATCAAAGCCGAGAGTTGCTTATTGATGGCCATCATCCAGCTATCACAAGAGAGTGTCGTGAACTACTTGAAATGTGGTCTTAATTTGAGACGAGGTATACATCGAATCTTAAAGGTTATAAGGTACAATCCTAATGATGCATTTGCATTTAGCTTATAGCAGCTACAGTGTTGTATGGCAAGAATACAAGCGTATGGGACAAGAATACACCAAGCACATGGACCGTGATACTGTATCAGCCATTCAATTTGGTATTGGTGCCGTGCATCTTTTACTTTCCTCCATGCCAGCCAAGGTACTCAAGGTGTTCTCGACGCTTGGATGGCAAAGTGATAAGCAACTTGGTTTTGCGTTACTCAAATTGTGTCTGGAAGGCCGTGGTATTCGTGCTCCCCTTGCATCGCTTACGTGAGTTGTTCATGTTCATCTATTTATTGGATCAAGACCTAACCCTATATATTTTATAGGCTACTTTCCTATTATACCATCCTGACATCCTTTACACCGCAGCTGTACGCAAAGGAAATGATGGGGCCTGCTATTGAATGTTTACTGGATGCTCAAAAGCATCATCCCAGCTCATGCTTTTTCCTGTTTTATGCGGCACGGATTGCACGTGTGGCTCGTAATCTTCCCTTATCAACACAATCCTTTGCATTTGCAGTCGAGTCAAGTCGAGGTGAATGGGCGGAGACGGCGATGCGACAGATGGCGGACTATGAGACAGGTTTCAACCTTGCGTTGCAACTGGATTGGGAAGGTGCTGCTGTTTATTTTGATAAGCTTAGCCATGAAAAGTATTGGTCTCCTGCATTTTCCCGGTACTTTGCTGGTGCGTGTTACGAGATGCTGGGTCAAAGAACCGAATGTATCCTAGCCTTTGCCCAAGTCCCTGAACTGGCCAAGGAGCAACAACATCGCAAGACCTATATTGATGCGCACGTCCATCGCCGCGTGGAATTTTTCCAAAAGAGTGGGTATCAAGATATGGATTTCAGTCTTCCTGGATTGGAGATACTCCTTGTATGGAATGCCTTTGAGCAAATGGAACCTGAGGCTTTGGAAAAGTGCTTGGATTTGGTGCAGCACACTTTGGAATTGGTTTACGAACGTGAGAAAATGGAATACAATATCCGTCTCAAGGAACTGGTGCCAACATCCACACCTCCCGATTATTATGATCAACGTGCCATCTTGCTCTTAACCAAAGCATCCATTCTTAACGCACTCGAAAGATACACCGAAGGTATTCCTCATTTGAACTGGGTCATGGATCACAAGGATTATATTAAACATGAAACATGGGTGGTGCCATTTGCTTACTGGGGTAAGTGCCATATGCATGCAATTTCGGTACTAGTGGGGAACGAGATACTAATGCGACTATGTCCCTGCACACAGAGGCGGGCGTTACGAGTTGGGGCTTAGGCAACGTTAAAAAGAGTCGCAAGCTATGGCAGCTGGCGCTTTCATGCAACAAGTACGACTTTGAATATAGGATGGCTGTACGATTAAGCCTTGCGCTCTCTCGTTGCGATGAAGTCGGTGTGTCTCATATTGATACAAAGCAAACTCAGGGCATGACAACCCATGGCCGTAAGCGGATGCCTATCATTGATCCATAATCATCAATCCTCCATCTCCTCCTCCTCCTTTTTTCCATGTACAGTTCTTTTGTATCATAACGAAAATAATGCCTATTCAGAAAAGGAAGTTTTTCACACCTTGTCCCCCTTGATGTCATTTTGTCATATAATCGGTGAAGGGATTTGCTTGGTTACTCAAGATTTGGGATCGGCGCATTATACCATTTAAAGGGTTATGCTGGGTGGGCGATGGAAATGAGGGAGCCGATAATGAAAGGAGAGAAATGAGAGAGTGAATAAAGAACACACAGGCATATAGCCCCACAAGAAGAAAGCTAATATGACAAACGACACGCCGCACAAATGGATACACCGCTCATTAGAAAACACACACTAAAATAATGCTCACCACGTTCAAGTACCAGGAATAGGTAGGTCGCTTTTTATCTCTCGTGGTCCTAGACTTGGATGGAAAGTCAGCTTCACTTTCTTGAAAGTCTTTGATCTCGCTTTGGTTGGTACCTCTTTTCTTGGTTACTGATATCTTGAACTCATCCCCCCCCCTTTTCCTTATTTTCCCATTCCTTTCTTTTCATCCTTTCCTAACATCTTATCCACGCCCGCAATCTAATTGCTCTTGTTACTCTCTCTTTCTCTCACTCTCACTCTTTCTTTCTTCTTAAACTACCCCCTTCCACTCATTACTCTACTACTACTACAACATCTACTACCACCACCACTAGAAAAAAGATGAAGAAACTCTTTAGCATTGGCTTGCTTTTTGCTCTTGTTGCGATTTGTATTACCACCTCCAACACTGTCTATGCGCTCGACAAACGCCATGGTACTGCAAAGATTGGCACCTTCGGCAATGCGACTTTGAGCAGCACGAATAAGCGTGATGAAATCACCTGGTAAATTCAATTGACTATAAAATAGTCTTGTATTACACGTAGCTCACCTAGATTTTTCAGGTACACTGGCCAAGACTTGAAAAATGCTGCTTGCTATGGTCGAGATGGATTGGACCCTTTCCATGCAAAGAACACTGATATGATTGGTGCTATGGTATGTCTGTCGGGCACAATGAATACAATCACCCCACACAATGAGTATTAATATGATCCCATGATATGATAATAGGCCATGAAGGGCCTTGAACAATGCTACCAGTGCGTAAAGATCACTAACAAGAAGGACAAGCACCTCTCTGTTATCGTTCGCATCGTCGATAAGTGCGCTGCTTGTGAATTGAGTAAGGGGCCATTCAAGCTATATATAACGAAATCTTCTTGTATTGACGTGCGCTTTTCATGAATGTAGAGACTCATATCGATTTGACTGCTGGAGCATTTAAAATGATAGCTCCCAAGGGTGATCTTGATCTCGGCGTCGTGGATATCACCTGGGAACCCTTGAAGAAGTGTCCCAAATCGAAGTTGTTCCCCTTGGATCCAATTTTGTAATAATCTCTTCGTTTCTCTCCCATATCCATATCCAAACATAGCTTCATCAAACACTCCCGCTCTTTTCTTTCCCATCTCCTGTTTCTCTCTTCTTTACCCCAAGACAAAATGAATAAACCAAAGTGTACTTTTTGTCTTGATTGTGTCATGATTAGCTTTCACCTATAAATCCTCCTTTTCTCCTTCCTCACATTCACGTATATACACATATATATCCATCATGATCAAAAACAAAAGAAAAAGGTCGAAGTGAATATACAACAGGACAAAAGCGGTTGACAGGGAGTCGGTCGTTTGTTGTTATTGATCGTGTGTGTGTATGTAGATAATATCAAATCTAGTTCTTTTCTTCGGCAGACTTCAAGAACTCGCGAATGAAAGCCTCCTCGTCAGCAGAGCTGGCCTTGATTGGGGGAGTGGCGGGTTGAGGAGCCTTGGGCTTCATGATGAAGTAACCAGCAATGGCAGCGTAGCCACCGAGAAAGCCCATGGAAATCTTTACAGGAGGTCGTCGTGTCAATGGACAAGGGTTGCTTCTTTGCGTGATTACCAAAGAGTACTTACCACGTGGTTGGGAACAGCCTTGCCAGCAATAACGTAGGATCCAGCCATTTCGGAATCAATACAAGTTGAAGGATAAGAAAAAACTTCGCAAGGGGGTGTAATAGCACCTGCCCCCAATTGACCAGCCAAGTTCCCTCTCAGCCGTGAGGGTGACGTCAATCGTTCTCGCTAGACCCAACAACCCACCCACCCATCACTCATCATCATCACCACCTATCCCAATGTAACTCCGTTGTCCTCTAAAGTGATCATGGATACCGTCGTCATCATTTCCATGGATACCATCATTTCCATGGATACTCAAATACAATAAACCATGGGGCTCATTATGGGGCTCATTATGCCTTCAGGTTTAGCTTTTCCCCATGTTTGATATGCGTGTCATTGTGTGCCTGTCAAAATGTGGACCAATAATAAACAATGCACGCGATTTTGATAGGTACAAAAGCAATGATGTGCATTGTTCGTGGATGAGTGAGTGGCTCTTGCGTCGATTGTATACTTGACGGGAATGTTCATATGAAGATAAAAAGTACATACATACTCCTTTTTCCTTTGCTATGAAGCGAGGTATGTCAACATCACACCCATTATGGAAGAAGACAAGCTAAATCAGCCAGAGCGACAAAGACGTGATGATGCTTTATGATCATTGATACCATACAGGCTCGAACATTGTCTGCAAGTAAAGCCGTTGCTCGCTGTAATACAAAAGATGTCCTGGACAAACAAGGAATGGGTGAAGTCCTGAACATCACCCTAAGCTTACAAAGGTAGTGGTTGATGTCCTGAACATCATTTCGTAATACAAAAATACAAAAATTGACGCCCACAACATCAACAAGTAGTACAGACGTCCTGAACTTCAGCTAACTCCTTTTAAAGAAACCTTGTAGAACCAAGATAATAGCGAAGCGGGTTGTCTTGATTTGTGTAAATGAATGCGTGGTGCATCGGCATCCATCAGGGATAAAAAACAAGGTGCATACACAGGGGAGATAACACTCATACTTTGGTAAAATATGTGTTGTGTAATGGAGTGTTGTGTGGGGAAGGGTGATGGTGTGAGTTTCATCTCTAGCATTCATCCTCGGTACATAGAATACACGTTGTCGGCGCCATTATTTTACGCCCAATTATTCCTCCCGCTGGATCAACTTAAATGCAAGTCTCTTGCATTGATCGCTCTTTTTTTGTTCCCTTCACACACTCTGCTGCTGCACCTCCAAGAACAAAGAAATAACCACTTTATTATCACCTGCCTTATTTTTGCTTCTTTGTCTTTCTTTCCATAAACTATGTTTACCAACACTCTTCGAACGTCCTCATTCCCCACACGTCCTACCTCGATTCTTGACCCCAACAATCTACAACCAATGTCAAAGACTGTGCATTTCGCACCCTACCCCACTATTATGGATAGCCCTGAAAGCGTCACCTCTGATGATGATTCAAGTTCTCAAGAAGACATTCCATGCTCGCCTGTGATTCCTGGACGACGAACCAAGCAGGAGCTTGATGCTATGATTGAGAATCTTTTTGGGACAGATGCTGCAACCACAACCAACATCACCACCACCAACGAGGAGAAGAAAAAGGAGAAGGGACATGAGCAAGGCATTGCAAGTAGTAACCACAACAAGGGATACATCAACAACAAGAGCAAGCGAAAGTGGGATGATACCAAGGATATCAAGGCACCAAACGACGAGGCTACCATCAAGAAAAAGGGAATCTTGGCGAAGAAATCAACCAGTATTCAACCTGCTATGAAGCCAGCACGTCGTGTATCACCCGCAGACCTCGAGAAAAGAGAAGTTGCTGTCTGGACTGGTTATGTTGAATTATCGCGAAGGATCAGGTTCCAGGCAACAGCGCGTCAAATTGGAGGAAGGAAATTGAGTATGAGCGAATGGAGTCATGTTTTGTCGCCTACATTATGGGTTGAAGGACGCATTCACGTGGATGTTGTTGATGACTATGTGACCAAAATACAACATACACCTGCAGCAAGACATGAGATCGTATTGGTGCTCTTTGAACCCACTCAAGCAACGACCGACAATGGACATGAAGCGGACACTTTGAAGGAATACCTTGATTCCAGGCGACGTTTGGGTGTCATTGGCCACAACATGACCAGCGTAAAGGACTTTTATTTGATGCCACTTTCAGAGTATCAGCAGCTACCTGATTTTTTGTATGTGGTGCGTATGGATGAAGTGGATATCAAACGTCAAGGAAATGTATACATTGGGATTATTGTGATTCAGAAACCTGCACCCTTACCATTACCCTTACCATCATCATCATCATCATCATTACATCGATCACCACCTAGTAGTAGCCAAGCGTGAAAAGAAGAAAAAAGATTCTCACGTATATCACTCTCATATCCTATACTCACAATTCCCCCATCCTCCTCATTTGTACATCATGAAACATTTTCGCATTGCTATTTGTTGAATAAAAAGTTAATAATGTCCCAATTATCATGTAAATAGATAATAGTGAGAGAGCAAGTAAGAGAGAGAGAGAGAGAGAGAGAGAGGCAAAAGAGAGAAAAAGTCCGCAATGAAAACGGTTGGCAGGGAGAACGAGGGATTCTCCAATCTCGACGTATCTCCTTTCTTCTTCCAACCCACCTTATTCACCCACCCACCCACCCATACACCCTCACTCATACGCTCCACCTTCTTTTCTCCTCATTGTGTCTCGTTCATATCTCTCTATTTGCCGTTGAATTCTCGCCTCCGTGCTAATCAAGCTTGATGAATCAACAAAACCCCAACTTGCCCAATGGGCAGCAGCAGCAACTCAACATGGGAATGCAGAACAACATTGCCAACCCCCACTGGCGTGATGAATTGCCTGCAAGTGACCGCAATAGCTTTGTAACGCAACTGTAAGTGTCTATCATGCATCACAAAGTGTATGGGATCAAGAAAGGCTAATAGGAGAGCGATTGATATTGATCAGGGCACAAGCTTTGACACTGTTATCGCCAAACACATCAGAGAATGACATTTATACTGCAGCAAGGAACTTTGAGCAAACGTTATACCAGAACAGTATCAACAAGGTAAAGAAAAGAGTATAAATGGTGTGCGTGTGTGGGGGAAAAAGGATGGAGGATGAGGAGGGATTTTTCCCCGAGGCATGTGTGTGTGTGTGTATGGATGTATGTATTCAATTCTCTTCTTTTTATAGAATCAATACATCCTTGCTTATGCCAAGAAGATTCATCACATTCGATCCAGTCTACGAGATTTGATGGCGAATCAAGGTGGTGCTGGTGGTAATGCTGCTGCTGCTGCTGCTGCTGCTGCGGCCGCTGCTGCGTCAGCCGGTGGTGCTGGTGGTCCATCCAATCTTGCCAACATGATCCATGACGGTCAGCTGCCACTTAATATTGGCAATCTCGCCATGCAGCAGCAAATGTCTCCGCTTGTTGCACAACAACAGCAGAACGCGTCGCCCCATCAGGCCACTCCTGCCAGTCAACAACAACAACAGCAACAACGACAGCAGCAGCAACAACAAAATTTCGCATCACCTTTAAATATGAACCAACAAATGGCAGCGGGGCAGAACCAAATACGTCCAAACATGTTTCAACCGGGTATGATGCAAAGACCTCTTCAACAACAAGGGGTGCCCATACAACAGCCTCAACAACAACAACAACAAGGTCAACCACAACAACAGCAACCACAGCAACAACAACAGCAGCAGCCTCAACAACAAGGTCAACCCCAATTACAAAATCCACAACAACAAGCACAATTATTAGCATTACAAAGGGCGGCTTTGGCAGCTGCTCAGCAACAGGGTGTTACTAGTCAAGCGGGTGGTAATGGTGGTGGAGGAGGAGGCAATCAGCAGCAGCAAATATCATTGAACATGTTACAAAGTCTTGGTGGTGCGCTTAATGGTGTTAACCAACCTGCAGCCATGTCATTATCACCACAACAAATGCAAATGTTTCTTGCTCGACAATTGGCTTTTCAAAATCAACAACGATCTCAACAAGGTGGTCAACAACAACCAACAACACAGCAACCAGCACAATCACAACCATCTCAAGGCACTTCACAACAACCCAATGCTGCAAGTATGTTGATGAATATGAATATGCAACAAATTCGACCTGGGATGATGCAACAAAGTCCCAATTTCAGATCTGGTGTTACAGCTGCATCCTTACAAGCTGCTGCTTCATATCCTGCTGGTGCCGCTGCTGCTCTCAATCAAGCTTCTATGCCTGGTGTATCAGCTGCTATGCTTGCCAATAATCTTACTGCTCAACAACAAGTGTCACGTCCACCTCATCAGCCTCAGGCACAGCCACAACAACAGCAAGGGCAACCACAACAACAACAGCAACAGCCACAACAACAAGGGCAAATGTCACAACAAGAATTGTTGATCCAACAAATTCAGCAGCAGCATAGACAACAATTGTTGAGGCAACAACAACAGCAACAGCAACAGCAGCAGCAACAACAAGGAGGTCAAGGTCAAGGTCAAGGTCAACCACAACAACCATCACCAAGACCCCCACAGCAACCTCAGCAACAACAACAACAGCAGCAACCTCCTCAGCAACCAGGAATGCCCCAAAATGCAGCCGCCATGCTTCAAAACACGAATGCTTCTCCACAACAACGACAAGCTAATAATCAAAGGTTGATGATGATGATACAACAACGTGGTGGTGCTGCTGAATTGGTGCGTCAATTGGATGAAACGGTTCGAAATGGTCGTGGTAAGTATTATAGCAGCAGCAATTGGAATTAGGGTGATGATGATGCTAATAATCCATGTTTTAATAGCTCGTGCTAGACCTGTTGAAAATTTGAGCCAGCAAGAAAAGAATGATATCAATGAGAATATGCTGCGAATGAAGCAAATGTTCGATAGGCTGGGTGAATTATTGCCAGTGTTTCTACAAATGACCAGCAATGTGGAGGCGACTCGACGACTTATTCTCATGAAGCATCTTTACGAGGAGCAATTTAAGCTTTTGCCACAACAAACATACATTGTGACCTTGGATCAGCTTAATCTCTTGAGGGATCAATTGTCACGATACTTTAATTGGGTGCGTCTCAATGTCTCGGGTCCACAGATGGGTGGCATGCAACAACAACAGCAACAACCTGGTGTATCACAGCCTCCAGCTATGGGATCACAACCTCCTACTACAGCTGCAGCTACAGTATCACAAATGCCTCAAGCCCCACAGCCACAACCACCATCAGCCACACAGGCACCTCCACAACAAGGACAACAACAACACGTGCCATCCCCTATGCCTCAACAGCAACAAGCCGTACGTCCACCTGTTTCAATGTCACAATCTCCTCAACAAATGGCTGCTGAACAAGTACCCACATCCAATGCAATGGGTATCAAACGTGCTAGTATCGATTTGAAATTGCCACCATCCAAAAAGCAACGTGCAGCAGCTAATCAACAACAACAACAACCCCAAGAAGCAGGTGTATCATCTGCACCCTCACCAGCAGCAGCACAAGCAGTATCAGCATCATCATCACCGGCTACTATGCTTCAAACAGGTCAAGCACCGCCTGCTTTGGGTGGTGGTGGTGGTGGTGGTGGTGGTCCAATTGCTACCAACAATGTTTCACCACAAGAGTTACAACAAGCTGCCCTTGCTAGAGGATTCCCTGCTGAATTGTTGCGAGTATTACCAGAACAAGCTTTGCAATGGAGTTGGGTTCTTACTCAAGCTGAAAAGAAGGCATTGTCATTGAATCCACAAAGCATTGATTATCTTCGTAAAATGTTGGATATGGCTGTCAATGCTGCTAGAAGGCAATTGGAAATGCAACAGCAGCAGCAGCAACAACAACAACAACAAAATGTTGCCACGACAACCGAAACGCCACAGCAACAACAAACACCTGTGCCACCTCCATCACAACAACGTACACCTTCAGTGACATCGATACGTTCATCACCAGCAATGACACCTGCAGCTGCATCCACACCTGCTACGAATGCTGCTGCAACACCTGCACCAGCACCACCACCAGCATCCACTCCATCCATGGCTGCTGCAGCAAGTAGACCAGCAACAACGCCCATGACTACACCCGCTACAATTGCAGCAACGACTTCTACTACTACGCCTGCTACTGTAGCCACCACACCCACTACGCTTACTACCACTCCTACTGCTACCACTGTTGCTGCTGTGAGTACACCGATGGCGAGTCATATAGCAACGACACCTACTACAAGTCGTCCACAATTATCAACGACACCATCACAACAGCAACAACAACGTCCTGGCATGAATGCAGAAAACAAAGTGGTCAACACGATGATGTATGCCAATGATGTGCTCAAGGATGTTGCTTCTATTCTTGCCCAAAAGACACCTGATGATGCACCGGAAAAGATCGCATTGGACGTCATGCGGGAAGGGCCTCATTGTGCTTATGCATTTGACGCCTCTCCTTTCAAAGAAGGATACAAGGATGAAACATTTAGTTTGGCGCTTGATCGTGGATTACTTGGCAGCAAGAATGAAATTACCAAAGACAATGAGCCCGCCGACCCCTCGACCGACTGGTACGAACCTGGCATGATGGATCCTGGTATCATTGGAATGAATGAAATCATGCGTGGTTTTGAGTGGGATGAGTCGGGCGCCATGATATCATCTTAATACACTCTCACTCTCACTCTTTTTTTTTTGCATCCGTTACAGCATAATACTACTTTCAGTATACTCTATTCCCCCCCACCCACCCCACCCTACACAACACCTCGTTTCTTCTTTCACTCACACTCACACACTCAACAACGCAATAAATCATTCTCATGTAAACAACAACATTGTAACACACATTAAAGAGAAAAATGAAAGTATAATGAGATCCTGGGTCCCTCTTTTTTATTTGCACGTTTGTCATTTATGCATCCAATGTGACGATGGGGCTCTTTGTCTTGAATCATGCCCAGTTCTGCAATTGATTTTTCCCCGCTTGAAAGAAAAGAATCAATATCTAAAATTGCAGGAAATCAAGCCTTCTGCAGGATGCAATGCGTTGTTCTTGTGTTGTCCCTTGACAGCACCTCCATGACGCATACATCACACGTAGCCTCTTCTTTGTTTGCCAAAATTTGTATATATAGAACCCCCACCTTTTTACACATTGAGTCTCTCACTCTCTCACTCTTTCTTCTTTCCACCCTAATCACGATGCCATCATCATCCAACTTTGTTTTCATTTTCGTGTCTCTTGCCATGCTTATGCAAACCATTACGGCAACAGGTCTCTTTTCCAAAACCAAAGGAGAGGTCTCAATTGGCGATGCTACTTACTACAATCCCGGCCCTGGATCATGCGGATTTACAAATGCAGAGAATGAGGACATTGTGGCGATGAATTATGTCCAAATGGAAAATGGTAATGTTGATGTTTTGATGATCCCCCTTTTGCTTCTAACATTTTCTACTACGTAGGTCCCAACCCCAACAACAACCCGCTTTGCGACACGTATATCATCATCAAAGGTTCTCAAGGAGAAAGCAAAGCTCGCATTGTCGATACTTGCCCAAAGTGCGAATACGGTAAGGTTGAACATTCTATGCACCACGAATTCACTAATTGACCATACTGGTGGGGTCATCATTATTATAGGATGTTTGGATCTATCACCAAAAGGTAATGTATGGATGCCACCCATAAAACCACAAAATACTAACAGCATGCTCGTTTACAGTGTTCTTGGACGTATGCGGTGATTTAGACAAAGGAAGATGCACCGTCCGTTGGAAGTTCATGTAAACCACAGCCATGCATGTATGCCATGCTTGCCACTAGAAATTCAAACACTACCACCACCAATGTATCAAGAGCCCATTACACAGTACTTTAGATAGAATAACCTATTGTCATTAGCGACACCCAGCTTTATAATACGAATATCTGTATCAAGTCCATAAAGTAGTATTTTTAACCTCTCATAAAGGCATGGTGGTGTTGTCTTTGTTCGTGAATATTAAGCTCATCCTCTCAACGGCGAATCATTTTGAATCATGAATATGAGATAATTTGATTGTTGTTCTGCATGACTTTTTAATTATAGGCATACTCGTCTTCTAAAAAGGCACCATCATAGAAGGTATCGGCTTGCTCATCTCGTCTCTCTCTCTCTCTCTCTCACACACACACACACATACATACATACAGTGTTCCCCTGCTTGGCCTCCTACCCTTCAGGGCCTTGGGTGGCAATAATAAAATGGATGATAGAGAGAAAATAAAACTGCGATCGTCATATGAAAAGGATTCTCCTGAATCAACCACAGCAGCAGCAGCAGGAGCGCTCACAATAAGAGGGAAGAAACGGGATAGGAGATGGCATTTGGGGAGGATCACAATGTGCGTCGTGCATCAACAAGACCGAATTACTGTTACGCCTCGGCACTTTAGCAATGGATATTATCATCACGCTATAACAAAAGGTTGCCCTTTAGAAACGCAACCATGATGAGTCGTCAATCATGCCCCCATGTTGCAAAGGGCTATTGCATGAAAACTCCGGTGAGCGGTCGCTACTATGCGACTTTTGACTAGTAGTTTTATCCAATCAGATGTCTTTTTATTGTATCTTTGACTTTGTAAAGGGCATGTTGCAATTCTTCTTAGAGGGAGGTAGTGATACCATTGTAATGTTGGTGTATGCTGCTGTCGACACAGCTGAAGAATGAGACCAGTGGTAGATCAAGTATGATTACTACAAGTTGCACATCTCCAGGAAGGATGATGGAATCCATAGCAACAGAAAGAAGCTGATTAAATGATGAATTCGTTGCATGAAGATCGACCCTGAATAGATAGGTGTCTACATACGATGAATGATGGGGGATGATGATGGTAGCTTGTCTCCGATCTCGCCATCCCTCCTTCACTTTTTGTCTTTTCCTGTTTTACACAACGACCCAGCTACTTGCTCAATCACATATCACGCTTTTGTCTTTTGCCAGCCCCGCCACGCCTTGCCCTTTTGTGATCGATCACGCCTTCAGCTCAACCATTCCACATGCATAATTCGAAACAGCAACAGTCTTCAAAAGCGGGCTCATCCCTAACGTCGTCGTCACCAGCAAAGAACGATGCTTCAAGCAACTCACAACCTCCACTGTCAGAAAAGCAGCGAGAGACCAACAATGCGTAAGCATATACAAATGGCAAGAGCGGTTGTGGTGTGTGTGTGTGTGTATGTGTGCATATATCATGATAACACGAGTCATATCAAGCTTCTTTCGAAAAATGGTCAACGACCGCAACAAAAAGCTTGAAGAGTTACAACAAACGCATACCACATTGCAGACCAACGCAACAAAGATATCAGAAAATGAAAAGGAGGATCAAACGAATAAGGCATCATTGGTAAGTAAATGAATGGGGGGATCATCATCATGGTCATCATCATCACTCATTGGGAAGGGCGGTTTTTTTCCTCTTCATGCATGATTTTCAAGGCATTCATGCTACTGGGTGAGTTGATTGATGAATGCATATATGACGTTGTCTTTGAAGCACACCGAAATATAAAGCAAGCAAACAGCGTATGTCAAATCTGTCAAACAAAGTAAGTATATGGATGACATGAGTCTACAAGAGATTGATCGCCTTCCTTTTCATTTTAGATGTCGATCTTATGGTAGGTGGAGGATGAGGATGAGGATGGCATGGATCAAGGTAATTGACTTTATCTCGTAGTATCAAGGCCTGGATGTGATGTCTATGGGAATACGTATGCAGCCAACAACCTTCCATCTTATGAATGTGTCAATTGCCACAAGATGATTGCAGCAGGACGATACGCACCCCATTTAGAAAAGTGTCTTGGACTAGCAGGGCGTCAATCGAGTCGAGTAGCCAATCGGCGGTAAGTTCACCATCATCGTCATTGAGAAGGGATTGGATTATTGATATGTATCTATATCAACAAGGCTTGGATCATCATCACCTTACGCATCAACACCCACATCCATGGATGAATCAGCACATGCCTTAAGTGACCCAGAATCCGATAAGAAAAAGAAACGTCCGATTCAAGTATGTATGATCGAGGAGGATGTTGTGAGTGGATATCATCTAATGAGCTTTATTATAGTCAACATCCAATGGAATTTCACGAGTCAAGAAACTAAAGAATGCATCCATGTCAGAGAAACCCTGATAGCCATCAATAAAAGAGAGATTCATTCCTTGTGTAGCCATGTATGCATGATGATGTGATGTGATTTATTGGTAAGCAAGAAGCGGGAGATAAAGATAAAGGGCGGGAAGAATCGATGGCTGTTTTTTTTTTGAGAGAACGTGAATTAAACACGCGTATACACACAACACAGCAGGGAGAGGGGGCTTTTTTTAAAAGGTATCAATGAAATGAATAGGAATAACAAATGATGAACGAGATGAAGAAGCGAATGATAAGAAAAAAAGAGGGCGATAGCCATTTTCACGAGTTGTTTTCAGTGTTGTCACATGCTTGAGGATTGTTTGTTCCGCGTACGCTCCGCAGCTTATCCAACCACAGCTCTGCACGGTCCACAGTGTCTGAAAAGACAACGGAGACGGATTGAAGCATATCAACAGATTCTTGACCAAACGTTAATAACCGGATCGCCGTTTGTTCTTGAGGAAGACCTTCATTTGTGGGTGTCAAGAGGGGTGAAGCAGCGGGTGATGTGGCTGTTGAACGAATGTCACTCAGAGTTGCCTATCGAATAAAAACAACATGTGTCAGCGTAAAAGGGGGTTCTTGCAGAAATGTGAATGATTCCTTACACAACGGCCCGGAAGATCAAGAATGAATCCACGCACAGCCATTTTTGCCTGATGTGGAAGGCTGTTGCTTGCATATCGACTTATCACGTCAACCACCTTGCGTAGCGTGTCAACGATGTCTTTTTTGATAGAAGAGAGATGAGAACGATGCATGTTGTTGTTGGGATGATGAGGGGCCAAAGAGTGTTGTTGTTGTTGTTGAGAAGAAGCTAAGGAAACTAAAAAGTCTCGAAGCACGTTCATTTGTTGTTCGATGTGTCGCATAGCGTATTGTAACCAGCTCAAGCAGTATTTAAGGCATTTCATTGATTCTTCACTAATAACAGCTGCTGTGCTGCCTGCTGCCGAGCTAGCATGAACAACGAGTTGCTGCCATGCGCTAGGAGGTGTTGTGGTGGGTCGAGCAGAAGAAGACGATGGATAAGGTGATGTTGATCGTATGGATGAAGAGTTGGAACGTACTCGCATTCGTGGACTCGACATTGTTTGTGATAAGAAAAAAGGGAAAAAGCGAAAGAGATGGGAAATGCACAATAAGAAAAAAAAAGCAAAAGGATGGTGGAATATATTTTGTGGATCATTGGGAGCAGCAACTACAGCTTTTTCACGTGAAATAATTCAACCCCAATTCTATCAATAGCAACCCTAGACAAGTTTCTTGGCCACAAAGAATTGCTTGTAATGATTCAATTGCCATGCACAGATGCCACCAAGGACAATGAATTGCAACAAAGTCCACCACACAACGCGTGAATTGATGACTTCGGAATGATCACGGTATTCAGCCTCGCGTTCCTGAAACACAGCCATCCAATTTAGTATCATTCTCGAAAAAAGTCCCCCCCATCCCCGTATCCCACCCAGCATTGCATATTACTTACCCGTTGTGCTGATTGTTCTCGTCGAATGTCCTGTACTCGCTCATTCAGATCATGAATACGTCTGGCCATATCTATTATCAAGGAAACATCCTTTTAGTATACATGTACATACCACCAGCCTAGCAATGTATATACCTGAAAGTGCCTCGCCATGATCATGCTCATGATCCACTGTTGGGTCATCAAAATCCATTTCAAGTGTCATTCTCTATGATC
This sequence comes from Lichtheimia ornata, assembly GCF_029851405.1. Lineage (NCBI taxonomy): Eukaryota > Fungi > Mucoromycota > Mucoromycetes > Mucorales > Lichtheimiaceae > Lichtheimia > Lichtheimia ornata. The sequence goes on from NW_026695334.1 coordinate 290,111, forward strand.
CCACCCACTTCAAAGTTAACATCCTTGATCCCCAATCCATCATGCACATCCACACACATACCGTCTTTGTGGAATCAAACCATGAGGTGCTTGCAACTGAAAGACAAATCGAATGATCACCAGCATCCACTGAAGTAAACATGAATCGACCACTAGGTTGATCTTGTCGGTTGACGAGAATGTGTTCTTGAGCCACTTCCTATATAGCCTCGCCTTAGTTTTTATTCTTGCAACACGCGCGATAGCCAACATTTACCTCGACCGTAATCTGGATTTTCACTTCGGGATTGACGATCCACTGGTTTTGGACGGCAGAGAATTGTTCAGCTTTATAAATGCCTGGAAACGAATGGGTGAGTAATAGAAAGAAAGAGCAAGAGCAAGAGCAAGAGCAACGCACCTGTAACCAAGGTCTCTTGTGGTAGTTCCTCAAGGAAACACTTTTTCTCGGAACCCTCCAAGTAGAAATACAAGGCATCAGACACCTGAGCCATGAGGAGAATGGCCACCATCAGGGCACCAGCCAAGCATCGCGTGCCAAACATCGAGATCAGGCAAGTAGTTGTTGAAGAAGAAAGCGCGGGCTCATAGTGCTGGTGTCATGGTACAAGATGATTCGCCAACAGCGGTCGGGATATGTTTTTACGTTGCACATTCAAGAAACGACGTGTGTGTGGTGCGTGAATCTTACATCATGGATAAAGTAGGTCTACTTTTTTTTTGCTAGCGTGAAAAAGAAACGTTGGGGAGGGGGTTTATGTTGTTCAACAAAGCAATTTATGCGAGGGGGGGGCCTAACACACACCATTGCTGCTGCTGTTGCTGCACAATTTGGTTGGACGAGAAGATCAATTGCCTTTTGGCTCTAGTTTTCCCGAGATGATACATAAAAGCAATAAGAAATAAAGTGTGGTAGTCTTGTATTCATGATAAACCAAATTCAACATGTGTGTGTGTCTATGTAAGGTGGACCGTGCTCATTATGGTGTGACATTCTTTAAAGGCGTCGTGCTTTATTTTACCGACATGGGAGATGAATAAGAGAGAAAGATGAGATACGCATGGGTGTGTGTGCGTGTGTGTGTGGGTATACATTCAACAAGGGATGGAAAGAATAAAGAAATAGGATGATTTCAAATCATTTTCTCTAGAGAAAACGTAGCCGACAATGAGCTCGAAAGTACAAGAAACTAAGGGATGCTGCCAGAAAATGCCAGCAATGAATGCATCAAGCGATGATGTTTGTTATTGCTAAATTAGGGCTAGTCCAACTGAAACTTTCCTGGCGATTCTCTCAGTTTCCAAATTGTTTTATGCAGCGGTGGATATAAAATGCAACCCCCAGCGCGTCCCCTCCCCTTGTTCTCACTCATCGTTTTTCTTTCTTATCCATACCTACTATTATGAGCAAAGCCGTTGGAATTGATTTGGGTACAACCTACAGCTGTGTTGGCGTCTGGCAAAATGATCGTGTGGAGATTATCGCCAACGACCAAGGCAATCGTACCACTCCCTCGTACGTCGCTTTCACTGACAGCGAGCGTTTGATTGGTGATGCTGCCAAGAATCAAGTTGCTGTAAGTACACGTATACATACATACAATCAATTAGACCCATGTATATTAACGCTCGCTCTTTTTATAGATGAATCCTCACAACACTGTCTTTGATGCCAAGCGTCTTATTGGTCGTCGTTTTGCTGATGCTGAAGTGCAAGCTGACATGAAGCATTGGCCCTTCAAGGTCATTGATAGCGGAGGAAAGCCTATGATTGAAGTTGAATACAAGGGCGAGAAGAAGACATTCACCCCAGAAGAAATCTCATCCATGGTTCTTGTCAAGATGCGTGAGACTGCTGAAGGCTACTTGGGTACCAAGGTTGAGAGCTCTGTCATTACCGTCCCTGCCTATTTCAACGACTCCCAACGTCAAGCTACCAAGGATGCTGGTGCCATTTCGGGCATGAATGTATTGCGTATCATCAACGAACCCACTGCTGCTGCTATTGCCTATGGTCTTGACAAGCAGGCCAAGGGTGAACACAATGTCCTTATTTTCGACTTGGGTGGTGGTACTTTTGATGTCTCTCTTTTGACCATTGAGGAAGGCATTTTCGAAGTCAAGGCTACTGCTGGTGACACTCACTTGGGTGGTGAAGACTTTGACAACCGTTTGGTGAACCACTTTATCCAAGAATTCAAGCGCAAGTTCAAGAAGGACATCTCTGGCAATCCTCGTGCCGTTCGTCGTTTGCGTACTGCTTGTGAACGTGCCAAGCGTACCTTGTCGTCATCAGCTCAAACCTCCATTGAAATCGATTCACTCTTTGAAGGCGTTGACTTTTACACCTCCCTCACGCGTGCTCGCTTTGAAGAACTTTGCCAAGATCTCTTCCGCAACACCATGGAGCCTGTTGAAAAGGTGCTTCGTGATGCAAAGATTGACAAGGGCTCTGTACATGAAATCGTTCTTGTTGGTGGCTCCACGCGTATCCCCAAGATCCAAAAGATGGTGTCAGACTTTTTCAATGGCAAGGAACCAAACAAATCCATCAACCCTGATGAAGCCGTCGCTTATGGTGCTGCCGTTCAAGCTGCCATTCTCACTGGTGATACCTCTGAAAAGACCGATTCACTCTTGTTGCTTGATGTTGCACCTTTGTCTCTTGGTATTGAGGTATGTATACCCTGTGTGTGTGAAATAGTGAGGCTATGTTACTTACCTTTTTTGGTATAGACTGCTGGTGGTGTCATGACACCTCTCATCAAGCGTAACACAACCGTGCCTACCAAGAAATCCGAAATCTTCTCAACCTATGCTGATAACCAACCTGGTGTCTTGATTCAAGTCTTTGAAGGTGAACGTGCACGTACCAAGGACAACAATTTGCTTGGCAAGTTTGAGCTTACTGGCATTCCACCTGCACCTCGTGGTGTCCCTCAAATTGAAGTCACCTTTGATGTCGATGCCAATGGTATCTTGAATGTATCAGCTCTTGACAAGACCACTGGCAAGTCCAACAAGATCACCATCACCAACGATAAGGGTCGTCTTTCCAAGGAAGAGATTGAACGCATGGTGGCTGATGCTGAAAAGTACAAGGCTGAAGATGAAGCTGCTGCCGCTCGTATCTCTGCAAAGAATGGTCTTGAGTCTTATGCTTACAACTTGCGCAACACCTTGAATGAAGAAAACGTCGCTAGCAAGATCGAGGCTGATGACAAGGAAAAGCTCAACAAGGCTATCACTGAGACAATCGAGTGGCTCGACAATAGCCAAGAAGCCAGCAAGGAAGAATACGAAGGCAAGCAAAAGGAACTTGAAGAAGTTGCCAACCCCATCATGCAAAAGATGTATGCAGCTGCTGGTGGTGCAGGTGGTCCTGGCGGTGCTGCTCCAGGTGGTTTCCCAGGTGGTGCTCCTCCACCAGGTGGTGGTGCTGGCGGTGCCGATTCTGGTCCTACTGTTGAAGAAGTCGATTAAAGGGCTCCTTCCATATAGCCAACAACAACATCATCATCTTCTCATCTCTTACCTTCTTTCCATTGCTCCCATTCCCCTACCCGAACACGACATGAAATCTTAGGAATTGTACAAATTTGAAAACAAACAAAAAGCTTTTTTCTCTCGCTCTCTCTCTTACCTTCTTTGTAATAAATTCAGAAAGTTGGTCAGGCTCTTTTGTATATAGCTCTGGGAGCCTGGCTTCTAAAAAAACATTCTTGTTACTTTTTCATGTTGTTTACACGTTTATGAAAGCTCAATTCATGGCCATACATTGTCTCAATATCAAGCAATCAAAGTTTGGCATAACGTCTTCTTCCTTGTGCTACTGTATCAGGTAATATCCAAAAAAGAAACAAGGCCATGATGATCACATAGCAACCTCCCACGTGTTCTCAGCTATGTGCAATTACCGATCTCTGGCACACAACGATCCTTGTGCCTTCCCCACTTGAGGGCGTATTCAACCTTTGTATGGTATTGTGTTAGCTATAGTAGGTGCGTTTCCATGGTGATGGTTGCATGGCAACCAAGTATGTAGTAGGATCGATGCATCAATCATGTTGACAAGGCGTGTTGCGCGTTTCGTTTGGTGCCATCTAACAATAAACATTATGCATTGCAAAGTTGTCACAGCAAAGGACCATCATTCAAAACATGATACTCCTTGTAATAGGGTAAGGGGAAAAAAAGAAGGTCGTTTATTATTAGGGGATGGAGTATTATTATAAGCTTAAAGGGCAAAGAATGTACATACGTAGGGTAGCAGCAGCAAGTGGCGGTATTAGTGATGATATTATAGGTAAAAGAAAAGCAAAAAAGTGGTACATAAAAAGGTATATCGGGATGGTGTATAAGTAGCATTAGATTAGATTAGTTTGGTGTAGTGGATGCAAGTCTTGAAAAAGATGTCAATGTTGGATTGCTGTTGTTGCGGGGAGTTGCACCCGAGCACATCGGTCGCATGTCTCGCCAATGATCAGGGACCTTCCACATTGAGTGCAAGTGTGGCGGCAATTTGGGCAATGCCAGCCACGGTCTAAGGGTCGCCCACACCCACATACTGCAACTCCATCCTCATCGTCGTCTCCATAATCTGAAACACTTGATGCATCATCATCTTGGTCATATTGTTGGTATGCATCATGATTGACATCATCGTACTTGATGGATACCACTGGCACTGCTGTTGTTGTTGTGGCGAGTGTTTTCGGATGTTGTTGTTGTGGTGGTGGTGCAATGACAGCAGCATCATCAGTAGTAGTGGTCATGTATTGAGCATTGGGTGAGGATGTTGGCTTCTTGAAGTTTGCAATTGTGCGATGACGTTGTAACTTTTTGAAAAGACGTGACAAACAATTCAGGCGTAATGTAGGACGGCGCATTATTGATATAATGTTTGTTTGTTTTGTGTGTATGTGTATGTGTGTGTATGCGTGTAAGCAGACGATGAGAGATGGGGGATTTGACATGATGATCGACACAACAAGGCCTTTATATTTAGCAGTGGTTGGAAACGAAATGGCGAATGCGGGATGAATGGTCCGGATGATGTAGCACAAATTAATATCGAGCGATCCAGTTGAAGCGAATGGATTTTATTTCGTTCACGATGGATGAAATAGCAGTGACGAAGATTGATATCAACTGCCCGGGTTTTGGGTGCTTCTTTTTTGCTTTGTACAACATGCCGCATCTATTTTTGGTGCGCATCATCTTTTGACGTTTGCTTCACACACGTAACACCCTATCGTGACACATCACATCTTGTGCCTTTATACAACTTGACTTTAGTGAAAGCGCGCGCTCTTTTTTTTTCCAACCACTTGTTTACCGCCAAGGTACATACATACATACATGCATGCATGCATAGGATCATGTTGACGAGAAAAAGTTGTTGCCATGGATACATACATACATGCTCATTCCGTGCGCATATTTATTGCGTGCATAGAAAGCAGCGGAGGCGGCAATAGACCGAAGCGGCAATAGGCGCTGTTGCTAACGTAGATTGCTTATACTTGGCAGTAGAGTAATAGCCACGTGGAACGACAAATTGGCGGAAACATAAAGAGCGGGATACGCCATGTGTTACTCGTCATCAGCAACAAGGTGTGTTTATGCGCCCGAAACGCCACGCTCTTTCTACACTTTACCACGCGCTTGTTACTTTTTCTCTCTCACATCCAACCCGCTCCGGAATCCGGAAGCATGCCCATCCGTTTACACAAGCTGCTTTCCATCCATATACGGGATAGGTACATCCCCCATTTACATCATCCGTACTAATGTGTCGGTAAATCCTTCCTACTTATCCATCTGCTGCTCATCATGTTGTTGATGCTGCTGCCAAGTATGCGGCATATCAATGATAGACGTGTTTTGTGTTCATCCACATCCGCGGTCTTGTCGTTTGTGTTTCAACATCGTTTACAGTAGCAGCACGCGGTTGGCGGCGTTAGATTGCTGCTATCCGTACGAACAACAAGCAATGGCGTTAGATTTGAAACAATGTAAACAGCTTGTCAAAGAGCTTGTCAACTTTGTCGGACACAGCATTCCGATGCCCCTTCCGAAAGGTATATAAACATCTCGCTACTTGCATGCTCGTTTGTTTCTCCCATCACAACAGTAATCAATCATCAAGCTACCACCACACCAACAACAACACAATATGCCTCCAGAGAGACCAACCAAACCCGCTCTTCCAAGACCTTATCCTAAGCCTGTCAAGCGACCAAGATAATCATCATCATCATCGCAAGGCACCCGATCCATCCAACAATGATCTCACACATTTCTTTTTTTTTTCTCACCATATCATCACACTATACCTAACACCGTTCCTTTCCTTGTACATATGTCTCTAACGTTTCTCGACAACGTATTACTTTTATCAAGCAATTAGAGTAGTCCTTTTTCTACCGACTTTTTGTTGTACATGTGTTTTCCTTATACTCTCTCACTCTCTTCTTCTCTTATATTGCAAAATCACACTTTTACATTATGTCCTCCTCTACTATTACTTTCCTTCCCATCCAAAGCACACTAAAAAGTTTTTGATATTCTGTTGCTCTCATTCATTCATTCATTGTCATAACGTGTCCTTTTTTTATCTAAGCAGTTGACTGGCAAATCTATCCTTTGCTGTTTGTACGGCTTGCATCAATGTCTGTTCACCAAATGGGATATCCACAACGTCCAAACGAGGCTTTGATACTCGGCTGACGACTGCATTAGCGTCCGTTTCCAAGATGATTCTAAGCAGCAGCAGCAGCAGCATAGCATTTTAGCGCCCACCCAATCATTCGTACAACCTCATCTCACACTTACCCTTCATCCACAATCTCGTCGAGACATAGTACCACCAGATCCAGATTTTCCATAACTGATTGCTTCTCCACTTGATATCTGAGCAATGGGGGCCGCATTAGCTATTATCCTCACTATACCACACAAAACGCGCGCCTTACCTTAATAACGTGGACACCGCGTCGTAAAAGGCGTTCAACATACTGAGTAGGATCAGCTCGTTTTCCTCTGTTGACCCAACCACGTAAAATGAGATATCAATGTTGGATCGGTATAGCACTACTTGGTTGTCGTATAGCACCACTTCGCCTAGTAGTAGCATTCAATGAGTCGAAGCCCCATAACGGGATGGTCGTCAGATGGAGAGTAGCAAGTCAATGTACCTTGTGCACGCTTTGTCTTGTCGTATAAACCTTTCTCGAATGCCTTTTGTTCCTTCAGATTGGTGTAATCCGAGCCATAATATTTTGCAAGAACACGGTTGCCTTCAGCATCTAAAAGGAGAACAGCCTTGATGGAATACAATGATAGATTCACCATGTTGTTGCAGGATACAGGGAGCGTAAGAGGAGGGACCGTATGCCACTTTGTCCAATGGCGCCGACGTCGCAGATTGAATATGGATGCAACATGTTGCTTGAATAGCAACACCTTTATTGTACTCGTCAAATAAACCATTAAGTGTCTTTTTACTCTAATGCGTCATCATAAAAGCACATGAGGAGTGGTCCTGGTTGCTCGCTTCACTTGTAATCTTTTTTTATTGAGTGATTAACAAGCGTCATTACAACTACTGTTGCTGCTGTTGTGTAAGCTGATCAGATGATGGCTCGGCTTGTTGTGGTTCTTGGTTGGTTGTTGTAGTTGTAGTCGTCATCGTCGTCGTTGTCGTTTCATGATGGATCTGATCATAAGCCCTGTCGGCAGCAGCTATGGCTTCATCGCTGTACAATAGAATGGTGGATGTCTTTGATAGCTTCTCCTTCAAAATTCGAATACATTCTTCGTCTCGACATTCGGCACAGAGTTGGATCAAGAACATGGTATATTCATGGACGTATTCAAAGTACTTGCCAGGCCTTGGAAAAAAAAGACGATTAGCATGCTTTTGTATGAACATTCACACACACACACACACACACACATCCTATCTTACCTCTCGAATGCAGGCTTCCAAATACTCGCAAGTGCTTTTACGGCCTTGAGAGAAAAGAGCGTTTTCATATGTTGTAGAGCTTGCTCGCTACTGCCATAAATGTGATATTGCATCCAAGCTTGCTATAACATACGGGGACGAATAAGGTTTAGCACATCAAAAGACAAGTGATGGATAGCACTTACCCTATAAACGGGACGATGGTGCCACTTTTTCTTATCAGCCTTTTGCACTTCCAACAGCTTCTTGTAGATCGCACCATATGCAGCCATATCTGAAGGATCTGGCCCATTTTCTCGAACATGCATTACTGGTTCCCAATCATCGGGTGGTGGTCCACCAGCTTCCTCATTCATGCCCTCAGTACTTTGCTGCTGCTGCTGCTGCTCTTGTCGTTGATCCACTGTAAAGTTAAGGTAATGCATCACATCATTCGACTATACATGATGCATCGTTAGCACATGATTGGATAAAGCAAAACGTTGGGTAACTTACATTGATTTCTCCCTTGTACAAGTACTTGGCCAGCACCGAGCATAGCTTGTATATGGGTTCTAATATCTTGCCTTGGCTACCGTATTGAGCATTACGCTGCGGAGCATTCTCCAATGCCTTGGCAAAGAAATCCAGCACTTCCTACAATTTGGGATGAGTGAGTGGATACTTTACATCACCATCATGTTGCTTACCTTGGGTGGTCGATTGAGCTTTTTGTAACATTTTCCAAGCATAGTGAAACATCTACGGCGGCGGGATGATCAATAACCCATATCCACTTAATCATAACTCCTTATAGTACCTCCACTCGGATTTATCACCGGATCGATATTTGAGCGCGTTGCCAAAGAGCACCACTGCCAGCTTGTATGCATTACTCGTAATAGTTGGATCCAGAGATTGCTTGACACGTGTAATTGCTCTTCGTATCATCTTGGGACGAAAGGCTGCACCATACATGGGAGGACATGTCATAGAGTATAGCAGCATACCGAACGTGTTGAAAAGTTCATATAAAGCGCTGCTTTCCATGCCTTCACTCCCTTGCACACGTAACAGATACCACGCTCTCCAGAATGCATAATACGCTTTCTATGTAAATGTATCATCTTAGCATTGTAGGCTTCAACATGTGTCTATTCCTTACCCTATGGTATTCCGCGATCCGGTATCGGTGTGAATTGATATTTGTAGCACTCCAGATCAGCTCCTCGTCCGCCAAATGCAAAAGACATTGACCCAATTCAGACCAACCATTGATATCGTAAGGATTCAAAATGACATGATTCTAAAAACGCCTCGTTTAGAAATGAGTGGATCGGTGCATACATTTGTTACTCACGGTAAAGAGATTGACAGCTTCTTCCAAATCATCCATGGTCTTTTCAGGATTCACCTTGGCACGGTTCTTGATCTGCATACGCAACACTTTGCCTCCGATCCAGAATATCTTAAAGTAGACAGCTACGTCCCATCATCATGTGAGCATAGTAATTTCAATGCCAAGGAAAACTTCACTTACATGAAGCGGATGATCTTTCAGGGTAAATCTGGTTTGCCGATATGCTGGATTCTCTCATCATGTCGCTGATCGAATGCTGAAGTTTGATATCATTTGCTAGGTAATTGGTGACCACTGCTTGATTCAGCTGAATACGACCTACACAAAGTGTATCTTTGTTAATTGGGATCATCGATGCCATAAAAGGATGATGCTTACTGTCATTGGTGGGAAGGGATTGAAAGAGATCGGAAACCGTATCAACCACATCCTTGAGATCATTACGCAGTGGAGCGCCTTTGTTCAGCCGTTTTGTGACCGAATCGACCACGAGGGCAAATAAAGCTTCAGCGGCCTTTTGATCAAGCTTCTCATGGTTTGCATTGTGTTCCTCGATATTATCTGAATCAGCCTACATAGCACCCATGTTTTAGAGATGAGGATTCCAATCATAAAAATAGGCTACTCACATCCAGATGTAAACCGTACAGGCAATGGTAGCATTGATAGATGCCAATCCGATATTGGGTTTTGCTTTCTGTTGCCAAAAGATTCAAGAGATGCTTCAAGAAGATGCCTAATGAAAATAAAAAAATGAGAAGAAAAATCATTAACAAAGCACATCTTGCTCACCTTTACAAACACCACATATCTCTCGCTCTCCCAATTCATCATGCAAGGTGATCAAGGTTTCGGCAAGCTTATCTTTGATGGTCTTGGCAGTTTCATTGTCGGTGGAATTCGCCATATCCTGAATGAACGTTGATAATAGCACCCAAATCTCAACGAGGACGATGTTGAAGCTACTTGAGCGTGTGACCTGAGAGGGTACATGGGGTTCCACACCGTGTATCTTAAAGTTGTTGACCAAGGGAATAAAATCTGGGTGCCGGAAGATGTAGTACACGGTCATCTGCAGCGCAATAAGCAGTGCATCGCCGCTTTTGCTATCCATTGATTCTTTCAAGCCTGCCAATTTGCTGTATTAGCAATCAAGTGACAAGGAAGTATCATGTTACTTACACATTTTCCCATCATGAATCAAAGCAAGAAGGTCTCGTAAACAGCTCTCAACCTAAGTCGGTGAGTTGTCAGCTTTGCATTCGTTTCAATCAATAATAATGACATACCCGTTTCAAGCACTTTAGAAATTCCATATCAGATTCCTTGGTAGAGTTTTGGCTGCTTGCGCTCTGTGAGCTCCCATATCTGACAAGATCTTCCATGACTTGTGAAAATGTATACAGCAGGCATCGTCCTTGATTTTTGTAGTCCTTCTTCTCTGTATACGACTAAGTAGGTAGTGTAAGTACCATGAACAATCCCCATATAGATCCTCAGCAAATTTACCTTTGTAAGCAGTGATAAGACGTCATAAATTTCTTGCCGAGTCATAGAGCTTTGCTTGGATTCGATAACGTTGCCCAGTTCGCTGATCACCCTGCTATGATTCTTGTTCTTGTACTCTCCTTTGGCGATCAAAAGCTTTCTACCCAACTCCATCGATAGTAGCTTCTCATCGACTGTTCTCAGGCTGATCAATGCATCGTATCGGCTATAGAAACAAACATTGCATTAGCATGTACACCACCCGCCCATATGCTTAGGTTGCATCCATATACCTGTTAAGGTGTATCGTTGATGATTGTGTTGAATCACGAGACAAAAATTCCTTGCATCGCTGGTACCAGTTGCATGCTTGCTCAACATCTTCCTCGCATTGGCCCAACTTTCCTTTCAAAAACCAGTATCGTAGCATGATTTCCTCGTGATCCTGGGATAGCGAGCTGATATCATCATCCAAAGTCGATGCCAATGACAAAGAATCCAGCAAATTCTCCATCACAAGTCGCTCAAAGATACCAATCCAAGCATTGCAAAGACGTGTGTACTCCCGAATAGGCGTTTCCAGTGATTGCTTTGCGGTGGCGGATTTTCGTTTTGATGTTGTTGCTTCCACGAATGATAAGATTGCTTGGATAAGCTTATCCATGAGATGTTCACAGATGCTGAGCACGACCTGTTTCATGTAATAAGGATTGTTAGGTGTATAAAGAACCCCATTTTCATCATGTACGTACCTTCATTCGAGTTTCATTGTTTTCCCATTCACCATACATGATCTGATCCAAAAGCGTGGGATATAATGTAACCAGGGATTCGACCAATAAATCAAAAACGTCATGCTGATTGGCGTGTTCAAATTCAGTGGTGGATGGTAGCAGTAATTGGACAATAAGCGAACAAAGTACGTCTGCGATACCGGAATTGCTGGTATTCACTTGCTCGATAAATCCTTGAATAGGGGTGGTGGTGGTGGTGGTGTTGTTCATGGATGAAGGCGGAGATTGAGTTGTCTCGGATACTGTAAAGGTCGCGTAAAGGCGGGCGTCTTTGTTCTCCAAGTGCGATTGTTCATGCATCCGACTGAGGTAGAAAGGTGGGGGGGGGGTGAAATGTGAATCATCATAACATTGACCAAAGATAGGCTTTCTCTACTTACTTGAAACGACTGGTGTCAAATTCCCAATGTGCGTTCCTTCCTAGCTCAGACACTTTGGTATCGAACCATTTCCAAAAAGAATCCATATCCATTGTGTTGAATGCCTCTGATACAGGGTGATGATATTGCGACTTGGGTCGATTCATAGCACTGTCGTCTGGAAGTATATCGAATAAAGATTGCACCAACTTTGTCAATTGGATCTCTTCTTCAAGCATCTTTCGCTTCGAGCTCTCTTCATTCTCAATCTTCTCTTTTTGCCGTCTCGATATCCTATAATACACCACCAGCTATTAATTCACGTGATCATATCAAGAGAATATTTCATCCTCTTACCGTAGACTAGCCCGTTTATCTTCCTCCTCTTCCTCTTCCTCTTCTTCTTCTTGCTCATCATGCTCCTCTTGTTCCTCCTCCTCCTTCTTCTTTTCCTCAGAGTCACCCTCCTTTTGTTGCTGCTCGCCTTCCTTCTCTTCTCGTTCATTGTCGCCTGTATCATCCATGGATCGTTTGCGTTTCAAGGAGTTGATCATTTCAGGGTTGTCATCATTGTCAGGCTGTGTATCCATTTCTTGACTTGATTGTGGTGGTGGAGGAGGAGCTGGGGAGTTGCTGCTTTTCTCTGAAGGTGAGAGTACAACGATAGCATCCTGTTCGGCAATGTCCATCATTTGCGTATCCTCAGGTTCATCCACTGTGATCGGTACAATAGCGGATTCTGGTTCGGGTATAGTGGATATGCTGGTATCAGCCTCAACGTCAAGGTGAATGGCGTTGCTTATCGAAGAATGTGTTGAACTCCTAATAATAATAAAAAAAGTTACGACTCGTATCCATTACAAGCATGGCAACGTGTTTCTTACGTTTTATCGTCTGTCATTTCTTTGTACCGTAGCAAGAGTGATTCCAATAGCGTTTTCCAATCCATCTTTGTGATGTTAATGGATACTGTATTCTCAATAGGCGATTCGGTGGTCACTTCTGATTCATCCAAAGACGTCGTCGTCACTGCATCCATTTTCTCTTCCAATAATCGTCGCATCGGCCAGTTGGGATGTTGTTTCAATACCACTTGCATATACATACGACACGTATCATAATCACCAATGTCCACCAACACCTATGTTTTCGAAAATAAGTATATCTAAGCGTGCCGTAGCCGTATGTGTGTGTCACCTATCTTACCGTGCATAATCGTTCCATGCAAAGCCATTGGATCGGTGAGAATGCCATTGATGAAAACATGTTCTCCATTGCTTCAGGGACAGTAAATTGATCGTGGGAACCAGCGCGATATAAATCCATCAAAAAGAATCCATTCTCATACGCTAGCCGGGCTAATCGAATGTTGCCGGAATCGTATGCAATGTTGCCAATATTGTACCACAATGATTGATCGCCGTCGTCAACGCTCGCAGCCTACATATTCTCCATCAGCATTGTTCTCCCTATGTATGTATGTATGTATGTATGTATGTTGTTACCTTGAGATAATAGCTGATGGCCTTTTTGGCTATGTCGGCTTTAGGTACATCAGGTGCATGAAGTTCGTGCTCCAACAACGACGCATAGTTTTTGAAAACGAGAAAACGCAACCGAATCAAAGGAGAGCTTTTGACGCTTGAAGCTTTGCTCGAGTCCTATATTATTGAACGCGTTGTTAGATCATCATCATCATCATCATCCCTATATGAACGCGCGTGGACGACTTCCCCCCTCCGTTCGAACGTTACCATGGTAACCGATCCATCTTGAATCAGATCATCGGCAAGTATCTCCTCGTATATTGACTTTGCTTCGCTGTATCTCTCTTTCTGGTGCAATCGTAAAGCCTCCTGGTACATTTTGAGGTAGCGTTCGACCTGTAAAGTGGATCAGTCGTACAGCGATCGGTGGTAGCCAATAGTGCGTTAATTTACCTGGACCTCTGTTGGATCGGTGTCCGGAACGACGATGCCTTTGTTGAGAGAGTTCCATTGGAGCTAAAAGTTATGAGTGAATACTAAATAAAAGCAGCGCGTGTGTGCATTGTACCATGTTACTGTCCAAGCGTCAAGTATAAAGAGGTTAAGGAAGAGGGCGCTTTATGCTGAATTGAATTTGCTCGATCCTAGTCAGGAAGTTGACTTGATTCCCCGACGTCTTTATTAAGTGTGCCTTCAGTCAATCAAACAATAGGACCAATGAATAATGAACGTGCTATTGTATTGTCTATATCATCAGCGATGCGGCTTATGGCTATTTATGATTGCTCAAGGATTCACATTACGATTGCTATAGAAGCTCTTTGATCCACTTGAAAGCTCTTTTGAAGAACATCTATAATACACCGCAACAAGGATGGCGAGTTGTGTTAATAAAAGGAGTGTATATTTTCGTATGGATGATAGTTCAATTGAAGCTACTTGTGAAGAGGATGCATACAATCATCCAAAATGGTACCTAAGCATTGATCATGTGATTTCCAGCGGGATTGCTAAAAGACGCGCTTGTCAATCAGCGCGTTTCCTTCACGCGTGTGTGTGTGAGTGCTCTTTTGCGTTTCCGCCATTCAACAACAGCACCACCATGTCAAAACAATCCTCGCTTCTATCCTTCTTTGGCAGCAAGAGGCAAAAAGTAAAAGCTCAATTCACTCGACTCGGTTGTCATTATCGCTCAACTTTATTATCTAATAGACTGCACCACCTACGCCTAAGCCTGCTGTTGCAACGACTACCACCAATACGACTCCTAGCCCTTCTCCTGCCATCAGTGAAAAAAGAGATCTGGACGACATTGCTCCACCAACAGAAGACGACAATGACGAATTGGATTCACCGATTACGCCTCGTAGGTTATATACTACTACTACTCCTTTTAACAACTGAATTCTGACAGCTCGGCTCCCGTTTGGTAGGCGTGAAGCGACCTCGTCGACGCTATATTCCCGGTCTCAGTGACGATGATGATGATGATGATGATAACAACCGTGATGATGATTATATACCAGAGAGCATGGATATCACTGGTAAAGTGAACGAACGAACGATGGATGGCATTGGCTTTGATACGGGGGTAACTGATCTCGAAAGATGTAGAAGACTCGCCAACACCCAAAGCTCCCCTCTCCGTTTCTCCTTTACAGAATCGCATCAAGGTAGTAGAGAAAAAACAAGTAGCATGATCAAAAAGAGGATGGCTTACTTTGGTATTATTCTCCATTAGGATATCTCTCTCGGTGCCAGGGCAAGAACCTTTGAACCAAAAAAGCCAGCTCCCAAGAAGGCTCTTGAGCCATTCAAATCAGCCAAAGCCTCTGAGGTTTGTCATTTATTGTAATGTGGTAATAGCATTGATTAACATTGCCTCTCTCTCTAGGAACCTGATCGATACCCGTGGCTTGTGGATATCAGGGATGCTGAAGGAAATCGCCCAGGTAAGGTTGAAAGAGGAAATCGGACATCATGTCCATTTGGATATTGAAACCCGCTCTTTTTGCATTAGGTGATGAGGATTATGATCCACGTACACTTTACGTACCATCATCGCACTGGTCCAAGTTTACGCCCTTTGAACGTCAATTCTGGGAAGTGAAATCTAAAAATTGGGATTCGGTAAGTTGAATGATTGACCCTCCCCTCCGCCGTGCTTGATCCTGATGGCAAGTTTGTTTTGTAGGTGGTCTTTTTCAAAAAGGGCAAATTCTATGGTAAATGAGACATGGCTCCCAAATGAATGAATGCTGATAGTAGTACCCCTTTTTTAGAGTTGTATGAATCCGATGCGGATATTGGTCACCAATTGTTCGACTTGAAGATGACGGATCGCGTCAATATGCGTATGGTGGGTGTTCCTGAATCGTCGTTTGATGACTGGGCAGCTCGTTTTGTTGCCAAAGGGTATGTGCAAGAGTTCATGAAGGAGGGGAGGAAGAACATGATATTGATTGTTCATTGTTATCAGTTACAAAATTGTTCGAGTGGATCAATTGGAAAACATGATCGGCAAACAAATGAGAGAAAAAGGCAGTACAAAGGACAAGGTCATCCGAAGAGAAGTTACTGGCATTCTTACTGCTGGTACCTTGGTGGATCGAGGACTCCTTATTGGTGATGAGAGTGTGTATTGCATGTCACTCAAGGTAATAGCGAAAAAGGAAGAGTGCCAGAAGCATCAAGGAATTGAAAAAGGGTTATAGGAATACGAGGATAACAACAAACTTGAGTTTGGTGTCTGTTTTCTTGATGCTGCTACCTCCGAATTCAACATTTGCCAGATCGTTGACGACAAAAGCCGCAGCAAACTTGCAACTTTACTTCATCAGATCAAGCCTCGAGAATTGATCACCGAAAAGGTGTGTTTGAGGGAGAAACGCAATATGGATTTGGTATTAATTATTGTTGTCTAGGGTCATTTGAGTGCTGAAACAACACGGCTTATCAAAAACACATTGACCAACTTGCTTTGGAATCAAGTCAAACCGGGAAAGGAATTCTGGGATGCGATTACTACCGAAGATGAAATACGACTTGGCGACTATTTCAAAGGTAACCTAATGTGCAATGGCAAAAAAGGGGCACGCATTGATTGAATCTATTCATTAGATGGGCGTCCATCCGCTTTAACATCGTTGGCGGATAAACCTTTGGCCATATCAGCGTTCGGCGGTATGATGAGCCATTTACGTATGGTAAGATCGCACACCCGATACGCTCATGTTTTTTTAGCTCTCTCTTAATGACGCTTTTCTTTGATAGTTGAAATTGGACAATGAGCTTATCACTGCAAAGAATATCCATATCTATGACCCTATTCGAGGCGCCACTTCACTTATCCTTGACGGCCAAACGCTGATGAATTTGGAGATTTTCGAGAATGATCAAGGCTCCTTCGAAGGCACACTTCACAGCATTTTAGCTCGATGCCGTTCACCCTTTGGAAAGCGATTATTCCGACAATGGCTTTGTCATCCCTTGCGTGAACCTCGTCGTATCAATGAACGCTTGGATGCTGTAGACGACTTGCTTCAAAACCACCACATACACGAAGACCTGAATGGCCAGCTTGGTGCTTTACCTGATCTAGAAAGATTGATTTCCAGCATTCATTCCAAGAGAATCAAGGTGGATGATTTCTTGATAGCGTTGAAAGGCTTTGAAAAGACACAGGTATGAATCTCGGGTGTCGTTGGGATACACATTGCTTATTGGGCAAACAATATAGGAAATGATGGATGCTCTTGCCGAGAACCGTGATCAATTCAAGTCACCCTTATTCAAGAAAATCATCCATGAGTTCCCCAAGATTCAGGAATACATTGATTCTTTGAGAATGACTTTCCATGTGGATCCAGACGTTACTGTGGATTGTAAGTAGAATGGCAATGTCCCTCTTTTCAAATGATGTTAACGTTTCTTGATAGACCAAAAGATCACTGCTTTGATTCCAAGGGACAACACCAACGAGGAATGGGATTCACTTATGGGGAAGATGCAAGCTGCAGAAAACGATTTTGATAAGCATCTCAGGAATCGTCGAAGAGAGCTTAGGTAAGCACCACCACCACCAGCATCTCACATGAGTATTATTATTCACAATGGATTTTCTTAGCTGTCATAAGCTTGAATACAAGCACATGAACAAGGACATCTATCTTATCGAGGCTCCAAAGAAATTCGATCCTCCTCGCCAATGGGTGAAAATTTCGGGTACATCGGTAAGTGTGTGTGTGATCTATCATGTTTTTATCCTCCAACTCACACACTCACACTATTCAAGGCGGTAGTACGTTACCTCGATCACCAGCTCAAAGACAAGATCCAAGGATACAAGGAACTCAGGGAAACCAAATCCGCCTTCATCAAAGATTTCAGCAAAGTGGTTTATGAGCAATTCGATCAGAATTACACCGTTTGGTTGAAGGCTGTTCGCTGTGTTGCCGAAATTGATGCATTGGCTAGTCTCGCCAAAGCATCTGCTTATCTCGGAGGTTTGTTATAGGAAGCTACATACTTGATGGATAATAATACTAATCATGCTTTCTATAGAATCGTGTCGGCCGGAGATACTAGACCAGGAGGAGAGCGTGGTCCAATTTGAGCAATTGCGCCATCCATGTGTCATTACAGGGTGAGTTAAAAGGAGGAGGGGGATGTATTGTATTGAGCTATGGGTAGGTTACTTTGCTCATTCTATGATTCCAACAATAGACCGGGCCAATCCTTTATACCGAATGACATTACGATTGGTGGACAAGATTCTTCCATCCTCGTACTCACAGGACCCAACATGGGCGGTAAATCGACGTTACTACGACAGGTATTGTATGAAGGTGGGGATTTTCAAATATGGGTTATTGATGCGAGATGATGAATGATTAGGCTTGTGTTGCAATCATCATGGCACAATTGGGATGTTATGTGCCTGCCACATCGTGCCGACTCACTCCCTGTGATCAAATCTTTACACGTATTGGTGCCAACGATAATATCATGGCCGGTCAATCCACCTTTATGGTTGAACTTCAAGAGACGTCAAAGATCCTTCGTGAAGCCACACCACGATCGATGGTGATTCTGGATGAGCTTGGTCGTGGTACATCGACATTTGATGGCTATGCCATTGCCTATGCTGTGTTGCATCATCTTGCCACCCATGTTGGATGCCTGAGTCTTTTCTCTACACACTACCATACTCTATGTCAAGAGTTTGAACAGCATCCTACTATCAAAAACATGCACATGTAAGTTGTTGGAGATAGGACAGGAGAGCATATAACCGGTTGGTTGATCTCACCATCATCGTCCTTATTATAGGGACTATTTCATTGATGATCAAAGCAATCGAGTGACCTTCTTATATAAGCTTGTGGCTGGTATATGTGCGAAATCCTTTGGTATGAATGTGGCGCACATGGCGGGTGTTCCTCAAGACATTATCAACAAGGCATCCGAGATGGCAGAGGAGTTTGAGCGCAAACATCGATTGAAGGATTCAACCTATGCCATGGATGTGGATGGGCAGAAAAAGTCATTTTCACCAGCAGTATTGGCTGACATGAGCGACATTTTCCGTGGTGAGGTGGTGGAACCCAAAGTGTTAGAACG
The DNA here is from genome assembly GCF_029851405.1 of Lichtheimia ornata. Taxonomy (NCBI): domain Eukaryota; kingdom Fungi; phylum Mucoromycota; class Mucoromycetes; order Mucorales; family Lichtheimiaceae; genus Lichtheimia; species Lichtheimia ornata. The sequence continues at coordinate 309,172 of NW_026695334.1, forward strand.
CATGATCAAGAGCATTATAAGGAGTCTTTAAAAAAATCGAATGTACATAAAATATCAACTTTGCTTTATTGTGTAAAAGTAGTAAACAAAGCATTTGGTCCTCTCAAATATATGCAACAAGGGATAGCAATGTGATTGGCTTGTTGCCATCCACTCAACTAACGGGTCGGTCGGTCGGCGGCGGTTGGGGGGCGGGGGTGCTGGCGCTGCTGATCGCTAATTATTGAGAGCAAGATGGTGTGATAGAGGATTCTTCCCTTCTTCCAAGCCCGCAATCATGACTGTAAGCTATTGTGAATGGGGGATATGAAGCATGACAAGGAGGAAACGAGACGACGATGGATGAAATATGGAATGGATGGATGGATGGATGGATGAAATGGATAAAGGAATGGATGACTCACCATTCAACCTTTTGCTAGTTGGCTGTTGACCTTTTGAACCCCTCCGTTGAGCATGAGAAGCGCTCCCACAAGCTCAAGAGACTCGTACAGTCTCCCGACTCCTACTTCATGGACGTCAAGTGCCCTGGTAAATCACGATTGATAGAGAGATGGGGGGAAGTTTTGACTGACATTGGATCATGGGATCTATAGGTTGCTTGAACATCAGCACCGTCTTCAGCCACGCACAGACCGTTGTCTTGTGCTCGTCGTGCGGCACTGTTCTCTGCCAGCCCACCGGTGGTCGTGCTCGTTTGACTGAAGGTATATATAACTTTTTTATTCTCTCACATACATACATACATACATACATGACATGACATGGAAACTAATGATACTATGAATTATTATGATAGGTTCTTCCTTCCGCAGAAAGCACAACTAAGAGCAAACACAAAAAAGAACGGCAACACACCACATATATACGGGGATTTTATCTTAAAGCGATAGTTTCCACATGCAATAAGACAAGGTCAATGCGAGATTGCCAATAAAGACCATCTCGGTATCATCTAGTCTGGCAACATGGCGTCTTTGTTCCTTGCTACTAGCGGTAATGGTGATGCGTTTGGTATTGAGATCCAGCTCAAAGCGTACAAAGTAATTGAGCACAGCATTGGGGTTGAACAACAATAGCTGCTTGGACGTGGCCTTTTCAATGTATCCAGAGGTCATTGGGTAAAAGAGTCGCAGCATATCGAAAAGGTCGATCCATCGAAGATCCAATTGGGTAAATTGTTGGAATGGAGGCTCCGTTGCTATGACATCGAGATCATGGAATTGGGTTGCCAGGCGTATAAGGGTATCGGGTGGATCGGAGCGTTCGGTATTGTTGATGGCTTGATATAACGTGTTCCATGCAGCATCTTGATGTAATGCATAAATAACCTAAATACAACATGTATACATACATAAATGAGTGGGATGGGATGAGATGGGTTCTATGTGTGATACTTTACATGTTTGATAAGTCGATCAATACGAGTCTTGGCACGTTGAACAACATAGCCCAGAGTATACGATGCAGGTTGTAAAACTTCTTCCAACATGTCAGGGCGATAGCGTGGTGTCGTTGGCCATCCTCGATAAGTCACCAATACAAAGTACTGCAATCCAACGTAGCCATGAGGGTGATGGTGTTGTTGTTCGGAGGTCGTGGCACCACTACGATGAAGATGATGGCGTGACGATGATGGGTTGCTTTCTCGATCATTCATGGCGAGTGGTGTAACAATCAATGTGTGACGGAAGATAGCATTGTTGGTAGATGCTTGGTGAAACGATACATCGTCAGAGGAAACAAAGCATGCAATCGGCTTGCCATCAAAATAAAGGGGTCGAAATCCATACTTTGTAGCATCACGTAACATGGATGGCACCAGCTGGTCCACTTGTTCATCCAATGTGGCTTCATAGGTTCCTGTAACAACGCGATTACGTGCATAGCCTGGAGGTTTGTGGTACACGGAAAGAATATTCTTGATCACGTTCAATAAATGGAGTGTATCTGGAATAGCGTCGACGTCGTCCAAGCTTCGTTGTATGAATCGTAAATGAAAGTCATAGACAAACGAATTGACGTGGATCTTTTGCTTGAAACGATCACATTCCTCGGTAAACTCTTGGAAACTTGCTCGATGGACCTCATCATTCTTCTGTTCATATCCATAGGGTGCTCGTGTCAATCGCCCATAACGTCGATGGAGTGTATATAATGTCACAGAAACAAAATTATCTGTCAATTGGGCTTCACACATGATGGTCCCTCCAGGGAATACTTGCATAAGATACACAACCGGTGATGATACAAGGTAATCATCGGCGATGCGGAAGCTTGATAAATAGGTTTCAAGCTCTTCGGGATTCTCTTGACATGATACGCCATTCACGATAAGATGCATGCCTGCGCTCTCAAGATAGGATGCGTATTCGTTCATAAACGAGCGTGCAAGATGTTCGTACCATAAAGTCGTCTTTTCATTTCGCAAATCATGCTCACCGAAAATACTTGTAATATGCGACGCGGCATCAAAGCTGTTTGCTTCTGAAAAGATAAGAGGCGTGCGACAAAAGTGGAGGAGTCGGGATGCCTTGAGAATGAGTTTGAGCTCGGCCACAGTCATCATTTCAGTGTTTTGTGAAGAAGAAGTAATGGAACTGTATCGGGTTGCCCATTTGCTGTAGACTTTGAAGGCCTTTTCATGTGCAGCCTGGAGTTGTGTTCCACGCAAATAGCTTTCAAGGAATGGATCCCCGTGCCTGATAAGGTGATCCGGATGATGGACTGGTTCAGTGTACGCATCTCGTAATACATTGTTGTAGTTGGTAAGGCGAGCGGCTGTATATAATTCAGGTTTTTGTTGTTCAAGCTCTTTTTGCTCTGAATGATGGAAAAGACCCATTTTCTGATGCAAGATGTTGTTGAGCATTCGTATACGAGCATCCTGTTGTTCAATGGTGCGAGTGATCCTTTGCACAGCTTGTTCCAAGAATGGCTTGGTGTAATTGTAGGTGTACAACTTGAATCCATCCGCATCCAAAAACATGATTGAAAAGTAACGGCGATGGTGATTGTCTTGCGACTTTCCAATGCTGGAGGTGATTGAATCATGATGGCTGTGTATACTACGAGTGTCCATACGTGCAGCAGCAGGAGTCTCCAAATAGGAAGCAACATCATCCTCACGAGAAGAAGAAAATAGGTCGTTCAATCCACTGATAATTAAATAGTGTCGATTCTCTTGCAATGATGAGCTATGATGTGCCGTTGTTGTGCGTAATGAAGGTGGCGTATACGTTTGATATTTGTCGTCACGTGATACAAATGGCTTCAAATCGAGATTCAATTCTGCAAATTCGACATGCAATTGCTGGATAATGTTGATCACACACCATGGTTGGAGTTCAAGTTGCTGGGTCACCGTGTTCACCGAAGGATTATTCCATTCTTGTGCTTTTTGAAGTACTTGCATAAGCGTCGCCACAACGTCGTCTATGACTTCTTGGCCGACCGAATTAAACATGGCATCCACCAAGGATCGTTCAATAGCATAGTCGCAAATGCTTTGTCTGAAAATACCAAACAAGTGGTTCTGGAGTTGTTGTGCTTCAAGTTGGCCAATGGTCCAAATATCAACCGCTAGATATTGCTGTGTCTTGTTCATATCACCAAAAGAGCTCTCAACAAATATCTCCACATCGGAAGGCATAGGACTCTCGCTACTGCCACTACTCGTCGTCGCCTCTTGCACCATCTCCGCATCCACCAAAAGTAACGCAATACCGGCAGCACCTTGACCCACGCTCATTTCAAGATCAGAGCACACACCAGGACCTCGATTGATGCAATTATAGTAAAAGCAAAGATCACCAAGCGTCACGTCACTAGTAGGGTCCTCTTTTCTTTGTGTTGGTTAGTAAGACATGTCACTATTACGACGACAACTTTCAAGAATTACCTTGCATAATGCATCATGCGATGTCGCCTCAATGTAGATGGGACGCTGTTTCCACTCAATACACGCAATGTTCCTGCTGCTATAATATTCTCGCGCAACATGTGCAAAAATTCTGTGGTCCCGAGAACCGAATTTGACAATGGGAGCAGAGTACGAAGGGCGGGAGGCTTTTCCACTGGCAACATGAAATCGACATCCTATAATAATAAACCCTTCTATTTCAGTATACCCGCCCGCTGTTGTTGTTGTTGTAGCCAACACTTACTGCACGTGACAACTTCGAATTGGGATTACGCAACAAAAACTGCTGCACTTCTTTCAATGTGATATGAGCCGTCAGCCTGTTTTCGAGCAAATTCACCAACTCTTCCGATATCCATCCAGGCAAATCAACCCCATGCACCTCCAACACAAGCTCTCGTGCATCGGATGGTCTTGGTGCCTTTCTAGCATTAGGCGATTGGATAGGGCTACTTGTTGCTGCTGCTGCTTTTGGGCTTGTACGTTGACTGTTGTTGGAAGGATTGCCGTTTGAAGATTGACCACGTGTATGAGAGAATGCAATCGTATCATTGGGTGTAAATAATGATGACGATCCATAAGGTGAGCTGGCACGGGTGTCATCCAAAGTTTGTGTCTCGCTATCGGTGTATTGCGTATAGATGCTCTCGCGCAGTGTGAGATAAACAACACAATCATCTCGCATACACACAAATGTATTGGGTCGATTCTTCACAGCAAAATGACGAAGTACATCGGTGGCAAGCATGTTGAGAGCTGCATTCGGTTGTAGTCGCCAATGTAAAGGATATCTGTAAGTGTATAAAATCTCACATCCAAATTGCCCAGGGTGGAATTTCTTTGGTGGTGCATATGAAGTATCTTCGCCTGAAGTCGACAAAATCTCAACAAGGTTGTCTCCTGATGATGAATGGTGTTCATCTTCATCGTCGTCATCTGATGTATCGGACGAATATCGCATGGTCTCCTCATCAGCAGCAATAAGGTATTTGCTACATGCACAAAAAGATGTGTTAGGTTTGGCACATCATAAATAACAAATAAACGTACCTGCATATGCGTGTATCGTTCATGTGGTACAAGAGCACCAGCTTGTTTGTTCGCTCCATGATGTCATTGATCATGGTTTTGGTAACGCGAATGATCTCAGTGCGATTGACAGATTGCGGCATCTTTGAATAAAAATACACTTGCACCGTATGGGCTTGCGGGATAATGAGTAGCCAATAGAGTTGTTGACTTGTGGATTGTTCCTCGAGATCCTCCTCCTCCTTCTTCTTTTCCACCGTATCATCATCATCATCATCATCGTCATCTCCAAAGGCAGGCTCAAAGATGCTGATTCCCAAACCTTCGCAAAATTCATCATGGCCTGCTTTTTCTTCTTCAACATTTTCATCAGGGTTGTATGTCGATATACCAAGGCCTTCGTCATAACTGTCAATGACACCAATAGGGTCGTCGCCGCCCGTAATAGCATCGTAATTGGCACTGAAAAATCCATTGTCGCTTGCATAAAAGCAGTTGCCCACTCGCACAAGCCGATATAATGACGTTGTATTGTGTTCCAGTTGCTCCAAAAAGACGCGTCGACTTTGATTCTGATTCTTGACAAAGCTGAGTGGAATGGTGATTGTTGTAGGAAAGTCAACGAATGGGTTCTTTTTCATCAATTGTGATTCAATGTAGCGTACAACAGGCTCAGAGACTGGTCCAGCACGTAACAATCCATGCATGATTTCCTCTGTCAATAGCCACATGATCCTTGTCTTGGTTTCCAAAAGGGCGTTTCTCTTTTCTTCAGGTAGAGCTGAAAGTGCTTCACTATCTCGTTTTCCACTAGCAAGGAGTGATCTACAATTGAACATGAATGACGATTCTTCAAGAGTTGATATAAAACAAAAGAACTCACGTTTGATTGTGGACAGCCGTGTGTTCGGCGGGGCAACCTTTCAAATGGGAGGATAAAACGTTGACAGGATCATACATGGTTTCCGGCAATGTCATGCATATCAATCGCAGCGTTGCCGATGTACCATCCATGGAAGCCACAGGGGATGTCGTTGTACCAATCAAATCAGGTTCAAAGTTGAACTCTTGGTTGTTGCTGGGTGATACACCTTGGTACGAATAGGGGAGGTCAACAAGTGGAAAAGCCATTTCACGTCGTTTGCGATCACGTAGCACATATTCAAGTCGTAGCAATAAGGGTGAATGTGCACAAACGGCGATATCTGCAAGGTACATGGATCGTTTGCTGGCATCGTTCTTCGCATGGGGTGGTCGATAGCAGTATAAATTGCGCATGTTTTCGGTCATGACGGGCTCAAAGTAATGGGCAAGCACGGTGTTGAATCGCTGTCGTGCAAGTTGGATCTCTTCAAAACTATCATAAAGCATCCTATGAGTAATGCAAAATAAGCTTTTGTTTCATTAGACTTACTTTGATCGCCCCCTTCGCTTAAGCAAGGATTGAACATTCAAATAGCCAGTGAGATCTGTCTCCAATACTGTTTCCTCGCACACCTCAAGCACCTTTTCGAGATCATCATTCTTGACGGCATTGCCGTAGAGCAAGGACGTATAGACTGACTTTGTAAATGCTCGAGAGTAGATATCGCTGATGTTTTGGATAAGACGAAGACGATAATCTGAAACCAATCCTTCTTCATTCTCATTGCTTGCTCTACCACCACTTGATAACCAAGGTCGAATAGCTGATCCAACCCCATTCACCAATACGTCTTCATAGGATTTGGTAGTGATTGTAGGATGCTGCTGTTCCGTAGTGGTGGTGGTGTTGTTATCCATCGTCGTCGTCGTCGTCTCGCCACCGCCGCTTTCATCATCATGCATATGCAATCCTGCCAATGATCGATGACATTCAAACATGGCAAGACCCATTCTACGAAAAGTGCTTGATGATGTTGTATCCTGATCGCCTTTGAATCGATTGATAAATGTATCAAGGGAAGCCATGCATATGACAACAAATGTGCTTGGGCCAAATGTCTTGATGAAACATTGCGTGCCACGGATATCTCGTGAGAGATGTAATGTGCTCTCTTCAATCGCCTTTGAATCATGCCGCATCAATATTTGCATGACGTCCAATCCTTCCGAAGTCGTCTTTGATCCCACTGGCAATTCGTAATCGGCAAATACGGACATGATCTGCACAAAGAAATAATGCAGCAATGTCATATCCATATGTGCTGGTGACAGGGAAGCAATCACATCACGACAATCCAAGAAAAGCTTATCGGGTCGTGGGCAAACGCATACTGCTGCATTTCGATAATGATGATGATGATGCGAAGATTCTCCTCCTCCTCGTGTGTTGCTGATACGGGGTTCATGGGTTGATATCGCTTCTTTTGGTGTTGTTGTTGTTGTTGTAGTCACATCCTTGTCAGCTTCTAACCACGCCACCTGTTGAGTTGCATTATAATCTCCTCCATACGCAAATCCAGGAAATGGATAAAGAACCAGAGAAAAAGGTGCTGATTCCATGATGGATGAAATGTCATAGAGCATCGTATGCTTGATGTGATACTTTGTGAGGAGCGTATCATCCAATCCTTGTTCACGTATACTCTCAAAAGCCGAAGTGGCAGCTGCTGGTTCATGACTCAATGCAAATGTCCAGTCAAATGTCATCAACTTGGTTACAATATCCTTGTCGCCCGCATACAGGTCGATTTGCACATCGAGTCGATCATGTGTCACGGGTTCAGTCCAAAGCTCAGTCGTCAGCATGCCTTTGTGACCTTCACGCCAAACAAAATATTGCGAAGAAAAGACGGCACTTCCATGCTTGAATTCTTTGTAAAAGTGACATGCTCCATCCCTGGATGAGATAAGTGCGTAGCCCTTGATGATATAGAATAAGCCAAAACGTTTCCTCTTCATCTATCCAACCCCCCCCACACACATACCTGAGCAGCACGTGCATTGCACAGCTTATCAAATCCAATCTGACGTAGGCTCGTAAGACCATTGTTGGCAAGGTACTCGGTTCCTGGTAACGACGTATCCCAATAGCACGTGTGTCGACGCATGTAGTTGCCAACAATGAACTCTCCTCTTCCCCATCCAACGGGTCTGATAAATTCGGCAAGCTGATGATCCTTGTCTGTTGATGTGAAAAAGTAATGCTCGGGATCCCGCATCAATAGTATGGATAATGGACGCATCACAACCCTGATTTGCTCAAGGTACTCCCATGAAGCAGCACCGGCAGCATGTGGATCTTTGATAGCCAAGTCCGCTAAATACATATCGGCTGGATCGGGTTTGCATAGGATCTCTTTCAATTCATGGATGATCTTATGCCGTATGGAAGTCCGCAAATTGAAAAAGTGTAAACGAACATGAACAACGCGAGCATTTTCCTGGAGTAATCGCACTTCACAAAAACTGATACATTTGCTTCGTGCAGCAAAAGCCGTGACACCATCATCGTCCATCAGTCGGACATGGACACCACCATCGCCATCGCCACTAACAAAGTCGGCCCAATGTTGCAAAACGTCATTCATCTTTTGGAGGACATGATGTATGGGTTCCAAGGAAGATAAAGGATGTGGATGATGGGGGAATAGCACCAAATCGAATCCATGGACATCGTACCAACAGGAAGTCTGAAGACGGTAATCACTTTGGTCAAGCTTCTCCCATACAGTGCGGAAATCATCATGATCATCACCATTGTTGCGTCGTCGCGTCGTCAAAAGCGCATAAAGATGCTGATCAGTCTCAAAAATACGGGCGAGGAATTTCTTGAGTCTTCCAATCTTGAGAAATCCAGTGGATGATCCTGATACATCACCCACACCAATACCACCTGTAACAATCCCCATCACTTGACACCGCCTTTGAAATGCATCCCAATTTTGAAGCATATGCGAAAAGGTCGTTGTGGTGCGTATCAGGATCTCGGCACGTGGGTTGCTCACTGAATCAAGAAGGTCGTTTTCAGGACATTGGGCTGTAAGGTTGCTAAGATAGCTTGACCAATTCAATGAAAGACCTGAACGTATACGATACTCAATGGTGAAATCAGGTTGCCATTCAAGTGTCAGAGTGATCAAAAGTCGTTCCTTGGTATAAGAGAATCCTCCAAAGTCTGCTGCTGCTGCTGCTGTGTGGATGGCACGCCTTGCACGGCTGCGATCCAAGGCAACCGATGATATATAAAACCCTTGTCTTGTGCGTGCTGCTACCACTTGTCGAACAGAGGGAGGTAAAGAATACTCTTGATATCGCAATAAGTGGGTATCAATAGGTCGTGATTCTGCTCGTGGATCCCAAGGAAAAGGACCCACTTGTGGTGTAGCAAGACCATCCATAAATAAACGTCGTGTATCAATGTATTCAGCAGATGTGGGTGCTGTGGGTAAACTGGTATTGTTGATCCATGATCGAGGTCTCTCAACATTGGCAGGTCGATGCAACGTGATATGCTGTATTAGGAATCTCTTTTGATAGGTATTGGCAAGGATCGTCGTCGTCCCATTGTCGGTATCAGTCATAGTAGTAGTAGTCGTCGTCGTATTCATGGAATTAAGATCTGGGCAATCTTCAGCGTGCATATAATGGCCACCTGTAGCACTGGCAATAAAGCGTAATATCTCTGTGTCCGGGAAAAATCCAAAATTGGATGCTGGTGATAATCCATTGCCGAATCCTACTTGCACAATACTGCATTCCACTCCTTCATTCGATAATTGGCGGACAATGGATTCATCTTGCAAACTCGAATTGACAACACCATCCGTAACAATAATAAGTGATGAATGGCCAGAGGGTGGTAAAAGACTGAGTGCATACGATCCAGCGTGCAGTATATACGATAGACTACTTCCACTCTTGCCCACTCCCCATACGTCTTTTTTAATCGTGGATGTTCTTGATTTGACACGTTGTCGATATCGGCTGTTGTTGTTGTTGTCATTGTTGGGTGCTTTGTTGTTGTTGGATACTGCTGCTTTGGAAATAGGCTCGTTTTTGGTAGTAGAGGTGCGCTGCTTCTTTTTGTCATCCCCTTTCTCTTCATAGGCTGGTGGGCTGATATCCACAAATTCATCATCCACATCATGATCCATCATTCCCGAATGATCATTGCGCACATCAAGTTCATATCCAAGTCGTGATCGTCGTTTGCTGAGCCGTTGTCTGAAGCTTACTAAATCGCGTTGAAATTGATCAATCCCACTGTTGAGTGTCTCGAGCACTTGATTGATATTCTTTGAGCTGACAAATGCATCCTGCAACAACACCCGCATCGTTGGATATTCAGCGAGAATAGGGACCACGTTCATATTGGATCCAAATTGAGAGCACTCGACAATGACTGTAATGCGTATAGAAGGAAGGAACTAAATAAACATTGGTGTATGTGAGTATCCCAAAGTGATCTTGTATGAAATACATGTACACGTACGTGTTGGTGTTCCTTGACAGGCGTATCAATCTGCATTGGTTGCACAAGCCCTTGAATGATGTTTTTGATGCTATAGGTAGTATACATCATGTCAACAACAAATCATCTCCATCTATCTCTATGGCAACCGATACTTACATGGTATAATTGCTTCCCATCATGATTGCACCTTTGTCAACATCAATTGTAGCGAGACTTGAACTTAGATCGACCATAAACACAAAAGAATATTCTTCTGCCACCGTGACGATGCGTGAACGTGGGGTGAGAATACAAGCATTCGATGGCGGTGGTGGTGTCGTAGGCGAATCGATCGCGTCGTCAAGGTTGTAGTCATTCTCGTATAATGCTGGATCTTTGATAGTTGCTGGATTCTTCTCATGTAAGGATATACTTGACACCTTGTCGGATATATGCAAGAACCGGATGTCCTGAAGAAGCCGAGTCAACAAAGCGTTGCCTATATTTCGAGTTTTGTGTCCTCACCTCATGATCGTGTAGCGTGATCGGCAGGAACAATTGTTGGAGGAGCCATAAGCTGAAGGTAGTCGTCGTCCTGAATGTAGGATTCTTCACGAGCAATACAACCGATTGGGCTTCATTGAACTATATAACCTAGAGTCAACAAACAGAGCTCTCTCTCTCTCTCGCTCTCTCTTGGTGGAATGCGGCAAATACTCGACCTTCATGGGCGGCTTTGAAGAAGCAACGCGATCGTAGAGTGGTTGACTTCCGTCCCTTGAGTGAGAATGGGCGAATGAGAACAAGGTCTTTGATCGTCACTGGAGAGCCGAGCAATGCAAACCTGCTGAAATCGTGCATACAAAGAAGTGAAAGAGTGTAGTCCTTGTGCGTCTCAAGTCCCTTTACATGGAATCCTGTGTAACACTCAATGCCCTGGCGGGTGAACAGTAAGAAGAAAGAGGATACAACGCGATATTGATTTCTCCCCCTCCTCCCCTTTATTACTTTGATTCATTGTATATATGCATTGATGATTAAAGGAAACGTTTTGAACCATGAAATGGAAGGATAGAATGACAATGGCCCCCCCACGAGGCTGTAGCTTCTGGATGATCGGAATCTTTGTTTCAGTGACATTTGTCTTTATCACTCTAATGCCGCATTACTGCATAAATCCACCAATCGCTCTACTCTTTTTCATTAGTGAGCGCACATTCATCAATGTACACATTTTCATACAAAATCAGCTACGTCAAGAGTAAACGTATTTCATGACGAAGCTATGCTTACAATAAGTGCATCATTTGATGCATGAGGGCTTCAGCCATTGTTATACGAGTGTGCCATTGATGTACAAAGAGCTTGCAGTAAGCTTTGTTTGATAGACCACTGCTCATCCAGAGGCACAGCATGTGCTTTTAAATCTAAGGCAGTTCTTAAAAAGATACCCTCTCATCCAACTTTAACACCCACCAGCTATCAAGTCATCCAAGAGACTATATATGAGCTTTCACATCATTGAGCAAGTTTTTATTGTGCGCACATTGGGATACAGTATCATTGAATTTTCATCATAGCCATGTTGTTGGATTGAGATTGGAATTGGTCACAGTTTTACTTGCGCGAGTAGTAGGAGGAACAACCACCGCAGCCGCTTCGATAGGGCTTTGTGGCGCCATTGTTATCGTTTTTTGCAGCAGCAGATTGTACTCGCGACTTGAAGCCTTGGTCAGCCTTGGTAGCGTCGGAACCTTTTTGGTCGACTGAGGATTGAATACGCGAAGCGGCTTCTTGAGTCATGGGGGTGGGCTATAATACCATAAGCAATCACATACAATCCATCCGTTGGATAGAGAAACATACCTGAGGTTCGGGCGCCATGTTGAAAACTTGAGTAAAGATGTGGATTAAAAATGAAATCAGAGGAGCCTTCGAATGTAGACTTTTATACATTCACGTCGACGGTGGGAGAAAAAAAGGCAGTAACATGTCATGATGATGATTCTACATCCCCACATGCACAACATTATGCATCACTCCATTCCATCACACTTTTTTTTATCGTTGCTTTGGTGTATTTTTCTGGTTGCTATGCATCCAGAGCGGTGTACTAGATGTCGGACAGCGTATCAAGGCCGCCGAAACTAGGCACAGCGAAAAGGGATACGCTCATCCATAACGATCAGCTCGACGACAGTGACCATAGACAAAGGAAACGATGCATAAATTTCTTTGCAAGGGTGATGGTTAATGCATCACACAAGCCCATTGGAGCAGCAACCTATCACCGGCTATTCTTTTCTCTCTCTCTCTCTCTCTCTTGTTCTTTGGCACTGCGTTAGTATTATTGTACGCAAAGTGCTTCATATACACGTTGCTGCGTAAAGACGATGCATCAATGAGGATATGAAAGTTTTGTAAGCGTGATGCTACAGGGATAATACGATCTTCATCACCATTATTATGAGCCAAACGCGAGCCTGACAGTGATGGTTCTGGGAGCCGTATGACAAAATGCTTATCGAGAAAGATCCTTGTGCTCATATATCAGCTCTCATTAGAAGCTTCCATGCACATTTTTTTGTACTCCCCAAAAGTCCTTTCCATCATCATGATGTATGTAGCCACACACACGCACGCGTCCCATGTACATTTACAACCACTATATACTTTAATAAAGAATCCAAAAGCTATACTACTAGATAGCATTATCCGAGGGATGGAAATAAAAGGCCAAACCGATGATGGCATAGGCAGACTAGAACGACGTGTGTCAATATACGCTTGATCCATCCCATCCATAAACAACCAATACATACCAAAAGCAAAGCACCCTCCAACCAGTTGGAGCGGGCGTCTTGAATAAGGTAGTTGACAATCAACACGCTGGCAAACAAGACCACGGTCTCAAAGTTTTCAAAGAACAAGGTCATGGGTTGACCAATAGCCCAGCCAACTAGCACCAACACAGGTGTGACAAGCAAACCGATCTGCAACGAAGATGAGAGAGCAATACCAATACACAAGTTCATCTTGTTCTTCATGGCAAAGGTGACAGAGCTGACATGTTCAGCAGCGCTAATAATAGTAGAGGGGATATAGATTAGGTACCTGTATCCCATCCCACAACATTGTATCATAACTTACTTGCCCACCAAAGGAAGGAGGATAATACCAACAAATGTCTCATTGATGTGCCATTGTTCAACCACACCTTCGATGCTATATAGGTAGGTCATGTGAGTCTTGCTGCTACTGTTGTGCAATCAAAATAACTTACGCGCCCACCAAGAAATCGGCATGCAAGGATACCAATGCAGCAATACCAAGCAAGCTGCACATGAGACATGCATATGCATAAGTAACAAAATATGTACGACACGTTCTTCCTAAAAAAAGCATCACTTACAGGATCACCGAGAAGACCAAGGTGGTATGTGGAATTTCTTCTTCATCAGCTTCATCTTCAAACTAAGCAAAAAGGTAGAGTAAAGCGATCATCAATCAATCACTGGTTGGGGGGGTTGTGTGTGGATGTACACCAGCTATTTTTGTGTTACTTACGATGCCTGCATGAGTTCTCAGCTAAAGAAGGAAACGCGTACAAGGATTAAACCCCAGCCATTGACGATTGTTTGTGTCACCTTTCTTACCTGGAAAAACAAGAATAGGACGTAGATGATTAACAAGACGATGGCTGTGCCGTGGCTCAAAGCAAGGATGCCTTCCTTGACCTTATCGGCTGGGGTGGATGCAGCAAAAGCAGCAGGGACCAAGAGAGAGAGCACAGTAAGAGCAAGTAAGGAAGAGGATGTCTGTGCAGCTATAGATGTGCGTGTGTAGGTTAGCTTTTTTTTTTTCTTTCTTTGACTCGGAATGCAAGGATGTTTCTCACCGATATTGTTAAACGTCTGTTCCGATCGGGTGGCACCGCCAAGAAGGAAGCAAAATCCAAGAACCTGCATACATCCATAGAGTCAATCAAAAACAAGATCAAGACCAGTAGTAGCATACTAGTACACATACCAAGAGGATGTTTGACAGGATGGATCCCAAGATGGAGGCTGCAAAGAACAAAAAAAAAAAGAGTCAGCAGGAGTACAACCTTTTTGTCGATCTTTTTTTTCTCATTACCTTGCACAACACGAATGAGACCCTCCTTCAAGGCAATGATACCAAGGATCAACTCGACAGCATTACCAAATGTAGCATTGAGTAAACTACCAATTGTACTTCCTGTTCGCATAGCCAGTTCCTCCGTTGCTACATACAACACATCTTCATGTCAATGATCCATTTCTTCTTGCTTTTGTTCAAGTAGGATAGGATGAGCATACATACCAAAACCCAAGAGCTTTGCTAAAGGAATGATGGCAATAAAGTTGAGGGTAAAGACAACCGAATCCGAGGCACCGATAAAGGAGACGATAATAGCAACGGGAACAAAGATCAACAAGATATTAAAGTAAGAGTTGATGGTGGTAGTTTTGCATGACGACCAAAAAGTGGGATGGTGATGATGATGGTCATCTCCTTGAGACCCAAGCAACGGTTGACTCTCGTGATTCATGGCAAGTTAGTGAGAAAAGAGGAAAAAGAGAGAAACGAATACCTTTTTTCATCCCCGGAATTGGAAGCGTCTTATATGCGTGTGTGTGTGGTGTGTGTCTCTGATTAAGGTTACGATGCGTCGCGTTTGACTCGGTGTTCATGTCATTTTTGGCAACGTGCATGCGGGCCAATCCCTGGGCTTTGACGATGTTCGTGATGGGTCTTGGCAAGGTTGTAAGGTTCATTGTGATCGACACAACAATACGAATAAAAGGCAACTGTGTCAATTGCGTGCGGCACCTAACAACAACAAAACAACAACTGAGGTTGAGAACATCTTCATCTTCCGACACTTTTGTCATGCGGCGCACACGAGGAGTGTTTCGAATTTCCGGTCCTCTCTCTCTTTTTTTATCATACCACCACTACCACCATCACCACTAAACCCATACTTACCTCATGGTGAAAAAAGGAGAAGCGTCATCCAGCACTAGCAGCAAACCGCCATCGGCCATTGCCAAAGAGGTGCTCAAGCCTCAAGCACAACCAGCAGCATCAGCTATTACGACACCCACCGATGCAACATTACTCAACGTGCCAAAGACAAAGGCGACGCATCCCGGCATGCCACCACGATCCAAGAGCACACAGCCTGTACGAAGCACCAAATTGACACAAAAGCTTGTATTGTTTCCACCAAAGTCGGTCGATCCGTCAGTGGGTATGGAGCATGTGCTTGATGCGATGGCTCATGATGCAGAAGCAGCTGCCGAGTCACCTAGCGATGAGCAGCAACCGTTACATGCGCCTGCTGTTCCACGTACTGCAGCCGAGCATATGACACAAGACGAGCGCGATTTGGCGAATCTATCACGAGTAACAGCTTATTGCACGGGCGAAGGATACAATGTAACCAGCCTACGAGCATTTCTAAGACAACATCATCATGTCAGCCCACGCCTTTACGACGAATGTCTTTACGCAGCTTACCATTATCCACTTTGGACATTAAGACCCGGCAAAGAAAATCTACTCAATGTTCGTATACGCAGCGCATCACCCCATCCCGGCATGGATCATGAAGAAGACGATGAAGAAGAGATGAATTATGAAGAAGACTCTTATCAAGATGAGGATGATAATAGCAGCAACAAGACACGTCGAAAGAGTGGTGATAAGGATGCAGCATCATCATTATTCCTCGGTGGTGAGCTCTTTGTCTTTGATTATGGCGTCGTGGTCTTTTGGAACTTTCATCGTGCACAAGAATTGCTCATGCTTGAAGACTTGTCTCAATTCTCAATAAGACCCTTCCGTGATAACCCCAACGAGGACATGCAGATCGAGGAAATGCATTTTCAATACGACACGTCTCAGATCAAGCCACGCATCTTTAATGACATGATCACCCTCAAAAGCAGCAATCACATGATCAAGTTGACACTATCACATGGATTATCACAAAGTGCAGTCCTTGCTCGCTATGAGGACATTATGGATAAAACAATCGAGGTAGGGATAGGAGGGAAAAGGGTAATCAAGAGGATCATCATCATCATCACTCACACATGGAGACACTAGGATACCAAGCATTTACCAAAGGAAATGGCTCAAACAGGAAGACTCGTAAAGAATCGTACCGAGATTACGAAAATCAATGGTCATCTATTCCAGCTACGCATGAATGTCAACCTGGTTTCCAATGTATTAGGTGAGTGAGATAAGGCCCTTGGATACGCATGAAACAATGCTGATGGATGATGATGATGATGATGTTAGATACGCCGGAGATTTTTTGGTCCGAACCAGCATTACAACCCATGTACGTCGCAATTCGAGGCAAGTTACAACATTCTTCTTTTTTCAAAGGTAGCAATGATATGACATCTAATATACACGTGCTTAGATTACTTGGAGATACCACAACGAGCCAAGATTCTCAACGATCGATTAAAAGTGGTGTCCGATTTGCTATCAATGCTCCGAGATCATCTTACCAATTTTGGTGTCGAGTACCAAACACTCATTATTATTTATCTCATCATTGTCGCTGTTATTGTTGCTTGTGTAAGTATCTATGGATTGGTTTGGGTTGGATGGAAAAAGTGGCTCATCAACGTGTGCGTGTGTGTGTGTGTAGTTCGAGATTGGCGTCAAGGCATTACAATCCCTTCGCGTTATGTAGAAGACGTCTGCTGCTGTACATATATAAAAAGTTGCATTACACCACCACCTAGAAGCTGTTTATAGTTTTTTTTATTACAAGAAGTTTGTGTGTGAGAGATGATATAAGAATATATGCAGAAATAAGCGAATCGAAAACACGTTGATGAGGTGCATGAAATATATTAATGGCACAGACTAGCATCTACTAGTGAAGTGGGAGGAATATAGGTGTGTTTGTGTGTATAATGTAGGCGAATGAATAGCATTAGATTGGGAGTTTTCTTGGGTTGATCAGCTTCAAACTTGGACCAACAACAAGAGGGCCTGCAATAAGACCCGCGAAAAGGATAAACATGGCGAAAAAGAGTAGACCATAAGAGATGGCAATCCTCCTACGTTGACGTCGCTGCCTAAAGGTCCAAATGGGTGGGCGGATTTGCTTGCTGGGTCTCAGCCAAAAGAGCATCAATGAATGGGCCGTGTCAATGTACGGGATAAGGCAAAAGATGGAAAGAACAAAGAGGATAATGTGGCCCAGCACAAAATCGGCAGCAAACTCGCTCATTTCTACAATCTTGCAAAGGTATTCACGAAGCGGTTGTGAAATAGCTATTATACTTGTTAGCAAATCCATGCTTTCTTTAAAAGATTCCCGCCTTTTTCACTTACCATGCCATCCAAGCTAGAGTTGAAATGAAAAAAAAAAAAGAAAACAATGAGTACCTCATATACAACCACGTGATGAGTTACTTACCCCTCGACCATACCACTTGCCAGTCCACCAACCTCGGTTAGCTTCATCATGTTTGAATTCACGCGTCAAGAACAATACGGTGAGGACGCGAAGAACAAAGCGTTGTAATGCAATCATGGCGACAACACCCAAGACAACGGTGGGTATATGCCATTGTTCAAGTAGCATGAGTGCTTCAAACATGATCACCAGGCTAAACACGGCCCAAGCATGTGCAATGGCAGCGATCACGGATCCAAATTTGGCACAGCATAAGCTAAGCACGGAGCCAAGGAATAACGATACAAAGAAAAACATCATCAATGCACCAGCGTTCATGAGTACAGGGGCTAGTGACAAGACGCCGATACGCAAAAGACCACTTTGTCGTACATTGGGCTGGTTGCTGTCCTCGGGATCAAAGCTCTTGACAAAGAGGTAAGGGATGAGACAAAGAACAGCATACAAGAAGGGCAAAATGATTTCAGAGAAAAAAATGGTCCCAATACGAGCTCGTGGCAGATCACCGATGGTAGCCACATTTCCATTTTGCTTCTTGTGCCGACGTTTGTATCCCGTGATTCGTGAACGCGACATGCGACAGTAATTAATCCATGAATTCTTGTGGGTCTTGGAATTGCCTCGTGACATCCATCTCATAAACTCACGATAATCCAACAAAAAGTCCACCAATGCAAATTGATTTGGATTGAAGATAAAGGGCGAAATCAAGAGTGCAATCACCGTAAACCAAAAGTAGACCAAATGTGGAATCCATACAGCCATCGATGCAAACGTCATAATGAGGAAACAGCGTGCGCCAGAGTATATGCTTGAATTGGAAAATCTTGAATACAGCAATGAAAACGGCTGTCGTGATGTTGCAAATCCTCGACCGGTAGCAATGTATTGTGCGCCACCATACACCAAGTTTTGAAGCACCGAGTTCATGTAGATTTGTGTGACAAAGATCTCAAACAACGGTGATAGCGACATGAAATGACGGCCAAGACGCGTGATGCTACGCCAAAATCCACGCTCTGTCAACTCTTGCAAAAAGAGCGGCAAGAATGAAACAAAAAAGACCACAAAGATGGATAAAATGCAACGCTTGACCCATTCAAAAATTGGCACCAGGTTGTAACATCCCTCTGGTGTTAACGGAGCATCTTCTGGAGCACCGGCATCAAATTCACAGATCGTCAGCGTAGCACCCATGGCACCAATAAACAGTAGCACAAGCATAAACATTTGCACCGATAGCATGATGAAGATGTTGTTAATGTGGAACCCAGGATGTGCATAGTAGAATGTGAGGAACCGATCCAAGGGAAGCTGTGTACCAATGTAATAGTATTCTCGAGAAAGCATTTGTTCACCCATGCCAGTGCCGATCTTGGTGGTAAAATTGAGGATAGAACCAAAGCCCAAATCACGTCCTTTGCCACATTGAAAGTACTCGGTGTGCTTGATGCGACCTCCACGTGTAAATGCATTCATGCCAGCATAGATATCTTCATTCAAGTGCAATCCCTTTTGTGCTTTACTGACACCACCACGCGTTGTCATAAAGATGGCATTCAAGAAATCAGGATGGCCATAGTGCAGCTTGCCACCAATCTTGGCCATGATGCGTTGCGTGAGCGTACCAAAGGTTTGTTCCTTGCCAGCTGCCACATCACCTAGCACGCCAATATTTTCCGAAAAGATGTATTCACGTGCACCCACGATGGCTACAGGAGCACCCCCCTTTTCCTTGGCAGATCCAGAGTAAGGTGATACATTCGATGTACTCAAGTGCTCAAATTCACCCAAGATGTTGCGGATCTTTAAGCATTCCTCCAAGTAGTTGTCTTGGTTGGCATCAATCAATTGTAAAAACTCGCCACGGTAAAAGATCAAGGCATGGTTTTGATTGTCTGATTTGCCATCACCCAAAATGGGAGTACCAGGAAGTCGCACACGGTATTTGGGTTTACGCTTGCCGTTCTCCATCACTTCACATTGACCATCCACCAAGGCCGAGTAAAAAGTCACCTCGTCGCCTTCCTTTTCGGGTGGCACTTCTTCAACATAGGCAACTTGTAAATTGGGATAGGCCTTGAAAAGCAACTCGGCATCCTCAGCTTCCTCACGTGAAAATTTGGCATAGCGTTGCATGGCAACCAAAAACCTAAACTTGCGATGGGATAGGTTGTCAAGGTCACGCTCAAGCTTATCCGAATCGTTGTGGTAGCTATGCACAGTATCGGGGTTCTCCACACGATACAAGAGCTTGATGGCCTTTCGATAATTCATAAAGCCTGACACCGTACGATAAAGCGTTTGAGCTCGCAAAGATGCCCAAATACGAGTGCGCAATGTGTATTCAGGCTTGGCAGACTTGAACCCAATGCAATAAAATGGCAAATCATCGATCTTGCTCTTGTCAGAATCCTTCTCAGTCATGTCGGATAATACGGAGGCACTAGGATCATTCTCGTTCACACCAGCTTCATCAGCCATGATCTTGGTATCCTTGACAAAGTTCTCCCATTCCACTGGATGCAGCTGCTTCAAGTATTCCAACAGCGTCACTCGTGTGTTTTGGTCTTCCTCACGAATGATTTCACGCAAAGATAACAAGATCTTTTCACCATAATGGGGCTAAAAGTTGTGTGTGAGTGTTAGATGATCATGATAATGAATGAAAACGATCACTTACAGTAAGCACAGTAAATGTTGGCATACATTCCACGGGTCTTGATTGTGGCATTGGAGTGGTCAAGCTTTGAGCAAAGAAATGGAAACGCCTTTCAGCTTCACTGTGTTGTGGATAATACTCGGTCTTGAATGCTGTATCCTCCTGCGAGACGAAAAACGTGGGAGGCTTCAATGTACGACGGCCATCTTCAGGATTGGTTTCCTATCATAAAAAGATTGAGTCAATGTTATACTTTTTGAAAGTATTGATTAAAGCACACACACGCACACAACATACCTGTTGATACAACATGCGTTGGACATGATCGACCGTGATGAGATGTTCTCGGTACATGGTGATGACAATGGCATTCCAAATTTGAGAAACAAGGACCTTTGGCTTGTACTTGATCTGGATATCGGATGTGGCCAATAGCTTGACAAAGATACGCTTGGGCAATTGAGAAAAGATGTTCCTCCATGGAGACCAAATGGAGATGCCGAGATAAAACGAGCGTGCCACTGAAAAGATGGTGTTCCAGATAATGTACCAGAGATACGTATCCAAAAAGTACAAAAAGAGATCCATGAAAAACATGAGCGCCAAAGTGATATCGGGCATGGTTGAACACAGCTTGGATCCGATAATCTTGTCGCTGCAGTTTTCAATGTGCATCTTGCTCATGACCTTCATGGGATCCTTGAACGATAGAGCCAAGAAAAAGTAGGATTCAAGCATCTTGCAAGTGAAAACACACACCCAGAGTGATACTGACATGATACGATCAATCCGTTTGAGAGGAGGGAAGTTGGCCGTGAAGCTGCTTGTTGCCAATGTTGCACGTGACTTGTCTTTGCGACGCATGAATAATTGAGAAGTGGGTGTGATGGCGAGGTAGAGTGTTGTAGCGACGCTCAATAGCAATTGGATGACGGCCACCAACTTGGATATCTGGCTTGTTCGATCGATCATGACACAGTACACGGTAGGACCCGCATTGAGAATCAATAGCAGAATAAGGAACATGATGCGTCGTGTGATACCCTTGGCATTAGCCCAGGTCATTGGCAGATAGGAGTACTCTGCAAACGATCCTATCAGCATAAGCAAGGATGCTATAGCACCACCCAGAGCCACAATGGACCATTGAACGGACCCTTCTTGATCGGCAATTTCCTTGTCTTCGCTGAGATAGAGAGCAGGGGCGTTGGCACTAATGTAGTACCAAAACGAGACAATATGGATGATCCAAACACGAGCAAAGTTGATAGACGCATGCATCCATGTGCGCTTTTCCTTGTAAGTCTTTCGAAAGGTGCGTTTCCAATCGACGTCTTTGAGGGCAGGATATCGCTCATGAGGTTGCATGCTCTCGAGTGTCGTTTTGCTGTCGGCCAACACCGTACGACTGATGCAAGAAGGGCTCCAAAAGAATTGATTGACATCATCATAACCAATGATCTTGTCGTGATCCTTTTCTCGTTTGACCAGCTTGCCATTGATCACCTCGTAAATCTCGTCTCGAAAAAAGCGATACAAGGGTGTCACCACGTTATCCAAAAAGGCACCTTCTTCTGCATCGGGGCATTCGGCTTGCACATAGTAGTCGCTGCATATTTTGTACAAGAAGCATAATGTCTCAGGCGTGTAACGCACCACCGCACTCTCGCCCCAAATCATCAAATACAGAGCCAAATCTCGCACCTTTTCCTCGTTTGATAACGACCGCATTTGCTGCTTCCATCGCTCCATTGACTTTTCCAATCGCTTCGCTTCGTCGTCATCGTCGTCTTGATCGTCGACTTGATGCTCCTTTTTCTCTTTCATATCCATGACATCCATTTCAGCAGCGAAATACCAACGACGATAGTTGGCACCTTCACCCCCAATATAGTCAGCATGTAATGTGTCGAGGGCTTGCTGCGGCTTCATTCGCGAGGAACGAGAATCGAGCATGACCATGAGGTGGTCCAGCATGTTGCGTACATTGTCGCGTTGGAAACCAAATTTGGCGGCAAGGGCATAAAAGATGCGTTCAATTTCACCAAGAGAAGCGGGAAGGGCATCATCGGGACCCCAGGAAGAATAGGGTGCTTGATCAGTGTATCCAATCAGGGTATTCTTGGGTTGATGACTATTGCTTTGTGCAGATGCATCATGCATGGATTGATTGCTCTCACTTAGTAACTTGCTTTTGAATCGTTTGCTTTCCAACAATGCTAGCATCGAATCAGCTGATGTCGCATAACGCATGTATCTTCCTTCGTCACCACCACCCGACATTAAATGACTCAACACATCAATCGCATACGAATCATCCCGTTGTCCATTGGCAGCAGCAGTTGAAGTATCGCCTAAATTGGTACGTGATTCATACGCACTCTCGTATTCGGATTGTTGATCATCAAGATGGACATTGCTAAGTCGCTGCTGTCTCCGATCAGCTCGGCGTTTTCCACTAGCAACACCACTACTACCGTTGCCTAGATACCACCACCATCCCCATTTAGTCCTTTGTATATTCTTTTGATTTGTTGTCTCTCTCTTTACCATGATACGCCAAAGGTGATGATGGGACCGGTGATGCACTAACGGCCGACCGAGGACGTGACATGCTATTACAATCCATGGGGTTAATTCATGTATATATGGATACAATCGTAACAATAAAAGTAATATTTACTTTGCATAATAAGCTCTGATTTCTGGAAAGTCGCCTCGTTGTTGTTGTTGTTGTTGTGATGGATGATGATGGTGTTCATCTTCTCTTATTGCATCGTAAGGTGAAGAAGGTGCTGTAGGCCGTGACCGAGAACGGCCTGTTTCATTACTTGGCCGATCAGCTGCTGTTAATGATGCACGGCTCGGTCTAGGTGTGGGTTCATTATCTGTTGCGTCAACAGAAAAGGATGGGCGTGTTGATTGTGCCGTGGTTGGCTGATCAGAACCCTGCGAGTGGTGTCGATTATTATTAGACATGTAGCTCTAGAGGAGACGAACGAAGGGCGTAGGTTCGTGGTTCGTCTCGTTCTGCAAATGCTAATGTATCAAGAAATACAAAAAGGAATAATGAAAACAGACAATAGCAGCAGCAAGCAGGCAATGTAGCAAAAGCAGATTGCTGGAAGAAAGGTGTGTACGGCAATTATTCCATTGCTCAGTTTGCCCACGATTTTGCGTGTGTTTGTTGAATCATTCGCTGCTTGATCGTACAAGAGAGAAAACACTGGGTTGGGTACGTGGTTGTATTTAAAAGGAAGCAAAGCGATAAACTCCAAAAGCAAAGAAATACCATTGACCCATTGTTGTCATGTGGCGAATACCTTCAACACACACATCCAATGTTATCCTTTATAGAGGGTTGTAGCTTAAAAATGAAATCGCATGGTCGTACAATGATGTTCATGCATCCTACGTTGCAAGTAAAAGTTGTTGTCAGAATATACATATACACATCTCAGGATTGGGACCGGATGTCTGGTATTTGCTTGAGGGAAAAAAAGAGCCGAGGTGGAGATTGACAATGACGATAATGATTGGGGGAAAATGTATGTTGGGTTGTATCATCGATCGCATGGCTCGTGTGTTAAAGGGATATAGGGCGATCTGGATTGCAGTATAGGAGTAAACCACGAAACAGGGACGGAGAATGGGATCGGGGTAGAGAAAATGATTCGGCGGATATGCGGCACACACAACATCATCACCACCACGCTCGGACCAGTTTTTGGCTACTTTCAAGCAACAACAGCCTTTGAGTTTGGATCGGGTGAAATGGTGTGTGTGTATGTGTGCTGCTCTATTTTTATTTCAAAAGCACACGTGGAGCATACGCTTTGGTTTTTACCGGGGCATCAATGGGATAATGGGTTAATGCCGCGCGCAACAAATTGCAGCAAGGTTTAAGCTGGTTTTCTAGAGATGCGCATATGATGCATGAAGGGAAAAAGTGGTGGGCGATATGAATCCATAAGAGGCTTTGTTTATCTGTTTCAGATGTGGGAAGCCGTTTGATCAGGCGAAGTTTCTGTTTTCTCTCTTTGCCCTTCCCCCCACTCATTCACACACCCCCTCTTTCATCGTGTGCCATGCTAACTTATCGTCGGCTGCTGCTGCAATATGCTGATGAGTGGCGTAAGACGACAATAGTCAATACCTTGTGCCTTTTTACTTTTGCGTTTGCTACCGGTACTGCACTACAATAAGCCACCTGATACAATACCCCCTTGCATCCTTGCATAGGTTCTCCGTGTCGCTGCTTTATTGCCCTTTCTCTTTTCTCATTGCATTTAAAGCACCACACCACCTAGCATAGCTTCATTATTCTGCTTTCTTTTCCTATTTCTCTTTTCTTTACATGACTGACTTGCAAGCACATCCCACACCATCACCTGTAACTGGAATGGATTGGCTTAATCGTGCCACTAGTGTTGTTCGTACCTCGTCTGACAGCCTTGATGCCGACAAGCATTCTATCTCAGTTGCCAACGATTATTATTTGCAGCCTTTTTCATCTTCTTACAACTGCAACATGTCAACAGTGGCATCTGCCATGGATGATCCATCCACTATTACAAGCAACACGTCTACTACTACTACTACTACCACCACCATGACAACCCCGTCTCAACAACAACAAAAGCCATCCACTTCCACCACCTCATTGGATGATACTACTACCACTACTACTACATCAAGCACGACCAACTCTGATGGCAAGCCGCCCTACTCATATGCAACCTTGATCCGCTACGCAATTCAAAGCAGCCCTGATAAGAAGCTGACATTGAGCCAAATCTATCAATGGGTACTAGAGCGTTATCCTTACTACAATACAGCTGGTGCGGGATGGAAAGTATGTGTATCACAAAGAAGGAGATGATGGGTGGCCCATGACCACTGTACCCTTTTGTGTGCAAACCTTCTAACTTTCTTTTTTAGAACTCCATACGCCACAATCTTTCTCTCAACAAAAGCTTTGTTCGTGTGCCTCGGCCGGTTAATGAACCTGGAAAAGGATCTTATTGGACCGTTGATTATGCTGCCTCTGAAACAGAACGCCGTTCCACTCGTGGAAAGACTAGATCTTCACGCTCTGATAGTGATCCTACTCCTTATCCCCACCACAACCATCATCATTATCGTCCCCATTTACAAGTATCATCCGCATCTAGCATGAACATAGCAGCTGCAGCTGCAGCAGCTGCTGGAGCTTCGCCATCATGGATGTCATCTGCCACCAACACTGCTACCGATACTACTCGTTACCAGCGGTCACTTTCCACATCAGATGCCAGTTTATATTATCAACCCTTCAACTATTATGGTTATCAGCAGCAGCAGCAGCAACAACAATACATGCCACCTGCACCAAGCCAACAAAGACCCACATCCGCTTATGGCTTTGCACCTGCACGTAGTTACAGCTACCAATATCCTAACAAGGGATCCTTTTATGGCGTATACAATGACCACCACCACCACCACCATCAACAATCGGTTCCTTATCATCAAGCTGACATGAGCACATTAAACCATACTACTCCTACAACTACCATGTACCAACAACACCCTCTTCAAGGCATGTACAATAATGCTGCTGTTGCTACCACAAGCACCACCACCACCCCAACCACCCCAACGGCTACCGATCCAACTTCTTCCATGCCAGTGATTTCCACGCCACCCCTCTCGGATCGTTCATCGGTGACAACAAATGGTGTTCTTGATTATTCATCGGCTAACTTTTCATCCACGCCTTCCCTTGTAACAAGTCCACATTTATCGGTTCAAGAACCATCACAGCAGCCCATCGAATGTGGTACGGATGGAAGCAAACGCACTTTGGAAGATACTTGCTCTGATGATTTACCTGTAACACCAGTGCCTGCTAAACGTCATCGTCGGCCGTCATAAAATTGTAGACAAAGACAATATCAGAGAATGAAAAAGAGACCAAAAAAAGGAAAACCACCACCACCACCATTATCATTATCATTATCATCCTCATCATCTCATGTAATACCCCTTGTTCCCATCCCATAGTCATACTTGTTTCCTTACACTTAATCTTTTTCCCTCTGTCATCATTCCCACTTTTTTGTTGTTGTATCAATTGCTCGCTTCTTTTTGTTGTATGCGTATATAAATGGTTATAAAAATGTAAATCAATCACTCGTTTATTGACCAATTTACAACTGCATTGGCTTTTTTCGCCCAATCTTGCAAGAGACATACAAAACCCCATCCCTCTGCACTCTCCCGTTTCTCGAAAAGATCCAAAGCGTTATGTCCTTTGTTTTTGGGCAAGTTGAGCATGTAATCGGTGGTGACGATAATGACTTTTGATCTATAGAGAGAGATTGTGGAGGATGGATGAGTCATACATTTCATGCCATACATACATACATGCATCAAACGACTACTTACCGTGCTCTCGAAATGGCTACGTTCCATCGTTTGAAATCGAGGAGAAAATCAATCTTGTTGCCACCCACATCATTAAAGGCAAAGCAAGCAATCACCAACTCAGATTCCTGCCCTTGCATCTTTTCCACGGTATCCACGGTCACCTGGTCTTTTGATGCTATTGCCCATTGTTCAAGTTGATGCTCCACAGCGACGCGTTGACGATGATGGGGTGTGACAATCATCACGTGCGGCTTTTTGCTGGTGGCAGTTGACTCCACCCGTGTTGTAAGATGAGCATGAACAAGCTTGGCAATGACTTTTGCTTCCACTTCTTCTTCAGTTTCCTCCTCGTCATCATTGTCATCCATGCTGATTTTTACAAGCGAGATTGATTTCTTGGGATCCAATGCAGCCTGAAGTTGTGATACGTTGCCCATCTTTAACTTTTGCCAATCATGCTGCAAGATGCGTTTTGGATAATGTGCCGCTAAATCGTCGCCGTAGACTTGTTTGAAAAACGAATTCAATTCCTCGTTCTATATTTAACCACATCACAATCAGCCCCATCACATCATGATCACCCTATGCAAAAAAGTAGATTGCTTACCATACGCCAATTATCTTTGAGTTGGATGGTGTTACGACCAAAGTCATGGGTGGTGCCTTTTCTCAAGAGAAATTCTTGGGGTGGGATAGCCTTGTTATCCTCAGTACGCATAAGACATTGCTGAATGGATCCAAATAACAAAAGATCGGTGGCCGGTAATTTCGGGTACTTGTTGTGTAGGATCGGGCCGAGTTGCTAAAATGCAATAAAGAAGGGGGTGTGAGCCAAGAGAAAGAAATGCCATTCTGGGAATATTGAATATACCATGTGATCCCCGGCGATGATCAAACGCCCTTGCTTTTGGTTAAGACAGTCAACAGCGACTGCAGCATCTGATACAAGCAACTGCAATAAATGATGTCAGTACTTTTTTTTGTACCTGGATAATACTCACCCCCTTAAACAACCCCCTTCACACACACACACACACACACATGTAAAGGCCACCCCCTTTCAACAACCCAACCCAACCCACCACCACCCCCTGAACCTGGGTAAGTAGGGTGTCCTTTTCCTTTTTCGAGACACTAACCTGTGAGCTTTCATCAATGATCATCATGCTGCATCCGCGCCATGTTCTCCATTCGTTCTTGACCTTGTACCAATCCCATACGGTGCCGCCTACGACCAATGGGCCCTTTTGTGTGTTGTTGATGCACTTTTTCAATTCCTTCGCCTTGCATTGTATCATTTCATTGTCGTTGACCTCGTGAGAATCGTCAGACCCTTTCATGCTGATGATAGTAAATGAATCTGTACAAGAATGTCGTTGTCGTACGGTGGCTATCCGCTTCAATAGATTCATAATTGCATGTCGAGTGAATGCTGTAACACCAATGATGAACCGATCCTTGCTGGATGTTTCCTTGAAGAGATGCATAATGTACCAGTTGATGAACAATGCTAAGAATTCAGTCTTTCCAGATCCCTGGGATATACATACGTATGCATGAGATGTGTGTGTGTATGATTTTATCATTGGCACTTACGGGTGGACCCCAAACGATTTGAAGACGCTTCTGGATGATCTGTGCAGAGATATCTTTTTGTGATGGTGACATGGCGAAATCATCTCTAAGGCGTAAAGCAGTTGCTCGTGCATCCGAAGACACAGCATCCTCATTATCCAATAGTGTATCAGCCCATGCATTGGGATCCGTAACAAGTTGCTAATAATGCCCTACATAAGCCCTTCTTGTACATACATAATGTTTGATGAAACTAACCTCGAATGTGCTGTTCTCACGCTGATCAATTTCTGACATGGCTTCAAGGATTTTATCCGTATTGAAATCAACATAGCGCTTGTAGAGACGATAGTATTGAAGCTTTTCCAACTTGGGTGATCCGGTATAGCCTTCCAATACAACACTCAAGCCGTCGTCTGACACCGAATTCACATTCACAGAGTTGATGCCGTACTTGAAGAACATCTTGTCGCGGAATGCAAGATCCGGGAACTTTGCCGCTTGCATCATTCCCTAAAACATACACATACGTGCATAATAAAGTTAACTATTACCACCCTACACAACACTTGCCAATGTGAAAAAAAGTTACCTCACGATCATCACACACTAGAATGTATTCCCTCATGGTGTTTTTGGAAAGGCTGTCGGTCAATATCTTGATAGGCACACGTCCTTCAGGGATAGCCTTGAACCAGCATAAGAACTGCTTGTTGTCGGGCTTCTTTGGGGTAGGTTTGGGGATGATCTCATAATCCATAAACTGCAATTTGATCCCGTGATTGCCCGAAGAAGAGGTTTTGGCAAGATCCAAAAGTCGTGAAGAACGCACATTGTTGCAGCCTGAAAGACATTCCATAATCTTGAAAAATGCAAGGCGACCAAATGTGCTAGATCGAAAGTGCTGAGTCTTGGGCCATATGAAAGGTGCATTCTCGATGCAGTAGATCTCGTCTCCTGTAATATCCTCATAGTAATACGCAAGGTCTCGATACTTGGCGACAATGGCACGCAACATGTCAGCTTGCTCCATGAGAAGATCATCAATGACGGTGTCGCTTGTTGCTGTGTGCCATTCCTGATACAGGTCATCATCACTTTTTGGCTCATGATCCGGTGCCATCCAACGCGCCATACTCTTGAGTGAATAAAATCCAGGAACACCCAATGCCACATTTTCACGTACAAGCTGCTCAACGTCAACAAGGAGAGGTGCAAGTACTTTGTGCTCCAAACTTGCAGGGAAATCGGCAATACCAGGAATAGCAAGCATTTTGGAATCTTGGAAAAGAGCCAATAAGCAATCCATTGCTTTCTGAACAATATCCTGATCCACAACAGCATCCTCCTCATCAGTCGTATCCATTGTCGTTACGCGAAGGCAGCATTTTTGAATCTGATCCTTGGCTTGATTGGAGGAAACAAATATGGTGCAACGGGATTCCTTGGCTTCCATGAAAGAGAGCACCTTGGCAAGGTCTTGTACCATCTTTGCATCCAATTCAATGAATCGTGAATAGGAACGTGCGGCTGCTGGCACATGAAAAGATGCCTCGAGGTCCTCACACCAAGTGCTTGATTGGAAGTCGTATACGCAAATGACATAGGCACACACGCGAGAATACATTGGATCCACCATAAGACTCATGAAGATGTCATGATCGTTTGACTTGGCTAGTGTAACAATGGGGTTGCCACGAAACTAGAAAAATGCTTCCCTTGTCAACTCACTTGGTATCCCCGATGCTAAGAAATGCTTGCCTACCTGTGGTTTCTGGGTTTGATAAGCAAGTGCATAATCCGAATATTCTGTTTCAGATGCCATGAATGATGGAACAGCCCTTTCCCTCTTCTCTTGGATAGTCAATGATGAAAGCTGGCCAACAAGATCTTCAATGTCACTAATGTCGTCGGGTGGTGACAATGTCTTCAAGCGGTCTTCAGTAAGATAGGGCACGGCTCCAGGGGTCCCATAAGCATCTTCACGACAAATGTTGACAAACTCGCAATTCTTGCACTTGGAATTGAATAGCCAATGAAGTTGCTTATCCTGCACAATGTCGGGTAACTCTCGCGTGTAAAATAGCTCGATCTTGGGCAACAAGAGGTCCACACGAAACATTTCAGGTTCATTGCTGAATGGTAAAAGCACACCGCCGATAGCATCGATACGAATATTGCGGACGTCTTTGACAATGTAGCCGAGCAGATAAGCATAGGATGCAACTTGAAACTATATATAAAGATGAGTCTTCTTAAACACTCTTTATCATGTTCTTATAGTACCTGATGTGATGTATTCATGGCTTTTGATGATTTGGCATCCACAATACAAATCCGTTTGCCGGTGCTGGATGAAGTATCCTTGTGAACGAACAAGAAATCCGGTATGAAACGACCCAGATGATACGCGTTTCCTGCTTCCTCTTGATAAAACTTGGATGGCATCTCGAAGGTCAGCTGGTATAAGACTTGGCCAGGTTGTGCATCGCGTAAAGCTTGTTTGCTCATGCTGGGTGGTGTATGGGTATGATCCACAAGCTTTGCTCCAAAGCTCTCTGCCACTTGTTCCTCAAACTGATATCCACGCTGAAAGTGTGCTTCTTTCAATAGACCCACAGTCGTCGCCGTCGCACCTGATGCAGCACTCGATTTGGACGCGACAAGCTTGACATGCTTCTCACACCGATGGTGATAACTCTTGGCTAGCTTTGACACGGCAAGCTTGGGAATGGCTGCTACTCGATCGTTTGGCTCCTCCACCTGTGAGTAGTATACAAGATAGACAATACGATAAGAGAAGGACAATGACTCAATCAAGAACAGGCATGCTACACATTACTTTGTCAAGTGTCATTTCAAAGAAAGAGAGGCAAGAGCGGCGGTGCACAAAGAAGCTGCATATCGTTCCCAAGGAGATTGGTCTTTTGTGAAACAGCAAGCAAGCAGTGATAAAATGG
Source organism: Lichtheimia ornata (assembly GCF_029851405.1). Classification (NCBI taxonomy): domain Eukaryota; kingdom Fungi; phylum Mucoromycota; class Mucoromycetes; order Mucorales; family Lichtheimiaceae; genus Lichtheimia; species Lichtheimia ornata. The sequence continues at coordinate 340,582 of NW_026695334.1, forward strand.
GCACACAGATAGATGGATGATAAATAGCGAGTGTGTATGTATATTATTAACAAGGATACTATAAAGATGATTGCTTTATGATGGACCAGCCATTGTATGCTTCTTTTCTTCTTCCACGGGATGTACTGGGGGCACATAGTCTTCTTCAAAGACTGATAAATCAAGACCCTTTGACTCGGGAATCCAAAGAATAGTAACAACCAGGCCTAGGAACATGATACCAGCAAAGATGCCCAAGGTTTCAGGCAAAAAGGCATGCTTACCAGGTTCACCTCCATAGTCAACCAAGACATTGAATGCAAAGGACGCCAAGATGGCACCAGCCTTGCCAGAAGCAGCTGAAATGCCATGTGCGGATGCACGCACCTTGGTAGGAAATACCTCCCCTATTAGACAAAGAAACGCAAGATGAGCAAATAGAAAAAAAAGGACATCGTTAAAAGAAAAGGATGCTTACCAGGAATAATAAATGTGGTACTATTGGCACCAAAGTTCTGGAAGAGTTGTGCAAGTGTGAAGATAACGATAAAGGCAGGCATGGCATGATCACGCAAAGGATAATAAGCAGCAGCAAGGATGACAAAGAGGATGGTACACATGGCAAAGCCCATGATTTGGATAGGACGACGACCCCAACGTTCGATGAAAATGACTGTAAGATAATAACCAGGAACCGCACCTAGCACGGTGATGATGATTTGGCCAATGGTGTTGTACCATAAAGTTTCAAAGGGAGTGGCCTTTTTGGAGAATCCAATGGCTTCAAGGATATAAGAATTGTTGAGACCAAGACCATAAAATGCAATGTCGAGCAAGAACCATGAGAGCGATGTACCAAGGAGGACCTTGAAATGCTTCCATTGACCAAAGTAGGCTCTGAATTCAGCCCAATGGCTACGCTCCTTGAGATCCACCTTGGTATACTGTTGGGTAAGTTCTTCAGAGACGACTTGACCTTTGGCAGCAGCAGCAGCTTCCACATCACGCTGCACATCAAGAGCATAACGTGGTGACTCGGGCATCGTAAAACGTAAATACACAGTGGCAACAGCAGGGACAGCACCAAGACCCACACAAATACGCCATACGTAATCCAGGTTGAAGACATCAGCATTGACAGCTCCCTTAAAGGCTGCAAGCACAATGAGGGTCACAATGGCAGCTGCAAGCTGGCCAATACCTTGCATAGAAAAGATCAAGGCCATCATCATGCCACGACGTCCAGTGCTACTCCATTCGGAAACAACAGTGGCGCTCATGGGATAATCACCTATTTACAAAAGTGACTTTTTTAGTTTACATTCATCATGGTTGATCTTGTATACAATGTATACACGTACATACCTCCAATACCAATACCAAGAATAAGACGCCATAGACCAAGGAAACCAATCGCTGATACACCACGTACAGCAGAAGAGGACGTGGCACAGTTGATGGTACCAATGATAATAATCAACAACTCAAAACCATAGATCTTACGACCCACAATGTCACCAAGGAAACCGAAAAGAAGCTGGCCGATCAACACTATACATGATGAAAATGAGTGATCTTGTGGCTATCTTTGATGATGACTATCAGAGAAACTTACCTCCTACAGATGCCATGCCTTTGACAACGCCTTCGATATCGGAGGGCATCTTGTTGTTGGATTGGGAATAATAGACATAGCCCAACATGGGAGTGACCAAGTTGATAATAAAGATATCATAGGAATCGGTAAAGAAACCAGCACCCGAAGTCAAAATGGTGCGCACCGTAAACCAGTTGAACTTGCTACCAACACCATCATCGAGCGCTTCAAGGCTCTTGAGTTTCCTCTCCGCCGATGATACGGATTGTTGCTCCAAGTGAGACATAGGGTGGCCTTGTATGTGTGTGTGTGTGAAAAAGGGTTGACACTAAAAGGTACAAGATAAAGAAATGTACCTTTTTTATCCTTTTTTTTATATGGCCTTGAGCTGATGTCTCGTGCGGGAGGATGAGAGATTTCAGAGGAGCGAAGCTGGAATTGACGGTGTACAGACCATGTCGAACCGCCAATCACATTGCCCTTCATTGTCGCGTGTACTGCTTGTCCATTGTATTTCACTTTTACGGGTAAATTTGAGTTTTTGCAACACCGGTTTCACTGATTCGCTTACTTTATTTTACCTAATCTGAGTAAAATTCACCTTGAATCAAGCCCAACTATTTCTACACGTGTACTCCATTAGATCATAAAACAGTCAGATCTCTCTCTCCTCCTCCTCCTCCTACTACGTAGTAGCTTAGCTTGATGATCAGACGACATCACCTGGTTTGTGCAGCGTGTATGTATACATGAACGTTTCAAATGGGTATGATGAGGGTTCAAAGTTCAAAGAAGCATCATAAGCCGTTACTGCTGCAGCATGCAATCGGCAGGGACAACAAAAAAAGAAGCCGTTTTTCATTATTAAGTATCACTTTAAGCATGCAGCAGTAGCAAGGGGGAGCGAAGCGTAGGATGAGACCCCCTTCCCCGATCATGCATAGAAACATTTCACGTACATACGGCGAATGAAACACGATCCGTGCTTATCATTATTAAAGCATGCACAGCCCCACCCATTAGGAAGATCATTCTGTTCACGTGATTTTGGATCAAGACTTGGTCAAGTAGACATACATCATAAAGCATTGATTATCTTTTCGAGTCCCACACGATTTGCACTTGCGCCATATTGAATGTGAAATGGTCGAAGATGTATGCGAAAAGGAAAATGGGGGGATATTGTACTGAGATGCCCAACTTTCAGCCATGCTATAAGGAAGAGGAATGGTAAAGAAACTTCCTAGTAGCTATCTCCCAATCTCAAACCAGGGGAAGAGATGTACGTTTATAGGATAAGATACGAGATGATGAAGGAAGCAGGAGTAGTATGGGGAGCGATTGATCGAGTAGTAACCATGTCTACCACGACGTATTCATCAAGTGATAAAGACGCATCATGCGCAGGACTGACAATGAGGAATTTCCTTGTGCCACAACGACACCCTTTTCTTTTGCACAAAAATGGTCGCTTCAGCCAACGACATTACCATCCACCGCCTCCTTATCCAATGCGAGCACCAATTGAACAATGTGAACGAGTGGTCAGATGGCGATAAAAGCAAATATGCATTGGTCAGTCATTGGACTCTTGCTCTTACAACATACCTGTGTCTCTCATGCGTGTCGTTTTATTTATCCAGTACATTCGATACTTGCAACAATCCAATAGCAGGTACATTGAGCTCATCCATAGCAGCAAGGAGTGTTATTGTCATGCTCACAGTGTGTATTACTACATAGTCCTCGCTATGCAGAACGTATCCAAAGACTTACAGATCGCTTAAAGCAACAAGATATGGTATGTGATGGATGCGGGTGGGTGGGAGTTGGTCTGCCTATGATAATGACCTCTCTATGGAGCAGCATGTCGATACCAATAAGGGTGTGATGGAAATGCAAGCAACAAAACAACTCGTATTGGATGGTTTGAAACGACTTCAACAACCTGATGAACCTGAATGGTTACAACAACTTAAAGCAATGCCAGAGGAAGAGGAGGAGCCTATCAAGGTAAAACCAATCCATTGCCCGTGGTCTAGAATCCATCTAATGTGTCGATTTTAAAGCAGCAAAGTGAACGCGACAAGGGTCTAGGTATGTTGTCAGTTTATTCATCGGCATGATTTTTAACTCTGCAACTAGATACGCGTCGAGAAGAACAACAGGAGGATCATTTGCGAAGACGGCGACGGTAAGATGGGGGATAGGAATGGAATCTGTATAGGTATATACTCATGGCTACTACCTGGATTAGGTCCACAACCCGTGAACAAGAGACATCCAATATTGAGAACGTTTTACAGCATCATCGACAAATGCATGATGAACTTACTGGGGACTTAAGTCGCATGGCAGCACAACTCAAGCTCAATAGCCAATCATTTGGTGATACTTTGGCCAAAGATGACAAGGTAAGCAATGACATGACGGGGTATTCCCTAAATGCCCTATTGACGGGTCCTTTAGGTATTACAAGATGCTCAACAAGCTGTTGCCAACAACTTGGATCGGCTACGCAAGGAGAGAAAGAGATTGGATGAGCACTATTCAAAATCTTGGGGGACTAGTTTTATGACGATGGGTGTTGTACTCTTTGTTTGCATTGTATTCTTTTTAGTTTTCTTTACCATTAAATTCCTCCCAAAAGCTTAATATACAACATTTCAACACACACACACACGCACACAAAACGATATGGTTTGCTAAATTCGCTCATCACATTGATATCCCATTAAAAAGTGTGGTTGGTGGGGGGTTGGGGAAGAAGAAGAAGGGTGATGCAAGATGAGCTTCAGCGACAGTTTGGGGGAGAGAGAGAAAAAAGGGGGGTGGGGTGGGTTGTGTCGATTGGATTTGATGGGAGCTCAAACGAGAGATAGAGAGATAGCGAACGAGCAAGCAAGCAAGCGGTATATTGGGAAAAAAAAGAGCAAGGAGAGAAAGGGAACGTCCATTATCGAGCATCTTGGACATCATAAAAACTCTTGAGATATTCCTCTGCCTCCTTGTATTCATCCTTGACTTGTGGTAAGAGCTTCTTGATCCGGTCAAGGGCATCGGCTTCTTCCAGAGACGCACCAACCTCATCCTGTCGATTACCAATATTCTGAATCTTTTCACATGTGGCCTTGACCTTCTTTAAACCAATAGCAGCCGAACTTCCTTTGAGAAAATGTCCAAGGCGAGAAAGCTCTGAAAGATCATCCTTTTCTCTATAGACAATGCATTATTATCTCTCTTTCTCTCTCTCTCCTTTTTGTTCCCATCTTTAAGCCGTACTTACAATGCTGCATCCATATCTTTGAATGTTGCTTCAGCTTGTTCAAAATAGTTGAGGACAATGCTGTAAGAGAACTCGTGATCTTCCTCGTCATCCATATCCAGCAATTGTTCAAATGTGCTCATATCAATAAGCTCATCAGGATCCACAGCCTTGGGTTCAGTATCTTGTTCCTGTTCATGGGTAGTGGTAGTAGTCTTGTCTTGTGTGGTTGCCTTGGTTTCGGTGGACTATGGCTTTGTGTTCGTGGAAACGCGTGATGACCAGAAGATGGCAACGGGCCCTTCTCGAGACCCCAATGCTTACCTTTTCGTCCTTCAATTCCTGTTTCTCAACAGTCTTATCTTCAGCTTTAGGACTTGTCGACATTGTTGCAATGTAAAAAGGTCAAAGGGAGAAAGAAAAAAAGAAAACCACGAGGAAGGAGAGAAAAGTTGGAACAACTGCAGAAAAAAAAAGCTGCGTTTAGTATACGCGGAGGCAACCCAGACACAGCAAGCACGCACACACACACACACGCCAGTCAGAAACCGGCGTTTTAAAGTCTATGGTTATGACGCACTTTTGTAACATCCAACAACCATTCTTGTTCTTTTCCCTTTCTATAGCATTGATGATGATACCATACGATTCATTAAAAATGCACTTGATCTTATCCTTCGCTATATCATTCACAACAATTGTAGATGTTTTATGAACCCTTCATTATTGAAAGTAACCTACATATCGGATATTGGATAGGAATCCATCATCCGCCGTCAAGATAGTCTGTTTCTGATCCCAAAAAAATGAATGATGAGAACCTTATCCTTCTCGGCCATCTTGACCCCTTAATAAGCCCATCATGTTATCTGATGTACTCGACCCATTCATTGTGATTATCCATTATAAAGGTTTTCATATCTATAGTGTCGTCTTGGTGATGATGATACAAAGAAGGAAGGACAACAACAACAGCAACCACCCTCATCAGAAGGATTACAGGCTCTTTTGCCACGGGGTCTTCTAGTTCATTGTTTGGAATCACGTCACAAGTGATCAAGTGAGTACCCAGGGCAAAAAGGTCTTTGCCACGTTTGTATACCCACGCGATTGTTTTCCTTTAGTTTGCTTTAAATGACGTTTCACAGCTTCCTCTTGTCATGTTATTACTACTTTTGATGATTACTCTTCCTATGCATTGCACAAGGAACATTATGTAACTTTTTGGAATTGCCTCTTTGCTGAACAAGTACATGGATTGATAAGCTTATTTTGGATGATGATTGGATTTAAACTGCTGGTGGGGGATTTAGAGACTCACATTCAAGATAAGACAAAATGACAATGCATTGGCAAAAGTAGCGGGCATGGATGTGATTGGATGCAACCAATTAGCTTTCGTGCCGTGGCCGATATTCTTTGTGTGCCTTCCCCCACCAACTCCTTCTCAGCTTCCACTTAGTCTCCTACTCCTTTGTTCTCTACTATCTATATCTCTATCTCGTAATCGCTTCATTGTCGCTTATCAAACTTTTACCTTTCGAGCATCGACCAATCGACTTTGACAGTCAACCCAATCGCGGCCATGCCTTCTCCCATCGAGACGTGGTACACCGATATCCCTCCCATTACGCGCATCTATATCACTGCCTCATGCTTGACCAGCCTCGCCGTCGTAAGTATTTGGTAATCTTGGTCAAGTTTATTTTTCTGACAACAATTCTATAGCAACTGGGTCTTGTTCATCCTTTACAACTATGGCTCAACTTTGATAGCATTATCAATGGACATCAGGTAAAAAGAGACAGGGAATACGACATACATGGATGGATGGATATTTACCTTTGATTCGTATTAGTGGTGGCGACTCGTAACCAATTTCCTCTATTTCGGCCCATTATCCATTGATTTCCTTTTCCACATGTTCTTTCTGTAAGTAGCAAGAAGGAGGGATCTGATAGCGTGCAAGTGTGTGTAACCTATCCTTTCTTTCTCTCTCAGTGCACGGTATTCAAGGATGATGGAAGAAGGCTTCTTTCGAAATAAACCGGCAGACTATGCATGGTTATTAATATTCTCGGCAGCATCACTCATCTTTTACTCGGTAAGTAGATTGGGACTCCCTATCTCATACATCAACATCTTATTCATTGTCCAGCTTGATGAATTATCCTATAGACAATACTACCATTTGCATACATGCCATTTCTTGGATCTCCATTAGCATTCACCATGGTGTATATCTGGGCAAGGAGGAACCCCTATGTACGACTCAACTTTCTCGGTCTATTATCCTTCAATGCACCTCATTTGCCATGGGTGCTTTTATGTTTCTCGCTTCTTCTTGGTGGCCAATTACCAATGGGTGATCTTTTGGGTATTGCAGTCGGTCATGTATATTACTTTTTTGAGGATATTTGGCCAAGAGATCCAGCAAGTGGGGGTAGGCGATGGTTGGAAACTCCAAGGATTATGTAAGTCATGGATCAAGAGAGAGGTAACAACTGGGATAGTATCGTGCTCACACACACACACACACGCACATAGCCGTTGGCTTATTGAAGGAAATCGACAACAACCTGACAGCATTGATATTGCAAACGAAGAAGAAGAGGAGGAGGATACCACGGCGCATCATCAGGAACCTTCGGATGAACAACAACAACAACAACAACAACAACCAGTGGCAGGTCCAGCAGCCGAATAAACACCCACCCCATCAGCATCGAGGATCAAAATGACAAAACGTTGCAGTCATACACACAAAGATAGCACTTGTCGTCATGCACACACACTTTTACACATTTACAAACACGAGATACGCGAATTGGATGGCCATGGATGGCTTGGTTGAACGAGATACACACGTCGCGCACATGAATGGATCAGCACAGAAATACCAAAACAACAAAATAGACAATCAAATCAATCTTTTCTCCCCAACTCATTTATTCGTCTTATAAATCAAGGAGTTCTTTGAGATATGGATTGGAATTCACTTGCGACGTGTACTTGGCTGCCACACTTTGAATGTTATCTTGTAATGGTTCCTCTACGTTGGCAAGCTCTTGTGCCACATGTTGTAATAACTTTTCGCCATCCTGCAAACAAAAAGAAATAAATATCATATCATCATATCCAAGCCTTTCATGGCGGTCTTACCTCAACCTCTTGTTTTGGATGCTTTTTAGCCACCTCGTCTTCTATTAGATAGACATCTTGTTTGAATATCACAATCCTATATAAAAAAGAAACCTTGTGATACTTACCTGGTCGATCTTCAAGTTCAGATGCTTTACGCTTGGCTAAATTGACAACATTTTGCGGGAAATTGGCCATTTCAGCAACATGGATACCAAAGCTTTGATCACAAATGCCTACAAAAGGGGTGTCTTGTTACTCTTCCGTCATAGCCTTCATCACCATCCCATCTCTTTTTTTTACCTTCAGTCACTTTGTATAGCAATGTGATGCTGTTACCACCTGTTGGGTTTTGTCGAATATCCACCGCTACATTAAGATTCTTGACATGGGGTACGGTCTTTCCAAGATCAGTCAACTCGTGGAAATGTGTTGCAAAAAGCGTGAATGCCCGAATTCGAGTAGCAATATACCTAAATCATCTTTGAGCAAAAGGCACTCACTCTGCTTTTAATTGACCAACACTACAACTTACTCTGAAATGGCCCATGCCAAACCAAAGCCATCGTATGTACTTGTTCCTCGACCCAATTCATCAATAATAATAAGCGAGTTGGAAGTTGCAGTCTATAGCGATGGATGAGTTGTATGTATCTTTTTATCAAAAGCGATCACAACTTGCCTTCAAAATGGTGGCTGTTTCAAGCATTTCCGCCATGAATGTCGAGACACCTCTCAATTGGCTATCACCCGCTCCAACACGTGCCAGGATGCAATCGAATATACGAAGATGTGCCTCGCTGCACGGGACGAAGCAGCCGATTTGTGCCATCAATGCAATCACACCAATCTACCATCATAGTTGCTGCGTCTTTAGCCATGTTGTTCCCTTATGGTATCCACCTCCCTTCCTTTACCTGTCTAATATACGTTGATTTGCCACCCATGTTTGGACCTGTGATGATCTGGAATTCTGAGTTTCCTATGAGGGGTATAATGCAATATGAGTTATTTGATACACAACTTCATAATTTGCTGTTGTTACCTTTTTGCATGGATACGTCGTTGGCAATAAACTCAACGTCATCTTGCATCTCAAGACATGGGTGTCGAGCATCTTGTAATACAACATCACCTACAAGGAAAATGGATGAGTTGTGCATGTCCAAAAAGAACGTGTCAATATCAACTCTACCTGACATTTGCATTTGAGGTCGGATATAAGGTGCAGGCGCCATGATCGATACAAAAGCAAAGCTGTGTATAAAGGTCAACCAATGCATCGTACATAAGCCATGAACCTTGTTCTTTCTTACCTGAGAAGCACATCCATATGAGCCAAGACACCACCCAACAATTCAAATGTGGTATGATAGTGTGCTATGTAGGCATGTTGTCAATGAGAGTGTCGAGGTAAAAGGGGGTGGATGATGATACTCACCAACTTTTTCGATCACATCCTTTACCAACCTTGCTTGGCATCGATCGTATTCTGAAGAAGCATCGCTCCATTGTGTATTGAGATTCTGTAGTGCGTTTGTGGTGAAAAAGGTGCCTGACTTTTGTGTGCTGAGTTCCATATATCGACTCTTATTTCGCAACTTGGATGCATCCGTCCTGCTCACACGAAGGCAGTAGCCGTAGGTGCTGTGCTTCTCAAGCTTGAGCTTTTTCTCAATGTCGAGGCCGAGTTCATGACCCACTTCCATGTGGACATTATCCATGCCATCACGCACACGATCCATGTCACTTCGAAGCCCTATCAAAGGTTTGCGTGTCAATCAAGGAAGCCAACAATGATGGAAAAGAATTACTTTGTAGCTGAGGATCAGAGGCTGGGTTGATGCGGAATTCATGATTGTCGACGGCATCCAAATCAATATGATCCTCAATGAATTGTCCAAGATCTGTCAAATTCTCGGCATATTGCTGTGATTGCAATTTGTAATGAGCATCATCGTAAAAAACGTCATAGCTTTACATACTCTAATGTTGACAGTGTACGTCTCGTATAACAGACTCGCTTGTTCCTCGTTTTCAGGCTTGTTTGATTCCAGGCACAATATGATAGCAGGCAAGCGAAGGATCACTTGATGGATTCGGACGACATCCTTTCATCAACAGAGAGAATGAGACATGGTGAAATGATAATAAAAGAGATAAAAGAAAACGCTACCTGCAATGTGGCAATGCCTCGTTGAAAACGTTTGGATAGTCGGTGCAAATCAGGAACGTATTTCAGGTGATCATTGTGAAGGGATTGGCGTAGCTCTGTGCCTCCATAAAACATCTCCACAAGGTCGTGTCGTTTTCCTATGCTTGATGTCAATGCATTTTGACGTAGTACAATAGGCACATCCAAGTTTACCAATTTCTCCAAGGCTGAGAAGAGGTTGTTTCAACCATTGCATAAGTAATCGGCTTCCTTGTGCTGTTTTACACTTGTTGAGTAGCCCATAGAGACTCATTGTCTTGTTGGATCCTTCTCTTGGGCTTGGCATAAGATTGAGGGCTGTAAGAGCTGATGCATCGAGTCGCATATACTGAGAGAGATCATGATGTTGAAGCTGGTATTGTTTGAAATTGGTTTCATCTGACAGGAGCTAAAGGATGGATTTGGTAAGTAAACATTATCCTAGTAAGATCTCCCCCACCCATCCACGTCGTGGTCTTACAGAGAGATATCGAATAAGGCATGCACAAGATGCCATTGCGCTCTTCATGTCGAATTCAGCTATGAAAAGAAAGATTAGCGTATGCCAAGCCATCATGTATTGTGTTGTGTGACATACGGCGTGCAGCAATAGAGATATCGCCTTGCAGTAATCGATTAAGATCTTGCTCAATGTCCTTGGTATGAAAGTCAGCTATGTGGGAAAAAAATACGTTGAGATGGGCCATGCATGATTGAGAAGTTGACACCAAGGTTACCTCGTTTCCTCTCCGTTACCACAACACCACATCGTTCGAGGACACTCGTAGCCTTTGTTACATCGTAGTCCTTTCTTCCAGGATTTTCAACCATGATACACTCTTTGACACCAAGCTGGATCACAAGGGACTATCATCAAAGAAACATATTAGCATGATCCTCCGGCAGGGTAATATATATAAAACATCATCCTACCTCAAAGTTGGAATAAATCTCGTTATCAATGAACTGGCACACACCAATCTCCTTGCTACTGGCATCGGCAAAGGACACACCTACAGTCTACATCTCGTCAATAACAGCAGCGTTGTTTCCTTGAGTCCTTCGCTATTACCTTACTGTCACCGCTTGCTGCTATCCATGCCGCCATCACGACTGGCGAAACCGTCATGTTGGTATCAACGAATAAAAAATCTTCCACATCTTGCAAGTTTCCAGGTGATGCTTTGCGCTCCAATTCCCATTGTCCTCCTCTTTTGGGTATCCAAACTTCAATACGTTGTTGCTTGTTGAGTAATGCATCTCTCAGAAATCCCTCGGCAGCGTTGCTGGATAGTGTCGTCGTTGGAAGCCCATCTAGCCCAAAGGATAGATATACGTTTATAACTCATAAAGAAAGACTTGTCGCTCTAAAGCTTACCACCCCAATACTTCACCACTGTTCGTGTCTTGAAGACGTGCTCGGCAACATACTGGGCGCTGTCACCATGTACTGTATAATACTTTCGTTGATTGGCTTCACGCTCGAAAAGTCGAATGGTGCCCTCTCCAGCCTATTGGAAACCATATAATTAGCGTCGTGCATGCTGATACCAATGTCAATGCAGGATAACGACTGTACCTCGTCGAGCTTTCGAAAGAATGCCACAAAGTTTTGCTGTTCAGGCTTGGCTATTCGTCAATGAGCATGAGTGGGTGGAACATTGCAATGTCTTTATCCTTCATTACCGAGTTCCTCGATAGGAGAAGCGTCAGTCATAGTAGTTGTTCAAGCGTGCAATAGTAGTAGTAGGAGTAGTTGCAGAAGAATGAAAAGCAGAACGCGTTTTTTATACAGCGCGCTTTCTACGCGCCTCCTTCTTTTGGAAGTCCACTCAAATTGACAGCTTATCATCACATGATGCTACTACATAAACTTGGGTTCATTCAATATGATTTTTTTAATCTTTAGTTTATATACAATGAGGAGAAGGGTGTGTAAAGATGCATGATGTGTACAGGATATGAGACGTGGATGAAGTCAAAGGGTGTCGAAATGAGAGAGAGTGAGATGAGGAAAAGGAATGAAAGTGTGTGTGTGTGTGTGTTTAAACATCTCGTCAATTGGCAGGACTTGTTCCAAGATAGCTCCAGAAGCCACGTGATGAAACCCTCATCATATCGTGGATACTCACGATATTCCTCAACATTTCACGCAAACTCCAGTAGCCAATCCTTTTCAATCTCTTGTTGTGTGCTTGCTGATCCATGGTCAAATCCACAAATCCTTTGCCAAGTTGCTCGCTGACATGATCAATAAGCGTCGAGTCATAGCCGGTCCATGAGCCATCGAAGTTGCTAAGGTCAAGCACCACACGACATTTGATAGGAACAATGGTCTTGTTGCGGTTGATGTATGCCACCACTGGACGCACCATAGCATTGTTGATATAGCTCAAATCAGGTGTCGTTAATGGAACAGAGGCTTTGGTATCTTTGAAACGAAAATCGATATCCATCACAAACTTTTTGGGTTCTTCTTTTTTGAGGTGTTGTTGATCTTCTTCCTTGTTGGAATTGCCCCCACCCACAACCAAAAGATCGTCACTGTTGCCAGCTCCAAGCATGACGGGTTGTGGTAATTCAATGCTGTCCGTGAGCTCATAGACAAGCTTGCGTAAAAGCTCCGTTGAATCCGCTTCAGATGCCTCTTGAGGAATATAAATATCAGCGCATGTATCAACGATACCAGACGTGATCCATCCAGGAGGTCCTTCCAAACCACGGTTGATATGATCAATGTTGACACCATCAATGCGTATACGAGACTAGAGTCATGCTCATGTTAATAAACAGCCTATACAAGATCATCCAACTTCCAACTTACTTTGCGTTTATAACCTTGTTTTCGCATACCCTGATCCGTCAATACACCAAATTGAGCTGTTTCACCACCAACGACGACACCGTTTGGATCGGGTTTAGCAAAGGGATAATAGTGGTATATATCATGACTACGAAAGCCGACTTTTTTGGAATCGATGTGTCCTGATTGCTCCAAGATACTCTTTTCAAGTTGTGGTGTATGTACGCTGAAAAGACACTTGTCAAATGCACCCACGATGGAAGTTGCACAAAGGATGTCATAAAAGAGCCTATATACATTACCCATGTTAGAGATGTTGTTGGTGCGTTGCTATCAAGAGTGCTTACCATTGTTTACGGAATTGATCTAATTGCGCTTGGAATATGGAGATTGGATAAGGTCGAAAGCCATTAGGTTGATACACCGTAATGAGAAGATCTTCTAGTGTGAACTTTGCCAATTCAAAATCACCAGGCGTGTATTTGTGTCGTGCAGCTACTGGATCGTATTCTCCGGTCCATCGTACATGACGTCTATCCACTACACCACGCACGCCTTTGACATCGGCACTTTGCACCAATCCTTTGCCATCCATCCATCGTAATAAACTCAAAGACACCTCGACACGTTCAAAGGTCAAATCGAACCACATATAAGTGCGCAAGACTTCATTGTCCTTTTCATCATCATCGAGATGGATTCCCGCCAAAGGATCATCAGCATCGTTGTCGTTGTTGTTGTTTTGGACCACTACGGCTTGATCATCTGAGGTTTGTTGTATCATGGCAGCATGTCGTTGAAACTTTTCACGCTCGGAACGAGGCATCCGATAAATGTGCACGTGATTGAACCGAATCTTGCCATCTTTCCAATTAGGCATGATAGCTGATTCAAATACCACTGTAGCGCCTGTTGCTGATGTAAGATACTGTCCTATACGATAGGCGATCCATTCTAGAATAAAAAAAAGTGTTATAGACCTATACGTATCCAAGGATATCCCCCCATCAATACCACACTTACCTTGAAATTGACGCGAGTTGCCACCCAACCAAAGCACCAAACTGAAAAAACTAGTGGTTCCCACCAACAGCCAAAGACTTTGTCCAAGAAAGAGCCACGAAAACATGGCCGTGATATCGTTCAGTGTCCACGGTCGCATTTGCCGCATAAGAGGGTACTTGATTCGAATCTTGCATCGCTCAAGGAATCCACGTGCTTCTGCTAATAACTCGTCCTTTGTTGGCCTGTTGTTGACGGCTGTTTTGTGTACTTGGCGAAGCTGTATGCAGACTGTATCAGGGTTGTATGCAAAGAATCCACCGGGTGCAAGCGATTTGTATAGAAAACGACGTCGAGTATGTATGGATTGGGTAAAAAGAGGCCGAGCACGTTGAAAGAAACGACCTGCTTTAAGTGCATTCATTCTTTGTGTCGTTGGGCGCGTGTTGCTCTCCCCGGTTTGGTCTTTGGCGACAGTTGAATGTCTATGTTGTTGTTGTTTTCTTTGTAGTGAAACGAACAGAGACAAACCATGGTGGCTCAGCCTGGCCCTTTGGTGAAATTGTGCAAGCGGCAAATCGCTTATCCTGGCTAGCATGTGATTATACAAATAAAGATGCTCTCTCTTTCTACCTATCTATCTATCTTTCAAACAAACATCATTCTAGCTTGTATTATCCTTTCTCTCTAAATTCATTGGGTCGTATGTTGCGAGACTCGCACATGCGCTATTACAATAAACACTTTTCAACAGCACCACGCATGGCTGATGATACTATTATTGAAAGAGGAGTATTGAATGGATAGCTAAGCTAGTTAAAAGATACTTTTCTAAAGTCATTGGGAGTGAATGAGATCCATCCACGGCCCATGAACAGGCATAGTCTCCTCATGTGATACACTTGACCCAAATCCTAACACTCTGCAAGATCGGGGTATGATTTGCATAGCCGATTTGAAAGCACGGGCCATGTGTGATATGATGGGACGAGGTGGGTGTGCAGCTCGCTTATAGTGAAAGTGGAGCATTGTGAGGAATACCAATCATAGAAGGATCAGTGATATCGATTTAGGCGTTTAGGCAGGGTTAAAAGAGAGATAATGCATACATTCATCCACCTAAACGGGGATCCATCATTACTGCGTACATCACACAGGCGCTACTAACTTTGATCATGTCAATTCTCGCACTTGCTGGTCGATGTGTGTAAGTACATTCGTTGTATCTCATTATCCCCTCCTATGTATATCCTGTGCATCCCACATTAGATACTTTTCTATCCCATATATGCCGCCCATTCAATAAACAAGGTGCCCACATTATTAGAAAGCGTGTTAAGAATGTTTGTTATTGCATAAGGTATAACAGAAAACAAATTATCTGGTACTACTATTAACCTCCTCCACTGCTGCCAGCAGCTGCGCTTCGTTGTTGCCTTGCAAGGCTCTCTTGCTGAGCGCTTGGAAATTGATTGAAAGCTGTATAGGCCTCTGCAGCCAATCGAGAACTCCAAGGTGTGGCGAGTGTCATGTAACCTTGTCCCATCTTTGCATTCGAGATTTTTGTGCTCCACTTTAGATCGCCTCCTTGTGCGTCCAAGCAATAAATCATTTTACCACATCCAACGTAGACATTGTGTTGCCGATGGTATTCGGTGGATGGATCAACAAGCGCTGTTGGGATCTTGTAGCCTCCTTTGGGACATTTGAATCGCCATAATTCTAGAAGAAAAAAGAAGGAGGGGGTCAACATCATGAACATGGCTTGCAATGTTGCTATGGTTACCTTCTCCTGTATCTGCATCGAGACCCATACATTTGCCATTGGTACATGCGACAATCACTGGCTTTCCGGAGTTTGATCTTGTTTCTTCTTGATATTCAGGGAGGGCATCATCTTGATCACTATTTCGTTGGCTGCCTTGATGAGGGTCAAGGATACGACTAGGTGTACTGATAGTCCCTACTTCCTCATATCCACATCCCTACTCTCTCATTGTATGAGCCTCTTTTATCCTTCACCTCCTCACGTGTTATTCTTACCTTCATTTTGTTGATCCAAAGCTGGTGTCCAGTGTAGAGATCCAAACAAGTTGTTTTGCCGTTGCCAGCAGCTATCACTCGATCATAGTCTGTGATGAAAAGAGAAACGACACCACCTGCAGCACCGAATTCAGCTCGCCATAACCTGCTGCCATTACGCTTGTGGACGGCATACACCTTGCCATAGGTAGCACACACCAAAATGTCATTGCGTTGGAATGAGGGGGTTTCAGTAATCTCAACAGACTCGCTGTCAGAATCAGAGAAGCCGGCTTCTTTTTTCTTTGAAAGTGAAAACATGTTTTGTGGAATGGTGAATGTGATAGCTGAGAGCTTATCAAGAACAAGAACCCTTTTATATCTGTTACGTCGATCTGCATGCTCAGCCCGAAACGGAACTGCTCAGCAGATTAGGCTGTGTCACCTCATCCTCATTTCATCATCAATGCTCGATCATCAAATCAAGCTTTCAAGTAACACAAGCGTGGCTTTTGTATTCTTCCTTTCGTCATAATCCATAAATGAGCTAGTCAATCATGATCGTGTTATCAGTGGATGCAAATATAGATGTGTTGGAAAAGAGATTGGTTCTGCTAAGGATAGGGTCAAGTGATGAAACATTTGGATCAACAAGGACCATCCCTTCTTCTGATCCATGGATGATACGGGAAGAATAGAAATCATGATCAACAATGGGATCCTCCATCTCATGCACCAAAGCAATACGTATTCAGATTACATCCATATGCATAAGAAGTTGTATGTATTGAAGCAAGATGCTACGCGTAAATAAAGCTACTTTTATAAATGGCTCTCTGTTGTTGCAAGACAAGTTGCTGCAGGATACTAGAGACAATGGCGTGTATGCTTTGTTAAATGGCAACTGCTGGAATGAACGCTGTTACGCTTGGTCATGGTATAGGAGTGCACAAGAGAAGGTGTTGTAGTGGGAGTGTATACACCATGGAGTTGCCATTCAGTCAAAGACTTTCAGATCGAGTCACCTGTAGGATTGACATGATGGGTTGAAGCAAGGCAATCGTTGACAGGTGCTGATTGTATTTGAATGGGGCAACAGTTGAGAATGGAAGGAAGAGACAAACAAGGTGGGAGAGTGGAAGAGCTGGAAATTAAGTAGGTTGATCCGATGTTGAATGGCATTTCTTTGTTTGAACGTTGATCAGCCAAATCACCTCGAATCAAGAAGGTTCAATGATAGGAATGCTGGGCTGGAGCAAGACAATCGTTCGTATGCATTGAATTAGGAAACAAAGATGATTGGGAGGAATGGGCTATCAAGTGGCAGTTTACGTATCCATACGCTCTGGAACTTTCCTTTTTCCCTTTTTTCTTTTCTTGCTTCCTTCACCAAATGGTTGACTTTTCTCCTCATCGAGGTTTTTAATGCACCATTCATACATCATAATCTCTCTTTTATGTATACATTTCGTTTTGTCAATGGGTCGACCGCGTGCCTAAAGGACTATGGTCATTTAGTACCCAAATAAAAATATAACTTTTCACCTGGCAGTTTACGTATAACTAACCAGATAAATTTTGCTCATTTTGGATGATACTTCTGTGTTTGAGCATTTTTCAGTCAAATCCTCTCGGATCAAGAAACTTGAATGATGGGCATACTGGGCTGGAGCAGGACAATCGTTCACATGCATTGGGTTGGGCAACAAAGGTGAATGGGAGTAATGGGCTGCTAGCTGGTGTTTTGAACAATTCCTAAATAGTGTACAAGTATCATGCATCGCCTGTGCTTAATGACTCAAGTTACACAAACACGCCCTCTGCATCTTTTGCTCTATTATAGTCATACTACTTGGACATTAAACAAAGACCACTTCTCATATAGCATCACGCTTACAGCATATGTAAAACATAAAGGTGCCTGTATCTCCAAACTTTACAATCAAACGTGGGCTCTTTAATAGATCAACGTGCTCGGCGGGGTGAAAGCGATCTTGTGTCAAACTATGAAGTCCATCGTGGCCAATCCCAGATTTCGCAATGTCGCCACCAGCCAAACTGGATCTCGGGGTCGACCTCTTCGACGACGACGACCAAAAATATTTTTTGGGCTGTTTGCGACATTGAACGTGAAACTTTCACACAAGGTGCTGTTGGCCAAGCCGAGCACATTGCTCTATTTAAAACCCCACGTTCGATTGTAAAGTTTGGAGATACAGGCACCCTTTATGTTTGTGTGCGTGATGCTATATGAAGAGTGGTCTTTGTTCATTGTGAAGTAGCTGGATTCTGACAGAGCAAAAGATGCAGAGGGTCGTGTTGTGTAACACAGCTACGTTTGCATGAATGAAAGGGTCTGTATAATTACTTTATGGACGATCTAGGAACAGGCATGTATTGGTAGCTAACGGCCACTTTTATCCAATCATCATTGATGCGAGATCCACTGCATGGGAACGATGCCCCTGCTCCAGACATTCATTTCCATGATTAAAGTAGGTTGATCCGAGCTGATTTGGCTGAGCTACGGTCAAAGAGAGATTACTCAATCCATACATCAGCATACGTGCGAATGTCTCAGCTGATTAATCCTTGTTCGACCTTAACTCAACCAAATTTTTTTTTATAATAGAGAAATATACACATATATATGGCACAATCAACACACACACACAATAAATATATATATATATATATCCAATTATATATTTTTTTCACACATTCTTTGGATCTTTTTTTTTTTTTTTTTTTTGTTTAGTTACACGCCGCTTCAAATTTTCGATATTTCATTTCTTCTTCTCGGTCATGTTCATGCCACCGTCAATAAGCCATATCATTTCGCTTCTTTTACTATTATTTCCGCATGCCACAAACCCCCCAGGGGAATTTTCTCTTTTTCACATCTTCCGCCACGCCCACCGGGGGGGGGGGGGGGCCGTTAGCTACCAAATACATGCCTTGTTCCTAGATCGTCCATAAAGTAATTATCCATTGACCCTTTCATTCATGCAAACGTAGCTGTGTTACACAACACGACCCTCTGCATCTTTTGCTCTGCCAGGGTCCAGCTACTTCACAATGAACAAAGACCACTCTTCATATAGCATCACGCACACAAACATAAAGGTGCCTGTATCTCCAAACTTTACAATCGAACGTGGGATTTTGAATAGAGCAATGTGCTCGGCTTGGCCGACAGCACCTTGTGTGAAAGTTTTACGTACAATGTCGCAAACAGCTCAAAAAATAATTTTTGGTCGTCGTCGTCGAAGAGGTCGACCCCGAGATCCAGTTTGGCTGGTGGCGACATTGCGAAATCTGGGATTGGCCACGATGGACTTCATAGTTTGACACAAGATCGCTTTCACCCCGCCGAGCACGTTGATCTATTAAAGAGCCCACGTTTGATTGTAAAGTTTGGAGATACAGGCACCTTTATGTTTTACATATGCTGTAAGCGTGATGCTATATGAGAAGTGGTCTTCGTTGATTGTGAAGTAGATTGACCCTGATAAAGCGAACGATCCGCAGGACGTGTTTGTGTAACGCAGCCCGTTTTGCATGGTTGGAAGGATCAGTGGATAATACTTTATACAACATTCTGTAAAAATGTGCAAATGGCAGCCAATATCCTCTTCCTCCCATTCACTTACGCTGACCGATCCATTGCATACGAATGATTCTCCTGCTCCAGTCCAGCATGTTCATCACTAAACTCTTACTTGATTCGAGCTGATTTGGCTGAGCTACGGTCAAACAAAGAATACGTCAGTTGAGATAGCTAGCCCATACATGTATGTATACGGATTGATGTAATCTTGTGTGAGCGTAACTCAGTCAAATCACCTCGAATCAAGAAAGTTCAATGATGGGAATGATGGGCTAGAGCAGGAGAATCGTTCGTATGCAATGAATCGGTCAACATAAGTGAATGGGAGGAAGTGGCTGTTAGCTCGCAATTCATGAACACCAGGACTATATAAAGGATGATATTGGGATGGCCAAACTCGGATTTAATACTTAGCCGGATGATGCTCTCGGGCATGTTGATCAACTCTGCTCTAATAGAGACCTCATGCTTCGTTATCAAATTAGGTTTATTTGAGTGTGAGCGTGAACATGTATGAGAGACTATGTAGAGTTCTTTTTCGCATCGTTGGGAGATATTGCTAGTTTCATGCAGCTTAAGGTAAGGGACAATATTGGCTTTCTACTAAACATACTCATCGACAAATCTAGGACGTCATACAAATAGCGTTGATGACAAGTTGAAAGGCAAACCAGCAATATAGAACCCAGCGCTTGAATGGCTCCGGCATGCAACATGATGTATCACAGGACATTGACCGACAGCAACAAGCGTACAAGGGCGTCGGATTAGCAAGTTTCCTCAGCTGTCATGATTCTTTGCTACAAGCCTTTATCTCGTCACTGTGTCTTGCTACCACAAATGGTTGCAGCATCAAAATTGATATAGCTTGTAGAATGTAAATGAGAAAACAAAGCTGCAC
Source organism: Lichtheimia ornata (assembly GCF_029851405.1). Taxonomy (NCBI): domain Eukaryota; kingdom Fungi; phylum Mucoromycota; class Mucoromycetes; order Mucorales; family Lichtheimiaceae; genus Lichtheimia; species Lichtheimia ornata. Next base: position 361,096 of record NW_026695334.1, read on the forward strand.
GTGAGGAAAGGAGGGACGACATTGTTACAATTTCATATGCACTGCAAGGAGACACTTTGTGATGTCCGTCCTACAATTCCCGCTCGCAGGTTGCCCCTTATTGATAGCCAGGTTTTTCCTCTTTCATTTACTTTTGGGTGTGGGTGGCGTATTCTTTAACGCAATCAGCACCTTTCTCTATACTATTCACTCTCAACGCTTCCATCGTATTACATCAACTTCCTTTTATTCATTGCTTGTCAACTTTGTATCCAACAACAACAACAACTACCACTGCTTTATATAACCATCGCCAACGCATCGTTCATCAGCAACAAAAGAGTACAACACAACCTACAGTTAAGCAACACACCTCGCCCAACCCTTTCAATTGAACGCCATGAGCGGAGGAGGCAACATTAAAGTGGTCGTACGATGCCGACCATTGAATTCCCGAGGTTGGTATTCTGTGTGAGGAGAATCGCAAGGGGTTGGTTGCTAACCTAAAGAAAACACCTATACACATCATAGAGCTTGCACGCGGTGCCAGTTGTCTTGTGCGTATGGATGGCAACCAAACCATATTGAAAAAGCCAGAGGAACTCAAGGCGTCGCCTAAGGATACGGATGACACCAAGGCATTTACATTCGATCATTCTTACTGGTCGGCCGATAAAAACGACCCAACCTATGCCGATCAGGAACGCGTATTCCAAGACCTGGGTGTGGATTTATTAGACCATGCCTTCGATGGCTATAATTGCTGCATCTTTGCATGTAAATATCAACATTGGCATGCATTGTACTATCAACTCACATCATATCATTCTCGATCTTTTAGATGGTCAAACGGGTTCTGGAAAGTCGTATTCCATGGTAAGGAGGAAGGAGGGTGGTAGTATTGCATGCAGCAGCAGCAGGACTCATACTATATACGTTAGATGGGATATGGTGAAGACAAGGGTATCACTCCTCGTACATGCTGTGAGCTTTTCGAACGCATCAACAAGTTGAACGACGACAATTTGACATGCCGCGTGGAGGTGTCGTACATTGAGATCTACAATGAAAAAGTGCGTGACCTTTTGAACCCCAAGAACAAGGGCAATCTCAAAGTGCGTGAGCATCCTAGCATGGGTCCTTATGTTGAAGATCTTTCCAAAATGGCCGTCAATTCGTTTGATGAAATCAATCATCTGATGGATGAAGGCAACAAGGTATGTTTAACAACAATAAGCTCAAGGATAACAAGGTCATTGATGATTGCTTTATTATAGGCAAGAACGGTTGCTGCTACCAACATGAATGCGACTTCATCACGATCCCATGGCGTGTTTACATTGATTCTCACTCAAAAGCGCAAAGACGAGGCAACCAAACTTGAGACTGAAAAGGTGGCCCGCATCAGGTAATACCAACAATAGCAATATTGAAAACTGTAACACAAATGGTATTAATGCTTTAATGGTTAGTCTTGTGGATTTGGCGGGAAGCGAACGTGCCAACAGCACTGGTGCCACTGGTGATCGTTTGAAGGAAGGTGCCAACATCAATCGTTCGCTTACCACCTTGGGCAAAGTCATTGCTGGTCTCGCTGAACAATCCATGCAAGAGTCAGGTGCCAAGAAAGGTCGCAAAAAGGAGGTCTTCATTCCTTATCGTGATTCGGTAAGTGAACTATCACCCAAAATAGATGAGCAATGATACTTACATACAATACCATGATATAGGTGTTGACTTGGCTTCTTAAAGATTCGTTGGGAGGCAATTCCAAAACGGCCATGATTGCTGCCATTTCTCCAGCTGACTACGACGAGACATTGAGTACGCTTCGATACGCTGATCAGGCCAAGAAGATCAAGAACAAGGCTGTTGTGAACGAGGATCCCAATGCCAAAATCATTCGTGAGCTTAAGGAGGAGCTTGACTTGTTGCGTAATCGACTTCATGTTTATGCACCTGATGTGGCCGAGCAGCTTATTGCACAGAGCACCTACAAAGGGGCCAATCATAGCACCAGTCGCAGCAGTGATGGAAAATCAAAAGCTTCACCAGCAGCACCTATCACCATGTCCAATGCTGAGCAGGAAATTGAAGTGGCGGACGCCAATGGTCAAGTACGCAAGATGACCAAGAAAGCCATTGTTGAGCAGCTTCAGACTTCTGAGAAACTTTTGGCCAATCTCAATGAGAGCTGGGAAGACAAGCTCAAAAAGACCGAGGAGATCCATACCGAACGTGAAAAGGCCTTGGAGGAACTTGGCATTGCTGTGCATAAGAACAATGTTGGTGTCTATACGCCAAAAAAGATACCTCATTTGGTGAACCTTAGCGAAGATCCACTCATGTCCGAATGCCTTGTTTATCAGCTCAAGCCTGGTAAAACCCACGTGGGCAATGAGAGCAGTGAATCAACAGCCGAGATACGATTATCAGGACCCAACATTCAAGATATGCATTGTATCTTTGAGAATGACAATGGCAATGTGACCTTAATTCCCAATGATGGTTCTTTGATTATGGTCAATGGCATGCGCATCGATGAACCTCGTCGCTTGAAAAGTGGTTTCCGCATTATTCTCGGTGATCGGCATTATTTCCGTTTCAATCATCCAGATGAAGTCCGACGTGAACGGGATCGCCAAAAATCAATGATCTTGTCTTGTGGTACCAATAGCAATGGCCCTCCCACGCCTGGTATCGCTATAGAAGAACCATGGCCTGGTTCACCCATTGGTGACAATTATACGCTGTATTCAGAGCCCAATGAGATCAATTACAAGTTTGATTCGCCTGCTACTATCAGTGGATTAACGGATGATGAGCTTGATCGACTTTATGGCGGCATTTCCAAGGAGCGTAATTCACGGCGATCGAGGCCGGTAAGCCGGGCTACGATTGCGTGCGACGACGATGATGGATCATCTAAGGATTCTATTCGTAATTCTATGGCGACCACTACTATTGTCGATTTGGAGAGTGTTTGCACGGATGCCACTGCCATTAATAGCGCTGAGGTTGAAGAACGCATGAAAGCCGAACGTGAGAAATTGCAAAAGGTCTTGGAAGAACAAAAGCAATTTTATGAAACAAGGATCAATCGTATGTCGATGCAGCTTACACAACCATCATCGGATCAGCCTTATTTCGAATACACGGATGCTGAACGTGCTTGGGCAATGAAAGCATTCACCAATTGGAAAGGATTACGACGTGTAGCCATGGCTGAAGCGATCTTGACACATGCTGTGGAGCTTAAGGAAGCCAACATTATCTCGAAGCAATTTGGCAAAGACACCGTATACCAGTTCACAGTGATTGAAAATGGCCAATTTGCTACACCATCCTCTTGCTGGGAAACGACTTCATCTGCTTTGCATGACATTCAAGAAGACGACGATCCAGAATTGATGGAATGCCCCAAGCCTTGTATTGGTGTACGCGTGATCGATCGAAAGCATCAAACTCTTCATGTTTGGTCACTTGGCAAACTCAAAGCTCGTCTCAAAAAGATGCGTGATTTGCAAAATGTCATGGATCGCCCAATGTATCGGAAGCATCTCAATTGGGAAGATCCTTTCTATCAAACCGACCCCAAGAAATACCATCTTATTGGTAGTGCGGCTGCTTCGGTTCGCAACCTTGTACATCAACAATCATACGAGAGCTGCATTAGCATTGTGTGTCGCTACACGGGCCAAATCAAGGGCAAATTGCGCGTGTTGATTTCACCCATGATCCGTGCATCACAAACGCACAATGAAGATATGAGCACTTTGGAACCCGGTCAGCAAATGGTGTTTGAAGTGCGATTATTGGAGCTCACCGGCATGAATGAAGAAGAATTCACTCAAGTTCACGTGCAATTCCGATTATCGTCATTTGGCAGCATTCCAGCTCATTCGACGGCTGATAAGGTTTTCGCCACTGATCCACAAAGTAACTTTGCTACAGCACCCATTCAGCTCGACTATAGCCAAACGCTTTCAGTCACCGTCACCGAAAATATGCTCAACGTGTTGACCAATGACATGGTGTCATTCGAGATTTATGGAAAGATTCAACCACGTGCATTACGACAATATGAACGATGGGATGAACAGCGTGAAGGAGGTACCATGACTCGATTACCCTCTCGGAGCAATAGCCGGTGCACAGACCACCTTGTGTACGACCCTAGCGGTGGTTTTGAGCGGCGACCCGAAGAGGAATTACTTGCAGCTGAACGCCATGATGTCGTTGCACGTGTTCAAGTATGCGAATTGATGGCCAATGGAAAATACGTTCCTGTTCAAATATCAGCACAAAACGAATTGGATCGTGGTGTCTTTGTTTTACGACAAGGTTTGCAACGTCGTATTCAAATCACGCTGAGCCATACTTCGGGTCGTCAATTGCAATGGACATCTATGACCAATGCCACTTTGGGTCGCCCTCGCTTTTTGGATGGTAAAGGCCGCATCATTGATCCTCCCAATGGTGGTGATGTATCCATCAAGCTTGGTCATCAATCCGTTGTGTATCATCAAGATGGCACCAGCGAATTATCTGCCTATGCTTCATGGGATAGCTCACAACACGAATGCCCCTTTTTGAATTGCATCACAACCACAAATTGCCGCATCATCCTTGAGCTCTCTTGGCAAGTCGAAGCTGAAAAATGTGATAAACCCATGCAATTCAAGACCGACATTGCCGTGCAAATCCAAGGACGCACATCGTCTGCTTTCCGTAAACTTCTTGGGCAATCAAAAAGCTCACGTGTGCTTGCCAATTACAACTCCATCTTCATGGTACATTTGCGTCCACCTATGACTCGACGTGTAAGCCAATTATGGAGACTCAATACAGCTGGCAAATACGTGCGTGGTGAGGAATTGCTTGTGAATGATCCTTGGAGACCACGTGGCGTATCACTTGTCAACGACTTTGTTGCCACGCAACGCAAGATTCATCGATTGGAAGAAGTTGCTAGAACAGCTCAAGTATTGACACTCAAGGCAGCTCGATCCCAAACAAGTAATCGGTCCATGAGCCTTGTTAGCAACAATGAAGACGAGAACAAAGAAAAGCTTTTGCGCAAGACGCTTGATCTTTGGATGCTCAAAGATAAGCAAGATCTCGTTATTAGCCAAGAACCTCCTGCACAGCAACAGCAATTGCCTGAGCAACATCAACAACAGCAGCAGACCCAACAATCTGATGCGAAGTTAATTGCTGAAGTGACCTTGATGGCCAAGACGTAAGTAATTTCAAAAGGTCTATATACCATTGTTGCCTTACACGTTCCATTTTGTTAGTGGTAATATCACCAAGAAAGGCTATATGACTTTCCAAGAAAGTGCTCTCGATAACAAGTGGGTCAAACGTTGGTTTGTCATCCGAAGGTAAGGATCACATTTTAAGAGTCATAGTGGAGGTACTTATTAGACATACCCTTAGGCCCTATATTTATATTTATACCAATCGGTCTGAAACCGATGAACAAGGCGTCATCAACGTATCCTCGGTGCGCATCGATTATAACCGTAACTTGGAAAAGATGCTCAATGTAAGTGATCTCCATAAGCAAGGATTGAATCATTGTCAAGAAATACTAATTACGCCCCCTCCCTTGTAGCGAAACAACGTCTTTTCATTATATACCACCAACAATGCATACACCCTTCAAGCCAATTCCAAGAGCGACCTCGCAGATTGGATCACCAAGATTGATCAGCTCTTTCCTTTGGCCAAGCTCCACTCTGATGAATCAATATGATCTTAACATCCACCTCATGCATCCTTTTTGTTTTCTTTTTTCCTATCCCGTCATGATATCTTTTTGTCTTTCCTTTCATTCATTTGACACAATTGTTAACTATTTATGTACCTTCATTCTTCTCCTCCTTTTGTATTCTATGCTGTATATAATACTTCCCCCAACAACCCTCTATGTAGCATCTTGTACCTATGGTCCATTTCTTAGAACTTGTAACACATTGCTTTGCTTTTCCCTTTGTTTACATGCTCACTCATTCTCTATGCTGATTAAACCGATGATATTATTCCTATACCTCTATGCAGTCTTTTGGTGGCGGATTCATGATGGATTAAAATGGAAAGCTTGCAATCTCCTGCATACTTGAGCAGCATCATGTAAACAATGGTGCATGCTTTGATGGTTGTACGCTTTCTCTTCCCATCATTTTGATTTTCATCAGCACCAATGCATCCTAAAGCTGACACTGATTCATACGCTTGTACACATGATACACGCAGTGCTGAATGTCATACCGTAACGTAATTTGCAGAGTAATTGGATGCAGCATAAAGGCGTATTTTAAAAGCAAAGCGGTGCTATTTAGTAATCAGGACCATCATGAAGACATTGATCAAAAGGCTGAAGAATCGGTTAATGATGGAGAAGCCTATTGGACTGAAGGGATACGTAATCCAGGATGGCTTACGGTAGCAGGGACATGGCTCACCTACTTTGTGTGTGGAGGCACTACCAGCTCTTGGGGCGTATTTCAGGCAGAGTATGTCGCACCTGGTGTGTGAAATGTAACATGTCAAATTCAACAAGCAGCATCGTCCTTATTACTAGGTACACCAAAATGTTTTCCAACGAGGTTGCTGTATCATTTATTGGTAGCACCTCTCTCTCAATAGAATTGCTCGGCATCTTAACAACGCCATTAATACGCCGCATTGGTGTGCGTTACACGATGCTGATAGGTGCCTTGATTTCCACGGTTGCATTGGTCATGGCAACCTTTGCCAAGGAACTATGGCAACTCTTTTCAACGCAGGGGCTTATGTATGGTATTGGGTTATGTTTGGTATTCAGTGCTCCAGCCACATTGCCTTCCCAGTGGTTTGTGAAGAATCGTGCATTGGTAAATGGTAAATTCTTGAAGCATAAACGCCTTTATGAATCTGATTAATAATACTTTCGCTCAAAGGCATTGCATGGAGCGGAGCAACTGTGGGTCCAATGGTATGCGCCAACACCTTTCAAGCATTGTTAACGACGCTTGGACGACAAATAACACTTGCAATCATGGCCGGCATTGTATCTGTTCTGTTTTTGGTGGCTTCAATCTTATCAAAACCACGCTATCCTATGCATTCTAATAAGAAGGTAACAAAGGATGGTCAAACTTGTTCAAAAAAGGGCTCAAAAGAGTCGCTTTGGAGTATCCCTTACATGGTGGTCCTCTTTTTCTCTTTCACGTATCCTTTCCATTGGCAAGCAGTTTTCCTTCTTGCGCCATCTTATGCTCAGTATGTGGGTGCTTCACCAACATTGGCTGCATCCACTGTTACCATCATTTTCTGCATATGTGCCATCTCGCGTATTGTGTTTGGTTTCCTGGCTGATCGTTATGGGAGGCTCAATGTGCTCTCAATGGCATTGTCCATTAATGGTATGCAGTCTTTGTGTGATATGCACTCAACTATCCAAAGCCTCACATGTTGCTGCCTTTTTATTACTGTAGTTACATTGATCATGACCTTATGGCGATATGCCGACACCATCCCGATGTTTATAGCCTTTTGTGCATTACTCGGTATTTGGGGAGGTCTCTGCCCAAGTATGCGACCAGTGATTGTCAGCGATCTCGTGGGCGTGAAAAAAGCACAAAAGGCAGTTTGTTTGTCGTATCTGTTTTCTGTACCTAGCACCCTCGTGGGGGACCCTTTCATTTCTTATATTCATTCACGTTACGGGTGGACTGCTGCCATCCAAACGATTGGCCTATTTGGATCACTTTCAGCAATATCAATCCTAACTGTACGATTCTTGACTGATAAACGACTACTTGCCATTGTGTGAATATGATGACAGCCTACCACTATTATTACTATAGAAACCTAATTACTACATACTACGAGTATCCTCAGCTTGAGATTTCATCATGCGAAATAAAATGTCTTTTTAATGGGAGATGATATTGCAAGGTATGGTCATTCAAAGAGCTGAGAGGAATGGTATCTTATGAGCTATCTTCATCCGATTGTGAGGAATTGCTGCCCGTTGACACACTCGTGCTGCTGCCGGCATTGAAGTTGAAAAGGCTACGATCATGCTTGAGCCATTCCTGCAACACCGATGGTGCCATGTCGAATAAGCCAGTTTCGGTTCGCGGCGACTCATTATTGTCATATTTATGCACATCAAAGTCTTCCAAGGCTGAAGGTCCATTCTCATTGACAAAGGCGGTAATATCATCGGATAGACGTTCACGCATTGTACGCAATTGAGCTGCTGCATCAGGGTTACACACCGCAAGGACCAACGGCTGAAGTGAGCTGCGTAACACAATCACACATAATCAATGCCTAAAATCGCTTATCTCCAATGCTTATTACTTACTTGTACAAATCCATGCCCGTCTCCATAAGCTTGACACCAACAAGATGTAAAAGTGGTTGTGCCAACCAGCTCAATGCTGACCATGATGTGATTTGCAGCAACGAATTCTCGGGGTAGCGATAATAAAACATGTACACAAACAAAAGCCACGAGTAAAAGCCATACACGATGGGAGCAAAGACAAGAACGACCAACACCTTCCAAGTGGCGAGAACATCACGTGCAGCAATCTTGACATTAGAGCCAGCAAGTGCATCTATTGTAATCCTTCTTATCAGTATACAGCTCCAATACCTCCTTTGCATCATCGCTTTCTACTTACCGCGCTGTTTACGACGACTAATCAAAGCAGTGACAAGGATCACAGGTGCATTCAACAATAATCTATAAAAGAGAGAGAGGGCCATTTAGCAATGGTTTTGTTATCAATGAAAACTATCACTTACGATGGGAATCCCAAAGCGGATAAGCAGATCAATTTGACCAATCTGTAAAGCAGCAATTTGGCAGCTGACATGCGCGTTGTACCGGTTCGTTCCACTTGATGATCCCGAATACCAAAGTACTTTAACATGTTGTTGTATGCTTGTACCTTGCGAGCAAGTTCAATCAATCGAGGATCATTTTCAAAATGCTTGTAGCCAAGAAGGAAACGGCGATTAAGCTCCACCACCTGATCAAGACGTAGCTTATGGGATGATGTGGGTCGGTATAATCGGCGGGCAGCTGCAATGATCTATAATGCAAAAAGATGTGTGGTGGATCGATGTAAGCAAATAAGCATTTTCACATGTCAATGACTGAGTTCAGTCCTTTGCATCAATTTACCATCAGCGTATCGTAACTGGGAGCATTCAATGTAACTCCTTTCAACCCTTCATAGCCAGCATCCATTAACGCAGCAATCGCTTCACGCTTGGCAGGTCCTCCTTGCTTGTACTTTTCGACCCATTCGCGTTCGACAGTGATTGGAGCACCATATGAAATGACAGCACGTGATCGGAAGCGATGCGGGTGGAAATAGTTGAGACCTATATGAGGATTGTGTTACAAATTGCTATCCATGAGCCTATTGTCCATATATGGTTACTTACCCACTGGTACGATTTTGACATTAATGTCAGAATGCTCGGCCATTGCACCCAATGCCATAATAGCAAAACCAGCTGATGCAAGAATAATAGAGTGTGTGTGTGTGTGTAAGTGTATCGATCGTGAAAAGATGATGGAGGGTGGTTTTACCTTTGAGAGGGAGCATTTGTGATTGATCATGGCTACCGCCTTCAGGGAAAATTTCGATACATCCCGACTCTGCCAAACATGCATGGACCTTGTCATACAACACATGCTGATCCACATGCGGAATAACCTTGAAAGCATCATCTTCAAGTGGCTGATCAAGAGGCTTCTTGAGAATAAGCTCGGTATCAGATACTACTTGCTCCACCTCCACTTTGAACGTCTTGCTAATGCCGAGAAGATCACGCGATCCCACTTGTTCACGAAAATTGGTATCTGTGCCGATCACGCGTGTTTCTCCTTGTGCTGCACGTAGCGTGCCTTTTCCCTTGGACGCCAAATCTTGCGGTCGAATAACAGGAACTAGGCATCATGATCAGATAAGCATCCATCACACGGCACACATTGTGTGTACTTACTGGCCTTGAGCATTCGAGCAGCATCACCAATAACCTTCTTCTTGAAGGACGACTGGGCCATAAGAGGAACACTTTCTCGAGGATTCGAAATGAGAACCATTCCCTAGCGATCGATAGAGTCCTTGTTAGCACACATGTATGCAGCAGCAATGCGCAAAAGACATACCGCATCAACAAACTGGTTCGCATGGGGTCCCACAATGAAAATGCATGGATCCTCCTTTGGGACTTGGGATGTGCCGACGATTTGGACTTCTCTGAAAAAGATGTTGGCGACGCATTTGAAAGCAGAGCGTACTGCCGAATAAGCAAAAGAGGAAGAAGAAGAGTGCTCTGGGTTGGGCATAGGAAGGGAGAAAATACAGGATAAAGAAGAGCAACCATGCTGCCATGCTGATCAAATCACTTTATCTGGCAGCAAATGATTCACGTGAAATTGGTTAACAACATTCTCGAGAGCTTAAAAAAGTACTTGAACACCATGATGGATAAGAAACATGTGAGGCTGACGCTTGTATTATCTTACTATTACCCCTCACTCATATTCAAATGACTCAATAAATGCCTGTGTTCCCTTCAAAGCATCCCATTTTTCTGTTGAAAGTATTATCCAAAGTCGTCATGCCACTGTTGTTTCTCGCAAGATTCATATAGCAGCAATTGCTATGGATACAGATCACATGACTTCAAGCACCTAGTACTATACCTAGTAGCTTAACCAACCTACTTTCCTTTCCTTTGAATTACCATGACCCTTTCCTTCATCAATGACCAGAAATTCATCGAAAACATGGCTTTTCTTCATTTACAACATAGAAGAAGGACGATAATGGGGAATAATAAGAATTGTCTACGTAGGTTTGATGGGTGCTGCGGCTGCTGATGCTGCTGCTGCTGCTTCCTCTTCTAGCTTTTTCTTTTGCTTGTATTCATCGGTCATGCGGTAGCTATGCATTAAAGCAATAATGAGTTGTCGTTGAATCTTCCATGATGAACCCACTTACTTGATGATCCTGCCAACTTGCATTAATCCCGTACTAGCCACAAAAACGTTGACAGTAGCTAAAGTCCAATTCTTGGGTATGATCACCATGGAATAACGAGTCCAAATCACACCCGTGGCAACGAGAGCTGGTGTATAGTGAGAAGCTTAGTTTGACATGTATATGACAAGATAGCAAGTGTGTGGTGCGTGCTTACAAAGGTTTTGTGCCAAGCTCAAGTTTTCAGCCGGTCGTTTAAGGTCGCTAATACCTGCAATAACAAGAGCCTAAGAAAAAGAGTGTCAGCTCATCCGCTCATGAGGTGAATCGAGTAGTCTCTTTTTTTTACCCATTTCATGGCAGGAGCCCAAAAGTGGATCGTCTTTGGGCCAGCAGGCGAGTTGAGGAACTTTTGAAAGGCACTTTGTGAAGCAACAGCGGTCATAGCAAAGGGAAAACAGAGAGAGCGTAAGAGTAAAAGAAAAAGATAAAGGAAAAAAGAAGAGGGTATTGAGCTGCTACATAACACACACGTACACCGGATATAAGATCTGCATCCACACACACAACAAATGCGCATGGTAAGGTTTTACACTTCCCCCAGCTTCATCATCTAAATGCCGCTGCGGGATCAATTCCGTATACTACGCTCTTTTCCTTCCGCTTTCCCATTCCCTGGTGTCCCCATGTTGAACGCGCCCATCGACTCCATTCTACCATTGGACCCTGTTCTTATCTCTGATGCTTCGACATGAAGTTGGTGCTCTGCTCTCTCCAACTTGACACACGAACCACTTGATACCAATACATCGCTCTCAAAAGGCACGCTCGATCGATTGACTATTGTAAGACGTCTCTTTATTGATATTGGATAGTTCTGTTCAGCTAATTGCATTCATGTTGGCAGTGGATTTGCCAAGGCAACGACGAGTGGACATGATCGCGAAGGGTGGATTATCATCATCAACTAGGATGACGATCAAAGACATGTTTACAACGCGACATTCCTTCTTCTTGACGCGTATCATACAACAATGATGAATTCAGTGGGCAGATGTTTTTGGAAACAAGGGGACTGAGGCTGATACATGAGACGACCCAGTTGACCAGTATGCTATGTCTACCTTCGCACCGTTCTCGCATCTACAATCTGAGTCTACTTGGGTTGGTGAAATTCCTCATGCAGAGGTCGTTCGGATCAGAGACTTGCGTTGGAGTTGTGGTTGCCAGGAACATTCACCATCTTTATCGATGAAGATGCCAACGACTTGTCGACTCTTCTGAAAGAAACATCCACACAAACAACATGCCTTATTTCATGAAATTTGACGCCATTGCTTGATGATGGCTACAGTATTGCCACCTTGTTTATCTTGGATCCTGGTTTATGCAATCTTCAAAACCCAAGTTGATGTGAGTATCCTGGTGGATGGATGACCCTTTTCATGAGCAATCCATGTACTCATATTCATTATGATCTTTAGCAATTCATTGTTATCCTACTTTCATTGTCGTTGTTGTCATTGTGATGCTTGGCTGCTTTATTAAGGTAAATCCTAATCACTTTGCTGGATGAAGCAACTACTCATATTCCTTTGGATGTAGCTATCTCTCGAGATCCATTTGCAAGGTTGGATTGGGCGACACAGTGTGCGACAGTCTGCATGATGATGATAAAACGGCATCCAAGGTCACGTTTTTGATGAATTAAGGTGCTTACTCTTCGATTACGATACAACATGGATCCAACTGTCAAGTTACATGTCGCCCAAGATCATCAAGCGATGGCGGATCGGCTGGTCGATATTGGCGGTAGAAGCACAATACCATTTCAAAAGTATAGATGGGACGATGGAAGATGATTCTTTGGGGAAAGGTCGAAAGCTAGTGGTATGCTTCTTGTGTTGTAAAGAATAAAGCCCGATCCAATTCTCACGTATATCCTCAATGTTTGTAACCCCCGCTGCTACGCAACGTGACAAGCACTTGTTGTTCATTGTTCTCTCCTTCCTCCCCCGAAAAGACGCACGCACCTCCTTTTTTTAAAAACGCTCGGACAATGACAATTGGATAATGATTTTTGGAACGGCAAAACGTTTGTTGTTGTTTATGGAAAATGAGTATTGTAGGTTTCAGAACAACGCGGTGCAGGAGTACCACGTCCCCTGCTTGTGGTGGTGGATCGTCGAAGCAAAGTACTGGCTCTTTTGGTGGCGACGGAGGGTGCTCTTTGTAATGCTTTGAGCTTATTACCAGCTTGCTCACTCGGTAAAGGTGGCACGTTATCTGTTGCTGCGTAGTAAACGCCATCTCGATAATATCTTTCATAGTACTCCTTATCTATTTCATATCCATCAGCATAAACAAATATCGTGAAAACAATATAAAAAAACTTGCCTTTTGAGTCGTACTCGGGAAGGAAAGCTCGTCGTTTGGTATACTTTTCGATTTTCCAAATTTCTAACTGCTGCTTCAACTTGTCAATGAAACCGACCATGGTGTGTTTGTGTGTATTTGGTATAAGGAATGGAGATGGGGGCTGGTTGCTAAGGGGAGGGAAGCCGTTGTTGTGGAGAGGGAGGCTGTTGTGTATGTGCGAAAGCGGAAGTAAAAGATGTGTACGTAAAGGAAAAAGAAAACGAGTGCAAAGGATCGTCTAGAACTCACCCGAATAAGATTATCGGAGTCCCACAGGCAATATTGACTTGCACACTCACTCTTTTCGACCGCAAAAAGATGAATGATGGTAGTCGCTTGACAACCACTTTAAAAAGAAACACACGGCCAATGACAGCGCAACAAAAAGTGTCCTCTTGGTGGGTGACAAGTCAATTGTGAATGGCTTGCAAATGCTAAAAATGATTTTTGCGCTAGGATGTTTTTGGCCAGCTGCTGCTTTTGTTTACATTGAGCGCTTTGTGTTCGAGGTAACCCTTCATTGTGTACCAATGCAGCACCCATAAAAGGCTCTTCCTGGTCGTACGAATTTTAACAATCAATTCAAAAGGTACAACCATGATAGTGTCATTGTATCATTGAAAGGCTTGAATCCTATCCTCTTCTTCTTTGATGGAGGAGATCATGGCCGATATCCTTTTCGATCGGAGCACAACTTCGCGTATACAGATCTTCCATAAGCCGACCCTTTCAAGATAAAGTCATGATAGCCGTTGAGCCATGTCATCATCATCATCATGGCTTGAGAAGAGCAACGATAATCCAACTAAAAGCATGAGCTCCCATTGAACTATAGAATGATGGCACCTTTCATTATACGTATATCGTTCAGTGCTTGTAAGCTCAATCTAAAACCGCCGCTGTGTCAAGAATAGCATGAAACTAATTGCAAGCATAATAGCATACCAATGCGTACATAAATTTTTTGCCCCTGCCCCAGGTTCTTGGATTAGATTAGATCTACATTTGTGTATAATACATGTGCATACGCTTACGGCTTTGATGCTGTGCAACAAAGCGTATCCCGAGATCTTGGGTTACAAACATGAGGCATTATAGTCATTTGGATAAGCAAAAAGAATCCTTGTATTCTAGACCAGCTTAGCATACGGTGCAGAAAAATGATGACGATGATAAAAAGTGACGGCAAACGAAAGCATAATGCATACTGCAAAGAAGAAAAGAAAAAATGTACAAGTGAAAGAGGAAACAGGAACATCATAATACTAGAGAAACGAATGCGAGGTAGTGGTAATTGGTGGGTGGATCGATATATAAAAAGGGGGTTTACATGGCCCATTGGCTCGTGTGCATAAGCTTGTTGTAGTATGTGGTGTGTATGTGTGAGTGGTGTGAATAGATGAGACAACGACGACAAAGAGTGTGATGCAATGATGATGGAAGAAAGGAGATGCACACACAAGCTGAATAGGATGTCAAATATAGGGCAGTGATAATTAAAAGGGATGTGATTGCAAAAGGTGGTGGATAGGGACACGGCCTGTCCCGAATGCTGGTGTTGAAGGTATCGGGGCTGGGAGATGCCGGCTTGTGTTTGGTAAACTATCGGCAATGATAGCACTTAATGATGGTAATCGATCGTTGCTGGTGCTAATGCTATGTCGAGGACTCATATCACCAAGCGTAGAGGGTGGTGTTAATGGTGGAGCATCACTATGGTTGCTGCTGTTATGATGATAAGCAAACATGGAATTTTGCTGTGGTGGTGGATGTTGCTGAGTATAATGGTAATCTGCAAGTCCTGGTGGCGGGGTAGACACCGGATGTTCAAAATGGGATGATGCTGGTGTTGGCAATGTGTGTCGTTGTGGTGCCATTGATGGTGTGCAAGGAGGAGGAGATGGCATGGATGGATGTTGATGATGATGGTGGTGATGATGATGCTGTTGTACAAAAACAGGCTCACGTGCATGCATCACCTCCTTGGTTAAAGAAGGAGCCGCAGCCGTAGTAGGTGTAGATGCATACCAACGCCCCATATGGATACCATGCTGCTGTTGCTGTGGAGATGGTTGTCGGGGAGATTGCAATGACGGTGATGGTCGCCGAGAGGTAGCACCATCATCGGATGAAGGCGATGTTGTATGATCGAGTTTACGTTTTCTACCACCACTATTATGATAAATTCGGTTAACAATGCATGATCCTAGATTGGTAGTACTTGTTTTTAGCTTACGAAGTGAGGCGATGTTCCTTGCGAATACGCATCTTGACGCCCTGGTCACAAAATGTGCGCGATAAGAATGTTGCTTCATGCGGCCCAGGGAAGCGTTTTGGCAAGTAAACGGTGAATGCATCTGATAGCAGTGTCTTGCGATTTTGCACCGTGCCTCTAAACAACGAAACAATGTAACGTGAGCAAGGTATAAACATGATGCGAGATAATAACAACATACTCTGTGATTTCGAATAAGCTAAAGTGCAATCGGTATCTCCCTTCTTTCTTTACAGCGAGATCTCCAAACACAAAAAAGCCGCCATCCGAATTGTCAATGTCTCGGAGTCGATATAAAGATGATACGGTGGAGCCGGAAAGGTATTCTTGGGAGGGAAGCAATAGCTGAGATGGGTCATCATCTCGCACAATGTTGGCTACCAAATAGTAAAATGGGCTTTGGAGACTTTTCCTAAAGTCATGCAACACGTTAATGATTATGCACATGATAGGAGAGAACAAGGTAGACTTACTTGATGTCATCCTCTGAGCAGTTAAGCCATTGCATCTGTAGAATTGGGGGAGGATCGATCGGCCGTCGGTCTTTTGGTGGGGGGGAGAATGACACGGGTAAAACTTGAGTAAAAGCGGGCATCATGTATGTATGTCTTTTTGCTTAATTACCTCGTTCATTGGGAACGCTCATCTTGGCCCTTTCAGGTTGTTGACGAATAATGACATCGTATTCTCTATCATAGCATCGTCATTGCAATTAGCGAGATGTATCATTATGGGATAAATTAAGTTGTATGTACCTCCTGTCAGGGAGATCTGCCAATGAACTGGAGATAAAACGATAGGTACAGCTGCTAGCGGCACTCATGATTTTGTATCAGCCGTATGTGGATGGTTGTTCTTGTCAAGTATAACACGTTGGGTGATGTTGGATCTTTGGGGATATGAAAAGCTTCGAGCAAGAGAAAGCGTTGAGCTTTTAAAAGAAGGCAAAAAGAGAGGAAAGGAAAAAAGATGAGAGAAAGAGAGAGGTTGGACGTGCACCAAACAATTACAAAAAACAATACATGATTCGGGAAAGCACTTCCCCGTCGATTCAACACCGGTTCTGGGTAAAAAAAGGATGATGGCAATGATGCAGATGTCGGAAGACCTAAAAATTGACCTTAATTTGAATAAATTTACCCTAAAGGGTATGCCAAGACCTTCCCGGGAGATTTCAATCATCCACAAAAGGCTTGGTTCCATTTACTTGTGTATCTCCCTGCTCCCCGCGTCCGCCACTGATTGCTTCAAAAGCAGCGAATTACATTCATGACACCTCAAGATACATAAAGAATCGATACATAGAATAGCTGAAACATGATTTTTGTTGTTGAGTAGTTACGAATGCCATGGGTCTGTAATAGAATCAGCGACTTGAAACGTTGATGAATATCAAGTTGAGTTTTCTTTGTTGGTGTTGAAGCGATTCATAGTAATGAAGCTTGTGATACACAAACACCCTTTGTGTTCATGAGCGACAAGCAGATCAAATGCCAGGTTTGGTGAATATATTTTTAAACTGGGTCTATTTTCTTCAAGGGGGTAACCATGGCACATGTCTCTTATACGTTTGCACACGCTCTCGCACGCCATCATTATGATCATTGTATCTAACGCATACTATGATAGGGTTTTTTTTTTATCTTGCAGCGATTCCAACAGCAGTCTCCTTTTCTTGGCTGACACCGCGGCAATACCCGATGTGAAATTTCTGTTGCAGATTCATACCCACTGAGACGCAAGTGAGAAAATTCCAGGGCGAAACACTACCGGATCTACATGGCCATGATGGCAAAGCCTGATAACGTGGGGCCGTTGTTGTTGTTGTTTACTCCTGATGACCATTTTTCTTCATCCGATTTTTTATCGTGAGCGTCATCCATGTGGCTTCCTTGGTCGTTTTACATGTGGTGTGTGTTTTAAGCTTACGTGTGGTTTATCACCAGCCAAAGCAAAAGCCTTTACCCTGCTGCTGCCGGGGCCTCATTGACCCACGTGTACTATTATCATCCTTTGCAAAATGTTGGTTTGTGCGGAGTCGGTGAGCACACACATGTCCGTTACATACCACGTTCAGCTCTTGCCCTGACACTTGCCGTAAAAGGAGATGATCGCTATTTGATGATATAACCTAGTGCATCACATTCGATCAAACACATGTATGGATTAGCTATATGAAAATGCTCGCCATTGAATATGACACCGAAACAATAATAGCATCTCTATCATTCGTATAGCTTCTTCGATATCATTTACTTAACGTATCCATGTCTTTGAATTGTGAGAGGAGGCTGTTGCTAGGCAAACGAAATTGGTGGTTGCCATGGGTACCAAACACAAATGGACGTACAAGTGGTAACCAAGGCAACACCCTCTTGCCTTTGTGCTATAGAGGCTATGCTCATGATGCGGGGAAGTTTTGCTGTGATGTTGGTTGCTGCAGCACTTGACCAATCAGATTCATTTCGACCCCATGCATTATAATGAGCCAGGAGTTCACGGCTTGATTTGATACGAGGGACGTCCCTTCAAAGCACAATTGAGATTGAGTATACGACCTTCAACCATGGTTACCTGCTTGAACGTCAATGCGCAATATCCAAACACCAAAGTAATGAGCAATCTCAATGCATTCCACGTTCTAGGATGTGCTACCAAAGATAAAAATGCGATCATAATAAGCGTTCTTGCATAAAGGCCATTGATCACATTACGGCATGATCTTGTTTATTGAGCAGTAATTCTTGGTCACACATGTAATAGATATCCACTCGCCCAGTGTGAAATAGAGAAAATGTATTAAGGTTTGAATTGTTCGTCGACATGATGTACTCTTTATTAGAACGCGTATTACTATGAGTTGATGGAAAACCACTGCTAATGCTTAGCCCATTGCTGTATGATAACAACAATGGTTGCCCAGATGTGACCACGAGGAGGTGATTAGCTATACACATCCAAAAGGAAAATGGGCACCACGAAGGTGACAAAGAGGACACCATAAAGGTGATAGAGAGAGTTATCACGAAAGTGAAAGAGAGAGTCATCACGAAAGTGACAAAGAGGGCACCATAAAGGTGATAGAGAGAGTTATCACGAAAGTGAAAGAGAGAGTCATCACGAAAGTGACAAAGAGGACACCATAAAGGCGACAAAGAGGACACCATAAAGGTGACAAAGAGGACACCATAAAGGTGACAAAGAGGACACCATAAAGGTGACAAAGAGGACACCATAAAGGTGACAAAGAGGGACACCACAAAGATGCCAAAGGGGACACCAAAAAGATGCCAAAGGGGACACCACAAAAGGTGACAAAGGAGACACCACAAAAGGTGACAAAGGGGACACCACAAAAGGTGACAAAGAGAAAAAAAAGCGTCATCCTGTACCGAACGCGTAGTCTTATACCAAACAAAAACGAAGTTCCGATTTTCAAGGCGGCATATTAGTGGATGGATGTTGTCTTCCTCAAACACCGCTAAAAATGCAGATTTGAAATGCGCCAAAACTTGGCTTGATCATTGCGCTGGTGATGAAGTGGCGTGCATGGAGAGATCAATGCGATACCTTTTGATCTCGAAAGGCGATTACATTATGCTCTTGTTCCACTCACAATTAGTCACTCATTTCAGCTTCGTCTATCATCCATTGCTAATGTATACACGTCGTTAATTGTCGTCGTTGTCGTCATCATCGTCTTTGCTACATTGTCTTTCGGTTGGTAGCCGACGTTATGATCGAAGCGTATTGTAATCCCACATTGCATCAACTTTTGGGACCAGCCTTACGGTAAGCCCTCAGATTGACGTATGTTAAAACGGCCATTGGTCACTTTAATGCTCATAATGAGCAAAGAAAGCAAACATGGATCGTGCTGACGCCCGTGTAACGGCTTCTTGCAGCTTCAACAAGCATAGTTGATATTCGATGATCGGTCATGATACCACAGCAAGCATACAAGTCACTATCAACCATATGTAACTGCATGCTTATGATCATGGGGTCCATAACAACATTACGGAACGTAAAAAATGTCATATGCAAATGAACGGCACTTGTATGCTTATGAAGATTGGATACTTTGGTAGATGTAAGGTCGATCAAAAAGAATGATTTGAATAGTAGTACTTACATTATCACGGGAACGTTTTGTTGTTTGGATGCGCGATGACCATGCGGCACTGCAGCTTGTTGAGATACGACACAATAGTCATGCACATTTCACGTGTGCCTTACTTGCCGACAGCAGCACAATGGAACGACCGATTTTATTTCCCGCCGTGTCTGTGCCCTGCCCATAATGGATCATGCACCCGCGTTTTCGCCATTATTACGTACTAGGCATCTTTATTCATTGCTTTTGATCAAATCATGGATCGTTACGAGTGAAAAGCTTATACAACATTATACACGAATATGGATAAATGGCAACCTGGAAATGGGATATGCATTACATACGCTGATGTCCGACACACCATGTTGACATGTCGTTCTATCGACCCAAATGACAAAGCAGAAGCACCACATGCCCCCTGCTGGGCCTCATCTGCATTGCATTGCTTGAACCCTTCTTCATCGCATATTCACATTATCACATATTACGCGGGTTCCACTTTGGTAATCAGTAGAGCATCGCCATTCTTCTTATTCTGCTCGTTTATGTTTATTCTTTTTTGCTATGGTCATGATCACCCATTACGGCGATTGTAAAGATAGGCATGATAACGTTTTTTATACGTGTACATCTTGATTGTATTATAAACTAAAGTTTAACTATATTACAATGACTGCTGCTGCGGGAGATTGAATGAAGATTAATAGTGGTGGGTGTCAGCCGGTAAGCGAGATCTTTCTCACACTCCTACTCGCATCACGAAACAATACCAGTATATGCATGGCTGATCAGTAAAGTCATTACGACACAACTTGAATGCATTCATCCTATCCACTTGCTGGCTACTTACTTGAAAAAATAGGGCTATAATGAAAAGAAAGGCCACCTGTCATTATCATGACATAAAAGGCACAGCCAATTTGACTATGCAAACAGACGCCCTGTATTAGAAATGCATGCTGACATCAAGCAGTTGCCCGTTTACTATCATTTGCTCCGGAGTAGTGTTCCAGACAAAAGCTGCTTGCCAAGCTCACGTGGTTACAGCATTGGCAGCGTCACACAAAATGGTCATCCCACCCTGCTCACAACGCCCATTTATGTCTTTCATTCTTCTTTTGGGGAATTTACTGCGAGAGATGATAAGACAACAATATCATACACGCCATAGCAAAGAAATCTCTTTTCTACCCCTATTGTGCAGCTTTTGTTTTTATTCAAGGGATCATGTTGGATCATTAAAAGGGTCAAGGGGCTAGTACTACTACTGCTGCTGCGAGGAGACGACATAATGAGCGCTATTGTGTACCCCGTTACCTAACATTACAGGAGGGTCATGTTTACCAAAATGTGCCCATTTTGTATGCAGCGATGTTGATTATTGCATAAGCAAGGAATGGATTGTGTAGTTTGGGGGTAAGCGATAAACGTTAATAATGGGAATACCCAAAAGGAATATGCGAAAGAGAAGTGGAGAAGCATACCTTTTTTATCAAGAGACCGAACATCGCTCATTCATTCTTCTACTATGGTGGTTACAGTTGCTGAAGATTTTCTCTCCCCTTGGGCAAACGATGAATGAGGGGGGTCAATAACGGGTTGATTGTAGCTAAAAAATTAGAATGAGACCCAATGTTTCTTCTGTGGTCCGCGCACATACGATTTTTGACTATTCTTGGGCAGTAGTTTTTGTACCCTGAAAGCTGTTTCGCGCGACACGGCATTCTTTGCCCATCTCATCTGCCCCTGAATTGACCATTGGGCCTTTGTATTTTATTAACCTTTGATCAGTTACCATGGATACGTATATACACACAATGAAATGTTACATGATCGCTGGTATGTGTGACAGATCGGCAGAGCAGTGCAACAGCATGGGTAGTGCAAAAAGGCAATGCACTCCCCACACCCCCAAATTTTCCACACCAAGCTATCCCCGCATATAATCCACTTTCCACTATCCTCCCCCCAATGTCACAAATGTGATGGGTACTTGGATGTCAAATGAGCGTCAAATAATACAACAGGCACTGATGCATTAGAAAGGCGTGGGTAAAAGGAGATACTTGATGTTGTTGCATTGTATGTATGCGCCGTAGTATAAGCCTGTCTGCTGCAGCAATCGGGCATCAATCACCAAAAAGGGGGAAGCATCAATGAGTGTAAAGTGGAAATCGACGATTTTCCGATCGCGAGACTTAATCCAGCCAACTTTTTTCATGTACATGTGCTGACCCTATAAAGTAATCAGCGGGCAGGTCCAACTAAAAAAGTCACTGCACAGACGCTGCTCAAAGTCGACGAATCACTATAAAAGTAATGCACGTCCACCAGTATGACCATGCTCTCTCTCACACACACGTCTTTTTTCTTTTTCGCTATTCACTGACACCCCTTATTCACTTGCCATACTACATCTTGTTGCTTTTACATTTACACGCAAACTCGATCTTTTCATCTTAAACATGCCATCCGAGAAATGCAAAATGATGCGCCAAGTTTTCTTTGGCTCCTTCAGCGCTGTAGCGCCTTATCGTATGTATACCCTGTCCCACATAAACAAAAACTCTAGTTGCAAGGAACGCACATGTTGTGTCCCAACGTGATCTAACCAGCTGTATCTCTCTTTTTCTCATAGCCACAGACGACCGGATGTGTCGAATGGTCCATCATCATCAAAACAATCAATTACCGTGCACCCGATGTGATCATGATGCGGCTTTGGCGGATCGACGATCAGCTCACAATGCTCTGGAACGTCAACGACGCGAACATCTTAACACGAAATTCCAAGAACTTGCTCATGCCTTACCATCTTTACAAAATATTCGTCGCCCAAGCAAAACAATGATCGTATCCAAATCACTCGATTTTGGTAAGGTGTCAACATCTTGGTCATTTTGAGCTATCAATCGGTTGACATGGTTACGCCTTTTGTCATATAGTTGCTGCAAGCATCCATCGCGAAACAAGCTATATGGCCGAGATCCTTCAGCTACGACGACAAAACGAACGACTACGTAAGCAAGCATCCACGCTTTCACAATTTCTGATCCTCGATGATCCACTTGCACCACCCTCTTACACAACCATGCCCGATGTTTGCTATCCTTTGACATCCCCAACATCAACAGCAATGACTGAAAAGAACAGCAGCGCACAATACATGTGCTAAATCATCACGCAGGGCATGCCCTGTTCGAATACCTTTCGCTCTTTCTCTCTTTTACATGCCCCAACCCCGCACATAATTCATGTTAAGCCCACACCTCCATCTTCTTTTTTTGTATAGTCCGCCTCCCACATGCATCACACTTTTCGCTTTTCTTTGTAACTTTTTTTTCTTCTTCCTATAACGTTTCTTCCATATATTGATTATTGGAATTTACAATGCATTTGTTATTAATACATGCCACGTATGTGAGCTCGTACAAAATACACACAGACATCATCGTGCAACCTTAGCCAATGTCCCGAAATTGCACGTTCTTTAATATGCCGATCATTGACTTTATTGTTACCACAAGGTTGCACATCATGCTGGGTAAGTCGCGCGCGCGGGTGCTTGTCCACTTTTAAAAAACGATCCTACGTATTCATTATGCAATGCTGTTGCTCAAGAATGACCCCATGATAGACTTGCAAGCCAAAAAATTATCAGGTCAGGCTGCTGATCCTTGCCATGTCCGGTATCTTGTGTCCGAAACAAAGATAATGATGATGACACGTCCCTCCGCCGAAGAATGGTCTCTTGTTGGTTCTATATTCGTCGTGCATTGTATCCACGTAATCAGAATGCTGGTCTTCTCGATTGATTAGACTTTTTACCCCCATTCGTCCAAGTAACCCTTTTCCCCCCTCTTCTACCCTCATTCAACATATCACGTGGCCCATTGTGTGGTTGTAGTCATAGGATGTTTATGATGCTTTTGTGGATCTCCACACCATACTATTGCATACAGTGTTTGACGTTGTACAGCAGCTATGTGGGTGGGTGGGGTTGGATCAATGACAGCTGGATATATAGGTGCATGCATATTGGTTTACTGGAATGTCTAGTGTGAAACATGTTTCTACAGGCTCAATGATGTGCACAATGTTGCTGATTTTGTCCAAGAGACCAAAGCCCCATGTCGTCATCGTATTCCTCGTGTTCTTCATCTTCCTTGATCCCTTCTTGAGCTTCCTCTCACCAGCGCCAATGACACTCAACAGCAATAATGGTAATGGCACCCTAGTAGGAATAGCACCACAAGCTTGCTCAAGAACCTATAAATAACAATCAACTATTCCGATCCAAAGAATCATAATAAAAGCCTTTTCTTTACCTCTTCAAAGTGTTTGCCATCGAGGGTCTGGAATAGTAAAAAGATAATACGATCATTCTCAAGAACCCAACAAGTTCCCTTGACGTCTTCAAGAATGGGAGCGGCTTTGTCACCAGGAATGAACAAAAGGGCAACAACGAGGTACTCGATTCACCAATGGCAATAAAAGGCAACTTCCAAGTGATCTGCTCTTCAATTCCAAAGCGTCTGTTGTTGTGCGCACCACCTTGTTGTCAAATCGGCATCCTTTGCTTAAGATCAACGCATCTGCTCCACCAGTCCTTTTGACAGCTCCATCCAAGCTTGATAGGTCGTTTGTCCAATGACGGCTTTAGCTTGCATAAATCAGGATGCTTGGTCGAAAGTCTTAATGATCCTGCCACTGTGCTCTTGCTGTACGGAAACACAACTGCAAGGGGACGGGGATTCCACAATGAATCCTGTTGCACCTTCTTGCCATGGATATTGCCTATCTCCACCAGTATCCTCGTTGGATCTCGTTGTGTCATAATAATGTAGCCGAGCCCATTCTATTCCTTTCGTAAGTTCACTTGAAGATGACGTATCCTGGAATGACACCTTACCATGAGGTATTTCTCAATAGCATCTTTGCATCGAACAACTCTATCTCCATGCCATCCATATTGTGCTGCTGCTGTCTCATTGTAAGCAACAGGTCTTGCTTTGTAAATCCAATGCTATGCGTACCAATGAAGCAATGTCCAGCATTCTTTGCGTTGAGACAGTCTCTTGTTACAGCCACAGGTACCACCATCCAACGTGCATAAACTACCATAAACTCAATGTAAGATAACAAGGACAGTCTTCGCCTTCGTGCCAACATACCCAACAGCGGTTCTGTAAAGACGTATTCCTTGCGCGAGCCATGGAGCGAATACACACGATATCCCTTTGGAGTTTGTACGAGCAACAGAATAGTACCCTACATGCGAACTTTAGTCCCTCAATGTCCAACTTGGATAATAAAGTAATGAAGCGATTGAACGTACATGTCGTATAGGAATGGAAGCTTGAGCCATGGGTAGATCGCGTGCGTACTTGCTGCAACTGGAAAGTTGACCACCACCTGTTCACGCGTTGACGCTGTGGAATGAAGGCAATGGCTATAATAGTTAAAGGATTGTATGTTGCAAGTGGAGTTAACCTTAACTTACGTTGTGAAGCGGGAGTGGAGAAGAAGGGGTTCCTTTTCTTCCTTCTCGTTGTTCTCAATTTGTGCACGCGCTCCCATCCCCACCCCGCCTGTTACAGTTACAGCTGTAAATGTGTACCTCAACAACATCCTATACATTCAAATCAATATCATCTCGATCCACTACTTGAGAATTCAATTGAGCATAGTCCCCGTAATCAAGCTATCCATGATTTTACTGTGCGGGATTGGCGTCTATTAGGTCCGTGCACCTCAATGCAGCTCCACCACTCACCTTGTACAACCACCATCCTCTGACACCCCCTATCAATCATATAAAAAAGGTCATGTAAATCCATTGTCATTCTCATTGTCATAATGGACACCTGCTTCATTGTTGAATCCTTGCGCATAAAGAGTCCACACTGCCCAAACAATCAACATCATCCTATTTATGCAGCAACCTGTCAAGGACGCGTGTGTAACCACTACGTGTCATTCCACTCAGCTCTTCACCTTGCTGATAAAGCGCGCTCGGCACCATCCATCAAGAGGAAGTAAGTCCATCACGCTTACAGAATAGGTAAAACATATAGGTGTCCGTATCTCTAAACTTTACAATCAAACGTGGGGGACTTTAATAGAACAAAGCTGCTCGTCTGGGTCAAAGGAATCATGTGTCTTGGCTGGTAGCGACATTGGGTGATTCTAGGATTGGCCACCACGATCGTGAAAGCTGCACACAGGATTCCTTTGACCCTGACGAGCAGCTTTGTTCTATTAAAGTCCCCCACGTTTGATTGTGAATTTAGAGATACAAGTACCTTTATGTTTTACATATGCTGTAAGCGTGATGCTATATGAAAAGAGTTCGTTGTTCATTGTAAAGTAGAAAGATTAAGATGCAGCAAAAGATGCAGATGGACGTCTTTGTGTAACCCAGCCGATTTGCATGAATGGAAGGGTTGATGGATGATACTTTATACACTATTCAATAAGCTCATCATTGGCAGCTAATAGCCAATTCCTCCCAGTCACCATTGTTTCCCAAACCAATACATGTGAACGATTCTCCTGCTCCAGCCCATCATTCCCATCATTGAAGTTTCTTGATCCGAGGGGATTTGATTGAGCTACGCCCAAACAAAGAATACGTCAATTCTTGAAAGACAGACCCTGCGAATGTCTCCGTCTTTCAAACTTTTGGACGCTCCCATTCCAAATTTTCAAATGAAGCGTGAAGTTTTTATTAGAAAAAGTTTATCAGCATGCTCGAGAGCACCCTTCTGACCAATTTTCAAGTTGGAAGCAGGCAACTTCGGGGCGGTGGGCCGTCCGCTCTTTATTTCCCTTCATCCACCATTTGGATCGCCCCGCATTTTAAATCTTTACAGTGAAGCCTGCAGGTTTGAATTGAATGAAGTTGATCAGCATGTCGCAGCGAACCTTCTGACAAAGTTTCAAGTTCGAAATGGCGAATCCCAAGGTAATACATAGTATTTCGGTAAATCATGAATCAGGCGCTGACCTCCATTTCCAACTTACATAGTAAACCCACATTGCACCCTCCCCTTCCAAATTTTCAAATGAACATAAGATCTTTTTTAGATCAACGTGATCAGCATGTCCAAGAGCATCTTGTGTGAAAGTTTCAGGTTCGAGAGGGGTAATCTCATAATCAAGGTTTGATGTATAGTGTACATGGATTTATACAAGAGGTGTCCGCCTATTTAATTTCCACTTCTTCCACTCCCACTTTATCTTCTCTTCCTCCCAATCTCAATTGTTGGCCCATTCGAGTATACAACTACCGCCTGCGAACGATTGCCCTGCTTCAACCCATCATGTCAATCCTACAACTCTCTTGATATGAATGTCTTTGACTGAATGGCAAGTCCATGGCGTGTACACAGCCTTTTGTCACTCTACTACAACACACGCTCTGACGCGCTTCCCTGCCGCAATCCAATGTAACAGCATTCAATGCACCAGTTGCTATTAACAAGCTCTTTACTCCATCATATCCCACAGCGTTCTTTACTTGCAGCAACGCGCCTTACAGCCTTTTCGCGTGAACAGCAGATAGCCATTGTATAGAAACAACTTTATTTATATGTAGCAACTTGCTTCAATACATACGAATTACAATGGATATGGATCTGAATGATGCAATGCTTTGGTACATGTGATGGAAGGAAGTGGATTCATTGACAGGTTTGGTTCGCTTGACCCATTTAGAACGTGATGTCTAGTTTGAATGACGCACTATCAGCCATCAACTACGCCACAATACAAGCAGTCTTCAACTGGTTGAGCTGCGATGGAAAGTGACTCAAGAAGAGAGGGACCAAGGATCGATGGGAAAGGGAGCGCATCAGCAGCGATATTAGTTTGCAATGGTTATGGATGGAAGGATGCGATCAAGTGCAGTGATGAGAAGTCGTGGAATGTTGCTTTGGTTACTTGGCGCGTCATCAGCAGGAACGATCGATCGTTTCACGTGAATACGGCTGAGGATGGTGATGGATTGGATGGAATTGAGAAAAGGCTTATATCTTTATTACGATATTATCAAATAGTGCACAGAAAAAGAACGCAAACGAAAGGAGGTGCTTCACAGCAATGGATGAAGATATTGGGATACTGGAGCCAAAGCATACAGCACCTCATTGCAACCATGTATAAAGGTGATCATGGCGACAGCAATCAAGAAAGGATGACGCAATTATCCCTGGTGACTATATACAATGTGCTTCGCCCATAGCCTATTCAATTTGGATATATTTTTCCCTATGTATCTTGTATCTACTTGATAAACATCCACAATACCGTGTCTACGTGTTCTTCGACTTTTTATTAAATGAAAATTGGATCCAACATAATACTTGGGTATCCTACTATTAGCTCTGATGTGCAAGGGGTAGATCACTTGGTTGTTTTCTGCATTGAAAGGGGGACAGCAAATTGAAGGGTGGAAAGCGAGATATCATATTTGGTAAGGGGGTTACATAATAGGTTACACAAGTTGGTTCAGGAGTGGAGTTGCATAACCCATTGACGGATTCATGTAATGCGCACAGACCTAATAGCTTAATTACGAGGGCTGTTCTCAATCGAAGACTTGGAGCAGTGGTCATTCTATGGAGCTAAGAGCATAGGATATTGTTGAGGGTACGTATAAACAGTGATAGCTGCAAGCGGGGTGGCATGGAGTGCACGAATTGGAGCGAACAGGAGGAACAAAGAGACCACTCTTCTTCACTTCCACTTTACAAAAAGGTAAGCTCGTCTCCATTTTACAAACTACAACGCGTTAATTGCTGGCATCTCTACACAAACAGCGTCCATTGGGTTGAACATAGGTCAATGGCGACACTTTCCAGTTGCAGACATTCAACAGCAAGTACGCGCGCGATCTGCCCATATGACTCAAGCTTCCATTGCAATACAAACATGTACGTTCCATCGCTGCATTACTTTATTATTCAAGTTGGACATTCAGGTTCTAAAGTTCACGTGTAGTTTGCTGTCCTCGCGTTCATACGAGATTCCAAAGGGGCGTCGTGTGTCGTGTATGCTTTCCATGGTTGTCATCAAGGAGGGTCGCAACCTATTGTTACTATGGGTATGTCGACATGAAAAGCGAATGCTATTGTTACCTTACACTTCATTTACTGTAGCTTGGACACGTTGGTTTATGGTACTCTCTGGCAGCAAATACAATTGATATCAAAGCAAGAACGCTGTACGCTGGCTCAATGGTATGCGTGGTATTGGATCTACAAAGCGAAACCGTTAATTAACGACACTTACAGTGAAATGCGGCAAGACAATATGGATGACATGGAGATACGGTTTTATTTGAGGCATTGATGCTATTGAGAAATACCACAAGGTAAGAGGTTCATTGTGGGATTCATTGGATTCAAGTGGACTTACTAAACGCCATACAGTGGCAGAGCCTCTTTCGGCGATACTATTATTGGTCACTGCTGCACGTCAAGGATGTCATTGTATAGTACTATGCTCTCTGGGGAATTTTGGCCCGGAAACAGTGTGACTCAAGATGCGATGGCAAGGCCAATTTGAAAAGGCATCCGTGCACACGGCCTCCATCCAAGTACGGCTATTGATTTCCTTGCCTACAGAGAGAAGGTGTGATATCTCTCTTATGATGCCAATTTCAGGATCCAATGAGAGTGTAGTACATATGGTGGCACTTGGCGCTGCAGGTTGATTATTGTATTGCCTTGGAATGGTGTATTTGGCTGCAATTCCTTGTGATCACCACGGCTCAGGTATGTATGACTCTCATGCTTTTTGGGGACCTTTGCTGAAACGCCTACCATTATTATTTAGAGGGACCATTGCAGAGAGCTACTTGTCTTTTGGTGCTTTGGAGTTTACAAGATCACAGCTATGAATTGCTAAGTATTGTTGGATGAGTTTGGACAATTGTTTATGGTGCATCTTCTTTGGCAGGTGAATCATGTCAGCCATGGGGGAAGTGTTTATGTCTTTTGGTGGTGTCAACCTTTATTGCGTCTCGGGTGGTTGGTTACCAAGCAACGGGCGATTTCTCTGGAAGAGGTCCGCCAATGCAAGACTTTAGGAGTGGATTGTATCAGCAACAACAACAGCATCCATATCGTTGGTTCCATATCAAGCCTTATCCCATCATCTGGTTCTTCTCGTTATCGGCAATTTGGGGAACCCTCCTGAAACAAAGGTCCCTTATCGATCGATCATGTCAGCAACAAGGAGCAGGTTTATACCTTTGGCGTCAGCAAGCTTTCGATCATCTCGTGGTTCTGATTATCAGCAATTCCTTTGATGGATCTCTACAAATTATACGCGTCTTATGGATGGATAATGCCATCACTAAGCAATGAGAGTCCGCGCTTTCGACATCTCTGGTGTTGTCACTGGCAACATTTATGCACTTCCCTCAAGGCATTCATCGTCAAGCTGCATTCGATTTCCAATGAAAACGATTGCCATTCACATCGCCTTTTAGCCATATGTACGTCACTCCGCAGCTAGGATCTGGTTTGGGCTTTCGATGCACAATGCTTTCTCGATTTGAATGTGGCCTTGGGCAGCAAGGATTGTCTCGTTGTCTCCTCTTTGTATGGGCTCTTCGGCATCATGTAAGTATGCTCTCTTGGTGGTATCAATATTACTCAACCTTCTCACTGCATATGCCCATAAAGCATCGTTCCACCTTCCGGGCCGAGTGCCACCGTAGCGGGCCTTATCACCAAGAGAATGATTGCAAGATCGGCTTGATTTGGATATCAGCAGGATTTCGTGCATGTTGGGTATCATTGGTAATAGAGGATGATCCGTTTTTTGGCTCCAATCCCAACCAACATCCTCTTTTATTATAGTGTGCGGACTATTCAGCAATCTACTTGTCTTCTGGTTCTTTGATTTTCAGATGAAGCTGTCATTGAATGTCGACATGTTTTCGTGCATATGGCTACCATTGGTAAATAGTGATCCATTCGTTTCACGCCTGCTTTTCAACCTCTTTCGTTTATTGTAGTATGTGGTCTACTCAGCAAGCTATTTTCTGGTTCTTGGGTTTTCATGAATGCAGCTATCATTGGATGTCAACATGTCTTCGTGCATACATGGCTATTATTTGGTAAATAGTGCGATTCGGGTTATTTGTTCGAGGGCTAATACTCACATGAAACCTCGTATTGTCGTTATCAGTTCAAGTGTAAAGGATATTGTTAAGGCACACACTGTTACAAGCGGGGCGGCGTGGGAGTGCACAAACCAGGAACAATGAAAGGAACACCTTCCCAATTCCCGCTTCACAACTATGCAAGGTAAGACCAACTCCGTGATTTACACTCTCCACAACGCACCACTTCTGGGCATTGCTGGCCATTGCACACCGTCAATGGGTGAACAGGTGGTCAAGGGCGAAGATTCAGTTACAACAAGCACGTGCGCGATCTACCCATGACACAAGCTTCCATTCCAATACAAACATGTAAGTTCATCGGCGTAATTCCTTTTATTGTTCAAGCGAACGTTGTGGTACTAAAGTTCGCGTGTAGGTTGGTGTTGTCTCGTCTATACAAGACTCACGAGGCGTCGTGTGCATTCCTTACCGAGTTGTCCACAGTGAGAGTCCTCAAGACGCGTTTACATTGCCTCTTTTGGGTATGCTGACAACAAAAGCATGTGGGTTGGTTTTACATGTTATCTTTACATTACATTTACTGTAGCTTGAATATGCTGATGATGGTACCTCTGGCAGCAACGGGATACGGATCTCAAAGCAAGAATGCTGTACGGCTGGGTCAATGGTATGCATGGTATTGGATCTACAAAGCGGAACCTGACTAACGACACTTACAGTGAAACAGCAGCAAGACAATATGGATGACATGGAGATACGGTTTTATTTGAGGCATTGATGCTATTGAGAAATACCACAAGGTAAGAGTGTCTAATAGGATTCATTGGATTCAAGTGGACTTACCAAACGCCATACAGTGGCAGAGCCTCTTCGGCGATACTATTATTATCACCGCTGCACGTCAAGGATGTCATTGTATAGTACTATGCTCTGGGGAATTTTGGCCCGGAAACAGTGTGACTCAAGATGCGATGGCAAGGCCAATTTGAAAAGGCATCCGCTGTGCACACGGCCTCCATCCAAGTACGGCTATTGATTTCCTTGCCTACAGAGAGAAGGTGGATATCTCTTATGATGCCAATTTCAGGATCCAATGAGAGTATGGTACATAAGGATGGCATACCTTGGCGCTGCAGGTTGATTATTGTATTAAGCCCGGACGGTGTATTGGTTGTACCCTTGTGATCACCATGGTTCAGGGCGTCGTGTGTCTTCCTTACCGAGTTGTCCACAATGAGAGTTCTCAAGACGTCTTCACATTGCCTCTTTTGGGTATGCTGACAACAAAAGCGTGTGGGTTGGTTTTACTTGTTATCTTACATTACATTTACTGTAGCTTGAATACGTTGGATGATGCTACCTCTGGCAGCAACAGGATACGGATCTCAAAGCAAGAATGCTGTATGGTTGGCTCAATGGTATGCATGGTATTGGATCTACAAAGCGAAACCTGTTAATTAACCAACCTTATCATAAAACAGCAGCAAGACAATATGGGTGACATGGAGATACGGTTTTATTCGAGGCAATGATGCTATTGAGAAATACCACAAGGTAAGATGTTCATTATATGGGATTGGTTGGATTCAAGTGGACTTACCAAACGCCATACAGTGGCAGAGCCTCTTTCGGCGATACTATTATTATCAAGGCTGCACGTCAAGGATGTCATTGTATAGTACTGCGCTCTCCTGGGGAATTTTGGCCCGGAAACAGTGTGACTCAAGATGCGATGGCAAGACCAATTTGAAAAGGCATCCGCTGTGCACACGGCCTCCATCCAAGTACGGCTATTGATTTCCTTGCCTACAGAGAGAAGGTGGATATCTCTTATGATGCCAATTTCAGGATCCAATGAGAGCATGGTACATATGATGGCATACCTTGGCGCTGCAGGTTGATTATTGTATTGCCTTCGGATGGTGTGTTTGGTTGCAATTCCTTGTGATCACCATGGTTCAGGGCGTCGTGTGTCTCCCTTACCGAGTTGTCCACAATGAGAGTTCTCAAGACGTCTTCACATTGCCTCTTTTGGGTATGCTGACAACAAAAGCGTGTGGGTTGGTTTTACTCATTATCTCACATTGCGTTTATGGTAGGTTGAACATGTTGGATGATGGTACCTCTGGCAGCAACAGGATACGGATCTCAAAGCAAGAATGCTGTATGGTTGGCTCAATGGTATGCGTGGTATTGGATCTACAAAGCGAAACCTGTGAATTAACGAGACTTACAGTGAAACAGCAGCAAGACAATATGGAGATACGGTTTTATTTGAGGCAATGATGCTATTGAGAAATACCACAAGGTAAGTGTGTTCATTGTGGGATTGGTTGGATTCAAGTGAACTTACCAAACGCCATACAATGGCAGAGCCTCTTTCGGCGGTACCATTATTATCAAGGCTGCACGTCAAGGACGTCATTGTACTATACTTTCCTGTGGAGCTCTACATGTTGTGCCCGGGGACAGTGCGACTCATGTTGCGGCCTCAGGGATTTAAAAATGCATCCTCTGTTCGCACGGCTCCATCGTTTTACGGCTATTGATCTCCTTGCCTTTAGAGAGAAGATGGTATCTCTATTGATGCACTTCATCGCGTCGATCCACAGGAGAGTACCGGTACTATGACGTTTCTTTGGCTGTGCGCTTTGATTATTACTATACATCCTGATGGCCTATTTGGTTCCCAAGTCTGCGGGTGATGATTGCATGATTCAGGTATGTATGACTCTCATGCTTTTTGGAGACCTTTGCTGAAACGCCTACCATTATTTAGAGGGACCATTGCAGAGATCTGCTTGTCTTTTGGTGCTTTGGAATTTACAAGATCACAGCTATGATTGCTAAGTATTGTTGGATGAGTTTGGACAATTGTTTATGGTGCATCTTTTATAGGTGAATCATGTCAGCCTTGGGGAAGTGTTTATGTCTTTGGTGGTGCCAACCTTTATTGGGTCTCGGGTGGTTGGTTACCAAGCAACGGGCGATTTCTCTGGAGAATGTCAGCCAATGACGTCTTTTGTGAGTGGATTGTATCAGCAGCTAGCAACAGCATCCATATCGTTGGTTCCACATCAAGCTTTACCCTATCATCTGGTTTTCTTGTTATCGGCAATTCGGTGGGCGTCCTGAAATGGAGTTCTCTTATCGATTGATCACATCAGCAGCAAGGAACAACTTGTATATCTTTGATATCAGCAACCTTTCGATCTTCTCGTGGTTCTGGTTATCGGCAATCCA
Source organism: Lichtheimia ornata (assembly GCF_029851405.1). Taxonomy (NCBI): domain Eukaryota; kingdom Fungi; phylum Mucoromycota; class Mucoromycetes; order Mucorales; family Lichtheimiaceae; genus Lichtheimia; species Lichtheimia ornata. Next base: position 395,271 of record NW_026695334.1, read on the forward strand.
TTTGATGGATCTCTGCAACTATACGTGTCTTATGGATGGATCATGTCATCAACAAGCAATGAAGTCCCGCGTTCAAATCTTTTGTGTTACCAAGTCATTCATGCATCTCGTCAAGGACTCCATCGTCAAGCTGCATTCCATACCCAATGAAAAAGGATTGGTATCTCATTCATATCGGCTATATCTCTGAGTGTACTCCCTTCCGCAGATAGTCTGAAAGTATCTTGTGTGTGAAAAATGTGTGAAGCTTGAAATGTAAATTCCTTTTACCCCATCATCATTTATCCTAAATACAACATCATGATGGTAATAATGATCTATTTGCACCAGTTAATTGCGGCAACTCATCTCATTTTATTGACAATCTTTAAGGCCATCATCCTTTCTAGAACCATAACCACCACTACCACGCTAATAGCTACATAATACAATCATGGATACCATCATCTTTTGACCAAGGTCCAATCATCCAAATCTTTACCAGTGTTGCTTCCATGCCTGGAATCTCGCCTGAACAAATGATGACCCTGGTTGGATAAACAAGTTGTTCGTCCCAGAGTGCTCTTGATCTTGTCACTGTTCCCTTGTTGCTATAGAAAGATAGATCCACCAATGCCCTGTGCCTTGTGAAATAACCTTACCATTTTCATCCTGTTTGATACCTCCATCATCCATCATTGCCCAAAACCTTTGGTGAATCATGTCATGTCATCAATGTTGCGTGCTCGATGATTGCTTTTGCCGAACCATTGATACCAGTATATCCATGTAAAAGCACTCCTTGTGATCATTGCCATGGGATCGTCCAACGTAGCAAGGCCAATTTGAGATACGCCTTATATCATCCCCTTTTGCCTTGGATCTTGTGCAAGGGAGTGAACGATACCTTGTTAGTATTCTGGGCGTTTAATAAAAGCAGCAAGAAGTGTTTGGACATACCTGATTGTTTTGTTCCAGTCATGGGTGGATCGCGGTTACTCTCTTGGTCAATGAGGAAGGAGCATGGGGCACCTATCGCTGTTTGACACGCTCCATCTTTCACCGTTGACGTTGTTGTTGTTGCGATGGAAACGGCATCAGTGAGTGCTCTGGAGGAGTCGGCGTTGAGTAGGTGCTGCGAAGAAAGAAAAACGCCGCCATGGAAACCAACCTGCCAATTCATATACAGCTGTGGATATACACAAGAAGAAGGATTTCAACGCATCTGTATATGTGTGTATGATAATATTAGTTACGTGAATGATTCGTATTTTTTCTGCTACAATGATGCCTCAATTCATACCTTACACAAAGGGACTACCTTGACTGTCTCCGATTAATATCACCTAAAACTCAACCACTGCTGCTGGTGATCCGTGCACGCTTCACGCATTCCCACCTTCCCCATATAGCAATGACCCAAGGTACAAGAAGTGTGTCTTTATGTATGTCTTTTATCGTGAACATGGTGTAAAGAAGGCAATGACTGCTGTAACCCATATATGGTATGTTGGTGTCACGCTCGTTTTCAGCCGCAGCAACCATCCGCAGTAACGGCTATAAAAGAACCGCCTTTTTCCTTTTCTTTTCTTTACCCTTCCTTTCCAACGAGGTTTTGGCGCGTCAAGACCCGGCACCTGATTCGAGGGATAGTTGTAGGGGGCTCCAACTACTTCTCTCAGTCTTCAAAAAAGGTACAAGCGGTGTCCCCAGCACTGCACCTTGTCGACCTGATATTGGTGCCCACAGGTAGAGGTGGGGATGGTTGAGCAGCGACCTTCTCGTGGTCATCCCTGTGAGTACTTGGTCTTTTGGCTCAAGGAAACCAACAGCTGCTTCTTTATAGTCCTAGTATTAGTATTATGATAAATAAACTTGTCTTTTAAATACACATACATACTCTTGCCTCTTCACATGTTCTAAAACGCGTTGCCAAAGTAACACTTGGCTAATCGTTGCTGTGATCTTGGTTGCCAAGCAACACCTGTCTGATCGTTGCTATGATCTCGGTTGCCAAAGTAACCCATGGCCAATCGTTGTTGTGATCTAAAGGAAAGGTAACTTGAACCTCACGTTCGATTGTAGCCATGAGCGAGTGGTGCTGTTACAGTGTGCCCACTTCTTGGCTGTTACAATGCTTTGTGCTTGTTCGCTTTTGATTCTCCCTCTTCCACACATACAGCTGATTTCCCAAAAGCTTACATACTTTTAGCCATATACCCCAACTACCTCAACCTTGTTGTCTTCAGAAGCTCAATACACACGCCTTGACAATAAAGATGCTATGTATGTTACTATGGTTACTGCCTCATCTTAGTACAGTGCAAGTTGCCAAGTCAAGCACACAAAAGCATTAGTAAACTCTGGTATCATTAGTACAAATTTGGCCAATAGAGCTGTCAAGTTAACCGATACTCAACATTCGTAAAAGAATATAAACAAAAAGCTTGCTTTAAAGATCAATGTATTTGTATGAAACATGCTATTTACAAATGAAATGATATAGCTATGAAATGATGGGGAATAGGGAGAAGGAAAAGGGGTTGTCTATCAAGAGGAAGAAGATTCATCAGAGGAGTGGAGAGATATCCTTTCCCATTCATGTTGCTTGTGTTGATCCATTTTGTCCAATAACTTTTCAGCTTGTCGAATGAGAGCCTTGCGTTCCTTGCGTATTTCTTCACTGCCGTCAGATTGAATGGCATCCAGCTTGAGCATCAATCGCATGACTTCATCTTCAAGACCCAAAAATTGCCGATTATCAGGACTTGTAGCAATGATCTCATCCTTCATCGAATCCTGGAACTGTAGCCGTGTGCCTGGGATAGTGATAGCTTCCTTTTCCGACAAGAGTGCCAATTGTTCACCAAGATTACGCAACTGGGCATGCTTCTCCTCGAGTACGGCTTCATCATTGGAAGAAACGGTTTCCCAAGTGCTGCTGTCACTTTCCATCCCTTGATCATCCTCTTGATGGATATCGGATGATTGTTCTTGTTCCTCGGGTGTAGGATCTTCTTCCATTGAATCGTCTTGTTGTTGTCTTGACTCTTCAGCAGCAGCGTCCTTGGGTTGAGAATCATTGACAAAATGAATGGGCACCGAAAAAGAGAAAGAGGGAGCAGGAGTGGATTGTTGTTGTTGTTTCGAGTGATGATGAGTAAAGTTGATAGGGACATTGCTGGATTCATCGTTGTCGGAGATAGAAGTTTGCTGCGGTTGCTCATTGTCGCCATGGATTCCAACTTCATTGTTGTCATCTTGCATTTCCTCGTCACTTTCCTCGTCTTCGTCACTTGAACCCCATAAATCACGCAGCATGGTAGACATCCATTGATTGTAAAGTTGTTGTTGCTGTTGCTCCTTGAGAAGTTGCTGCTGATACTCCTGTTCTTCCATAAGTTGACGTTGACGTTCCTTTTCACGCAAGAGATTGAGTTGCTGTTGTTGCCACTGACGTTCGAGTTCACGTTGTCGTTGAAGTTCTTGTTGACGTTGGATCTCACGTTGTCGTTGAAGCTCACGTTGACGTTGGATCTGACGTTGACGTTGAATTTCACGCTGACGTTGGATCTCACGTTGACGTTGAAGTTCTTGTTGACGTTGACGTTGAAGTTCACGTTGACGTTCAAGCTCCAAGTGTCGTTGTAGTTCCTGTTGACGCTCTAATTCCAATTGACGTTCGATCATACGACGTTGATGTTCACGTTGGATGGCCCGACGGTGCTCTTGTTCATAATAGAGCTGTTGATCATAGGATGGCTTGAAGAAGATATCCAATGGCATGATAGAGGAAGATGGTTGTTGTCTTGGAAGGTAAAAGATGGGTGATTCTTCAATGTAGAATTCCATAGTGTTGAGCAAGTAGAGAGAGAGAGAGTAAAAGAGTAAAAGAGTTGATGATGATGATGAGCCGGGTTGGATGTAAAGTGGAGTGGTTTATATAGGTGATGTGGAAGAGGCCATTTGTCATTGTGTGTCTTGTAGCTGCCAGAAGGTTCTTGCATCCACCAGTAAAGCACATAATTTGCTCGAACATTCTGGTTGGCTGGAGGAGTTTCTTACAGCGACAAATCAAGAATGCTGTCGACGTCGCCATGCGGGCCTATGATTGCCCTTCTCGAATGCAAGCTTGGTAAACATAAGCACGCTGTCTTGAGCAATTCCCAACTGGCTGACAACAGCTTCATCATCCAATAACCTCTTCCCCTTGAATGACAGACAAAAGGTTCTCCAAATATACTTCCTGTACATAGAATGACATCATCAATCACCACCAGCCAAATACCCTCATTGTATGTGTATGTATTCTTACCAGCTCACTCGTCGTTGTGGATGAATGCGACCAAACTGTATTTGGATCAACCTTTTGATATCACGGATTGACGACGCTTGCTTCACTACAATATCTATATACCCTCCAAAGTCAACATCAATCGCATTGCCCTCCAACAATGGACTTACACATGGGCTCCAGTTTGTTGCGATCGACTTTGATACGATAAGCCCTGCCTTGTTCAATGGCAATCAACGTTTCCAGTTCTTCGATTGTTGGATTCTTGGGCACGTTTTTCAGGAGTTCATGGTCGAGAAGGGCGTCAATTCTTTGTTGCAATTCGATCTCTCGAGTCGAGTCGGTCATGAGTAGTGAGTGCGGGACAAGAAAGCGGTGGGCTGATGATGTTGATGTTGATGATGATGATGCTGATCCATGATGCGCTGTATGTATACACGTGTAGTAAACGAAAAGAGGTGTTTCACATGCAAGGACCTTTTCGTGATTTAGCCGATGCGGATGGATACTTCGGATGGCAAAGGGAGAAAGTGCATGAGTTATACCAGCTTGTACATCATCGGGACCACGCTGCATACCACAACTATGCCACACATGGAATATAGTATCCCACGGTGTCCTTTGACCATGGTTGTACAATTGATCTGCCAATGTGGACGACAACTATGCAAAAAAGGCGACTTGTGATGAACGATTATCATGCAATTAGTATCAGCAGTCTAGATTGAATGAATGATTCATTAAAGCAGCTGTATTCACCCGCACACATACATACACATGATGAGCAATGTATTGGAGGAGGAGAAGGAGGATGCAACAACTTGTTTATTCCATCAAAGAACAATAGAACCTTTTGTAACAACAACACTGAACACCATGTTACCATTGCAGGAGGGAGAGTGAGAGAGTAATACACACACACACACACACACACGACGAAATAGATCCACCACTATATTTGCGGTACTAAACAACCATCAACCGCGGGAGGGGAGCAACCAAGCTAAGTAGAGCTTCGATTCACATGTTATACACGGGAACACAAAATGACCAAAAGAAGTGTCTTTGCCTATAGGGCATTTTCGGAAGGCGTCCACCCGAACTTTTCCGATGGAGGCCCGTGATACTTGAGCTCTTTGACGCCTTAATGCGGGGAGCCAACGAAAATAACACCTTTCCGTTCCGACTTGCACTTTCACGTTGACGGCTGCTTACCTCTTGGAACAAAATCATTCAGCATATATATAAAGCCTCCCCCTTCCTTCTGCTATCGGCTGTTCCTTTAATTCAATTTCATTCATCTTTCAATTACATCATGGTTGCTTCTCCCAGACCTGGATCTCCCCTTGGCCGCCCTGGCAGCTCTGCTTCTACCCGTAGCAAGGTTGAAGAAGAACTTCACGAATACGCTGGTATCGATTATGACAAGGTAATTGCTTTGTTTATCATTTGATGCATTCAACTCGATATTCATATCTTCTATTTTGATATCATTAGGTCACCATCAAGCGTAATGCCTCTGTTGCTGTTCTTTACGAAGAAGCTCTTACCTATGAACAAGGCACCGTGATCTCTTCTGCTGGTGCTCTTTGTGCCTACTCTGGCAAGAAGACTGGTCGCTCTCCCAAGGACAAGCGTATTGTGCGTGAAGAGACCTCTGAAAAGGATGTCTGGTGGGGTCCTGTCAACACTCCTCTTGATGAAAAGGTCTTTTTAATTAACCGTGAGCGTGCCATTGACTACTTGAACACTCGTCCTCGCCTCTATGTCTTTGATGGTTATGCTGGTTGGGACCCCAAGTACCGCATCAAGGTCCGTGTTGTTGCCTCCCGTGCCTACCACATTTTGTTTATGCGCAACATGTTGATCCGCCCCACTGATGAAGAGCTTGAGAACTATGGCACTCCTGATTTCACTATCTTCAACGCTGGTGAATTCCCTGCCAACCGTTACACCACTGGTATGACTTCCACCACTTCCGTCTCTGTCAACTTTAAGCGCAACGAAATGGTCATCCTTGGTACCGAATATGCTGGTGAAATGAAGAAGGGTGTAAGTATAAAATAAGGTTTTGGGTCATGGGAATAAGAATCTGATCATTTCATGTTGCACAGATCTTCACTGTCATGCACTATTTGATGCCTAAGGCTGGTGTTCTTTCATTGCACTCTTCTGCCAACGAGGGTCCTGATGGTGATGTTTCCTTGTTCTTTGGTTTGTCGGGTACCGGCAAGACCACTCTTAGCGCTGATCCCAAGCGTCAATTGATTGGTGATGATGAGCACTGCTGGAGCGACTCTGGTGTCTTCAACATTGAAGGTGGTTGCTATGCCAAGTGCATTGACCTCTCTGGTGAAAAGGAACCTGATATTTTCAACGCCATCAAGTTTGGCTCCGTCCTTGAAAACGTTATCTTGGATGAGGAATCACGTGTTGTCGACTATGCTGACAGCTTCCTTACCGAAAACACTCGTGCCTCTTATCCTATCTACCACATTCCCAACGCCAAGATTCCTTGCATGGGTGGCCACCCCAAGAACATTATCTTGTTGACTTGTGATGCCTTTGGTGTCTTGCCTCCTGTTTCCAAGTTGTCTGCTGCTCAAGCCATGTACCACTTTATCTCTGGTTACACCACCAAGGTCCCTGGTACTGAAGATGGTATCGTTGAGCCCCAGGCCACTTTCTCTGCTTGCTTTGGTGCTCCTTTCTTGGTCCTTCATCCTCAACGTTATGCTTCCATGCTTGCTGAAAAGATGTCTCAACACAAGGCTGATGCTTGGCTCATCAACACTGGTTGGATTGGTGGCAAGGCTGGTGTTGCCAAGCGTTGCCCTCTCAAGTACACTCGTGCTATCCTTGATGCTATCCACAATGGTGAACTTGCCAATGCTGAATATGCCGATTACGATGTCTTCAACCTCAAGGTCCCCACCAAGGTCACCAACGTTCCTGATGAGATGCTTGATCCTCGTAAGGTTTGGATGGGTACTCCTGAAGAATACACTACCTCCCTTCACAAGGTTGCTTCCATGTTCGCTGAAAACTTCAAGACTTACCAAGATGAAGCTGCTCCCGAGACCATCGCTGCTGGTCCCAAGATCTAAAAACATCCATTTGATCCATACTCTACTAGCATGATCCCCCCACATATAAAAAAAACATAACCCTCTCCCTCCTTATCCGCCACCATGATCATCCTTCTTCATCCTTCATCCCACATACATATATCATCACTCGAAAACGTTTATGTATATTTTCTCTCTTTCTCTCTCTCTTTCATACATTTCATAAAAAAAAGAAGAATACATCATTAGATTTGAGAAATAGCATATACACACAACAACATGTGACCCGTGAAGGGAGGGTGAGAGGGGGGGAGATGAGAATCATAATGAGAAAAAGAATGAAAATGCAAATGCAAATGCGCCACTTTGGGGGTGGAGTGTGATGCAAGAATGGGTCGAGAAGCTTGTTTTGATTATATCACACGTATGCGTGATTTAAATGCAATGGGTTGCATTAATGAGATTTAAGGTTGTGCTTCTAACTTTCACTCTTTCTCTCTCTTAAGATGCAACCCCTCCCCCAAGGAAAACTTAAATCGTCTTGCACACTAACAAGCATGGTGCTGGTTATGCAACCCCCCTTGTTTCTTTTTGGGGATGATGGTAATCCAAGAGTAAGAATTGATAATGACCCTGGTGCCAATGCAACCTTATCGGCTTTCTTTGTGTAAAATAGAAAATAGGGGTCGTCATTTGGGGGTGCTGCGAAAGCATCAAGTTGATTGCTGCATAATTATATACACATCAAAGACGTATCATGAGGTCAAATTTGTATTAGCTGATCGTATTAAATATCCACATGAGATCAAGAGATACTAGTAAAAGATATATGTATAACGAGAGGGAAGGTATGTGTGTGGGTGTGGGGTGTATATAGATATATATATATATAGCGTGCAGTGGATGAATGAATGATGCATCCTTGTGCGTCAGTTGTATGTGTGAGAGAGAAAGAGTGAAAAAAAAGAAGCGGCGCTAAAAACACCCATCCTGGCACCGGATTTGCGTAATGATACATGATGAATTTTGGGGGGTGTGTGGTGATTGACTACAATTCAATTGGCAATGCACGAAGCTGTCGTTGATCTTCTGAACAAGGTATCCGATCCAAGGCAACTTCTTGTATGGCAAGGCGTGATGAGGGTTGTAAAGATGTGGATGATGGTGGAGGAAGAGTGGTGGTATAAAGCGATGATGGTGGTTGTGGTGCCCCATCATCACCACCAGCACCACCTGTAGCAGCCGATGGCGACGCATAACGTTCATACACCGCCGCATCACATTGCTGCTGTTGTTGTTGTTGCTCTTCTTGCTGCTGGTGTCGCAAATGATAACGATGCTGGTATTGTTGTGTTGGTGTTGTATGCGTACTCAATGATGTTGTTGTTGCTGGTGCATCTACGAGCATCATATCTTCATCCGATGATACAGGAGACGAGCTCAAAGAAGGTGGTGGAGAGGGTGGAGATGATGTAGTGTTTGCTACTGCACCTGTAGCATTGCTCATATAGGATTGTCGCATGTTGTGGATGGTGGCAGAATGACCACCACTGGTGTCAAGTGGATTAAGCTCTGGGTAAAGGCCTTTGGGTACAACAATTTGACTCAACATTGAATCAGCACTAGGTTGTTTCAGTCTTCCTGCAAGTACATCTGCTTTGGTATAATAAGAAATCAAATGCAGCTTTTGGTTGGCAGCTGTGCAAATGGAAAAACTCTGCTTGATCAACCCATCAGGCTTGTAGGAACATGCTGATGCTGCTTTGCTAACAGGTGCATGATGATGGTGTTGGTGGTGGTGGTGCTGGTGTGCCGATGATGTTGATGATGATGATGAACGACGTGGACGACGTTTGGTATCAAGTTCTCGGTAGGTTAAAAAGCTTCCCAATACACGACTAGGTGACCATGTACGGCCATCGGTCCAACGTCGCATTCCAGCTTCTCGTTCATCCCATGCAAACACCGATCCAGATTGGATATGAATACGTTCTTTGGTTGAGAGGCGTCGTTGCACACGATGAAGTTGTCCACGTCGACATGCTTCAAATACGATAAGAGCATCTTGAGGGGTCTTGATATAGCCGATGTATGTTTCCATTTGTTATCGTTGTCGTCGTAAAGAATGGAAAGAAAGCGATGTAACGTTGTGAGAATGAAAATGAAAGAGAAAGAGAGAGAGAGAGATCGAAGAGAAGGGTGCGAGGAAAAGTGATGAGCAACAAAAGAAACAAGGACCGCTATTTATAAGGGAGCGATAACAAAAGCAACAAGCTTCACTTGAAATCGTATCGTCTGAAAGGGGGGGAGGGAAACATAGGGCCAAAAATAATACACCGCATTATGCATACATGCGCATTCTTGGCAAGCATCTTCTTTTGCCGTTGTGGGGGGTGCAAGCACACATGCGAGAAAAAAGCTAAAACGAGCACCCGTTGTTCTGAATCGGGAAAATCTTGATTTACCTTTCAGTCAACCACTTTATCCGCTTGTTATCTGTCAGCTAGAGTCGAGACCGCTTCCGCCATGGCTTGTTGCTGTGCTTGGAATTGGAAATACGAAACACTGATGATACTACAACCACGTTTATCTGGATAAATGACAATCTGTTAAGGTTTATGGAGCCGTGGCAGGTAAATTATTAATGATTTGGTGCTTAAGCCAAGCCCGTATGAGGAAAAATGGGGGTACCCAAGTTTGTGGGTGACTATTGAGCACCCATATGGGCACACCCTCTCCTTCACATTATACTGCAAGGCACTTTATCAAATTCCCGGAAATGGCGGGAAACCTGTGTCTGGCAATACAAGTAGATGTCTTGTTCTCGCTTTAGTAGACGACACAAGCACGCATAACGTTGTTTACGATAGTACAAGTGAGAAGGTGGTCGTGAGCGAATGCCAAAGGAAAGAATGCTTCCAAGTAATAAACGTGTGTGTATGTGTATACGCGTTCATTCTCGATCCACGGTGAAATCCTTTTCTTTGGGAAAGTGAGGAATCGTTATTATCCCCACGCACACACGCACGCATACACATAATACACATACACACATGTGCCCACCTATGACACTGACGTGTGTATGTATGTGTCTTAAACGATACGTCTCCTTTGTTCTCGCACGATTTAGCTCCCCAATTTTCTAACGTCACGGTGATCAGAGCGAAATAAAGACACTCAATACCCATTCTTGATCCCAAGGTTTACCCCACCCCTGAACGATCGCTCTCCTTTTACCCCATTGATGACGACTAGGCAAAGACCAAACTACTATTCACCGATTAAAGGCATAATAAATGGACGTTATTGAAACGTTAGATGCATGATCTCGGTCGCCGTGACAGAAAAAGCAAGATTTCTAAAACCTACATTCCAGCGACAACTTGGCCGTTGCAATGGATCTTCCCGATACCACACACACACTCACACACTACACACATACACACGCATGCACATACGCAATGACATGTACATGATCAGCTCTCTACCCATATTTTAATCAAGCTCAAGGTTGCATTATGGTGCTACATATGCCGTTATGACATCTTTGATCATGTAACCACAAAGGCAGTCGATCACTTGCTGCCCATGTGTTGGTGTATTGTTGTAGTGAGAGGACACGCATGTACCACCCCCAATCCCTGCTCTTCCCCCCAAGTGTTGAAGGCACATGAACAAGCCTAATTAGCATTGTGATGGGTGATGTGTATAGTGTTGCATTGTTGAGCACTTGGCTGAGTATCGCGGGTTGGATGTTAAATCATTTCCATGGAAAAAAAGAACCTTGTTCCTAGCCGATACCGGTGCCGCATTTTTTAATTATGAAACCTTTTCTTGTTTTTCCCTCGCCCGTGGCGCTGTAAAAGATACAAAGACGGGGTAACTTTTATAATCGAATACTAAAAATGATCACTACTACTGTTGATTCCGGCATCCTTTGTTCGGCACCATAATGAGGCATACGACGAAACAAAGAACACCACAATGTTCACGTGCCCCTGGTGGCGTGTATACACGATGGTCGTCAAAGCGTTTGTTTGTCCAACAGTAAACCTTTTTTTGGTATATGGAAAGGAACATACATGTAAACGTATGACGGTACTACTACGGCCGGGATTTTTGCGCTGATACACTTGTCACCCATCATTGGCTCATCTATATCGTACAACCAAAACCATGTTGCATTATAGGCTTGCGTTATAGATCATTGCTAGGATGAGCGAGTAGGATGGTGTTCTCCCCATTTTTCACCCTTTTCCCTCCTTCTCTTTCAAAGGCACGCATACAACACTGTTAATTGATGAACCACTTGCTGCTATTTGGACGACCCAGTGACCTTTCTCAGTGTACGAATCGTGATGATTACATGCGATGCCCACTAGTTGTATCAACGAGGAGGCATGTAAAGTACTAAGGAATCATAGACAATGAGTGCAAGTGTAAGGGGCTTTCAGGAGATATGACCATGTCTGGATTGCATATGGCTCTTTTCATTGGGGGGAGGTTGTCCAAAGACAATGCTCGTGCTTTCTACATCCCCTTTGGATTGAGACCCCTATACCCATTTTGATCGTTTGATATTAGGATCTCCCGCCACTTTTAATTGCGATCGCACCCAACGCTTTGTTTTAATTATAAGCATGGGAGTCCTTGTGATGGGCGTATACTACTAATCGTTGACATTCTTCGTATCACCGCCGTTACGCACATCACCCTGGTTTAGCTACTTGATATTATTGTAAAGATAACTGTGTTTTGTAACACACACGGCATCTCCTCCTAATCCCATGGTTTCAAGAATGAGCAATTATCTTCCCCATACACGCTCACTTCCTTGTAACATTAGTGCGAATAAGAATGAAAGTGATCATGTGTCAAGAAAAATGAGGGATATGGGTAATAAAGTTGATCTACTCCTATCCTTTTTGATATCATCATAAACGACGTCGATGTTGAGCTTATCCTCAATGTAGCTTGCCAATTTGAAAACATACCCGACATCACACATTCTTCTCCCCTTTCCTTCTTCCTTTACCCTGCTGCAAAAAGTTGTCATATATTTGTAACTGTGAATGTGCATATGTCAAGCTTTACTGCATCCTCTTTCCTTTTTAAGATTATCCCGATAATTTGGTCGTCCCAATGCGCGGGGAAGAAGAACAAAGCATTTAAGCACTTATGACACATTTCAACCCCAACCAGCCGAATGCATGATATTCAAATCCGAGTTATTCTCATCTGACGACGACAACAGCCATCCATCACAATTGTATCTGATCCAGTATACTCCATTACTTTGGGTCTGACAACAAGCATCGATGTGGTGGTGTTGTGCATAGCGTTATAGTAATAATGTTTGTGGAGGGTCGCCCGGGGGAGGGATAACCCCAACACATCATTCACAACATCCACCCCCATGGTGGTATCATAACATGAGCTTTGAGTGTATGCAAGTCTTAATAGGACGAGAGAAACCATAACATGCTATATCGCTTTATCAAGAATATGGGACTTGTTGTTGTTGTAATCTATACTGCTAGCATCAAAAAAGAGGATGCGACGGGTGTGGGGATGAAATTGCTTAAATGGATAAACTAGTTGATATTTAGAGCAAGAGCATATGCGAGACATCAAGGTCCGGAAGCAAGAAGAATTATGGTTATACTGGAATAGACGATGCATGACATGATGCATCATTCAGCATACCTCCACCTCTTTCTACTAATGAAACCTTCTTCACTGTATGAGCTCTATCCTTTTGTTGTTTACCCCTTAGGGGTGAACCGTACCATAAGCATATTTAAGGAGAAGTATGTTTGCTGGTAACGTGAAACATACCATCATCAAAAAAGGGTCCTGGATAGATTTTCTGGTTGTTGTGATGATAGCATCTATTGTTACAAGTTGGTAGTAGAGCAAAATCTTTGTGGGTGAGCATCGAAAAAAGGCATCTATGACGGGGAGAATTGACTTTGAAGCGGTTTCTTTAATAACGACGTATCCAAAAATCACACATGACACCGAAACACGGATACGGTCAAATTTAAAAAGTCAACGTTTTTGTATTGCGTTGCTTTGTATGGAGAGGATTGATCCTTTTTACTTGATCGGAGGATGATCTAAAGCAATCTGGATAAGCACACAATAGTAGTAATTACGGCCACGATACATCAAAGATGTCGCTGCTGCTGCTGCTGCTGCTACATGCGTCATTGGGTTGCTTGCATCATTAACCCTCGCAAGGAGCAAGAGTGCTTCTGCTACTTGGCCAATGCGGAACCATTTACGCGGTCATGCTCTATTGAGGAGGGACAAAAAGGAGAATGCACGGATGAAAAAAAAGCTTTAAATCATTCATCATGCGGTTCCCTCTGTATGCTTTATAACACATAGATTGCCTAGATAATAGGAGAGGGTGTAACAACGATCCTCTATTGAAGAATAAGAAATCATATATATCATTCATCACCCCCACCCGGCCCCTGAAGCATGATCATTTTTCCAAACGCTCATAAAACCGAGACCCTTTCGAGAAGCAAAGAAGAACAATAAACCAGATTCGAATCCACATGATGCATTGCCTTGCTTTATGGCCAAGGTTATGTCATCTTTTATGTGCTCTTGATGGTTAGATACGATAACAACAGGCAAACTTTGTTCTCAACAGGATGGTTGATTATCGATTTGTCGTTGTTCAAATACAACATTGCACCCAAATGATTGTAGAAGGACATGGTTCGAGGAAAACTATGCCAATGGGCGATCCATATGACAATACCTTGGTAAATCATGATGATACACATCGGCAATGTGTCGTATCCAAATACAAAAGGTTAGTTTTGCATTTGATGTGCTACAACAGAAGAGATTGATAAAAGTAAACGACATGTCACGTGATCTGATGTTCGGCGCCAACAAAAATACCCTGAAGAGGGTGTTACCGTGTATGTACGGTGTAAGAGGGGCCACCGTGGATCGAACACGGGACCAGAAGATCTGCAATCTTCCACTCTGCCACTGAGTTATAACCCCTCCTTAAAAATCTGTGCAGGAGTTACATGATGAATCTAATGCGATCCTTTTTCGGAAAAAATTTTGGGCGTTCAAAGTGCTTCAATATGTATATCATTCGATAGCGGAGATGTTGCCAAGCAACGTGGTATCACTGGCAACGTAATTGGGGAGGTGTGTATGGAGTAATTTGCATTGGAAAGATCATGTTTGATTCGATTGAGCAGCTGAGTTTCATAACGGTGCTGCATAATGGTGCACAGGAGGAGGCTGCTGCTGACAAGTGACAACCCACAATTTCTTTGTTGCTTTATCAAGAAAACAATGATCACCCTAGCAACAATAGGCCAATCTACGTTACGTTGGTATGAAGGTACGTTTGCATTTGCAACATTGTTATTGGGACTAACATACAGTACAAGATGCTCTATTTCTATTATGAAAGATATTGTTGTATTTACAAATGGGGATTGATGAATGAAAATGAGAGGCATGAAAAGAACAAGAATCTAATGCTATACAAGATGTGTATCTATGAATGGGTGAAGGATGCTGTTGATTGTCTAATTGATCACTTTAAGCAGATCGCGTTTGGCCATTCCATTAAAGTCGACATTCTCTAATCCAATGGTATCAGATATCAATGCCTTGACACGATCACCAAACATGACTGGATCTTCATGGTCGTATGGGGCTTGTGGCGTGCAAAATACAATATCCACTGGTGTAAACCATCGCGTCATACGGTAGAAAGCATAGTTGAGAAATCCTTTGCGCGTATCCCAATAAGGGTCTCCCCAATATCGATCGTATCTATGGTAATGCACGCAAGCATCAGTCTTCAAGTTGCCATGACATCCATCCATCCATCCAACTTACTTGATGCCAATGGGGCACACCTTAACACCAAGTTCGAATGCTCCTTTTTGGAAACGGATCGTGTATTTGTTATTGACACAAGTTCCCTCTGGAAATATCAGCATTGGATTCGGCCAAGTGATTGGATTCGAGACATGTTTTCGCAAACTGTTTTTCCACGTTAGCTCTTGCTCTATCTTTTTTCCTTCCTCTGGTTTACCTTTCAGCGAGGTTCTTTCGCTCGTACAGATTCGCTCGATCAAAGGTCATGGAGTGCAAAAAGTTCAGCCCATTGTTCTGCAAGAAGCCGAGTGCTCCTTTATGGCGTGCCATGACGACGGCATGCGGGTATTGATGGGCGCTGGCGACAATGTAATCGAGGTAAGAGGTGTGATTTGCCTACAATGCCGGGGTGGGGGGTTGCCATGAGTATGTTGGTTGTTGACTCCTTGACAAAAAAGTAGAGTTGGACTTACAACAAAGACATGAGGTTCTGAAAGCCATGGCTTCTCTCCGATATAGCGTGGCACTGTTCCCAAGGAAAACAAAATGCCTTTGCAATACCATTTGACCAGCGTTGCCTATCGACATGGATGATCATCAGCTTGGTTGCGTGTGTGCATGTGCGGCGGATGCTGGATTATGTGACATACCACCATGGAATTGCTTTCAAGCCCTACAGCAACGGGTAGCGATACAAAAAAGGCGATTGTTGCAGCACTCAATGAAGCCAATCGGATGGGAAACAAGATGCCGTATCGAATGATGGCACTGGGGACGGATCGTATCAGTTGAATGGCCTTTGTGATCATTGGTGTATGCATGGCAAGTGTATCATCTTCGGATATGAAGCATTTTGCGTATGAAAGCTGTCAGGGATATACAGTAAGTGGGCCGTTGTGTGATGCATTCATTTGCAAGTTATACTCGTACCAATTCCTTTTGTGTATAGATAGGCTTGATGGAACTACGGGATCGTTAATATCACTTTTGAACGGGGTGACAGGTTCAGCAGCAAGCTACCTTGATCTTTCACGCCAGGGACGACACCTTTGTGGATCACCATCATCATTCATGGGAATTTCAGGTGACTCTTTGAGTGACTCTTGAGCGATATCGAGCTGCTCACTCACGACGGACGGATCGCGAGGGGGCATAGGCGGAAGATCCTGATGCGAAAAGAAGCGAAGATAAACAAGAGTAAGAAGCAAACAAAAACTTTGCGGGGGATGGAAATGAAAAAGTCCGGCTTTGATGCACCAATGTCAGCTCATTGTAAATGTGCGCCAACCACATTGACGTTTACTGGTAAGGTCGATTACACTTACCCCCATTGTTCTCGTGGAATGGATCGTTGACTTTTTCTCTTCAAGCCCACAACATTCACACATCAAAATCAAATATCACCAGGTGATTGTCGAAGAGTGATCGATATAAACAGACGTAGCTCAGCACACTACCACCTTTTCACTAGTTCAACTCGAAATAGTCCATATTAAATCCTCCTTTTACCATATCCCCCATGATAATAAAGAGCCAAATAAATATCACCTTTATTTCTCTTTCGCAATTTGCAAAGGATGCTTCCATATCACTGTCTTTTCGCACTCTTTTTGTTGTTGTTCTCCCAACATGTGTACGGTGGGAATGCATGCAATGGCCACGAATCATTATGCAGTCAACCCTTTAACAATGTCACTTTTCTGGTTACACATGACTCTTATGCGCACGGACCCAATCTTGCATCCACGCAGGTCAAGTCAATTACCCAACAACTTGATGATGGTGTACGCGGCCTAAAGTTCTCTGCAGTGATGCATAAACAAAAGGTGCATCTTTGCCATACAACCTGCACCATTTTGGACGCTGGCCCAGCAACCGATATTCTCAACCACGTCGCCAAATGGCTCGAGTCTCACCAAGATCAAATCATTACCATCATGTGGAACAATTTGTACGACATTAATGTTGCTCACTTGGCGGAAGCATACAAAGCTAGCAACATCATGCCAATGGTACACGTGCAAGAACCAGGGAAGCCATGGCCAACGCTACAAGAAATGGTTGATTCCAACAAGAGGGTTGTCAACTTTTTAGATTCCAAGGCTGATGCATCTGCTGTACCATGGTAATAACGCGTAGTGCTTCTTTTCTCTTTCCATGAAGAAGATGCTGATTCTAATGGCTGTTGATCGTCTTATAGGCTACATGACCAATATACTTATGTCTTTGAGACACCTTACGACAACAAGGATGCAAATGGATTCACATGCGTTATTGATCGTCCACAAAGTCCTCCTAACCCACAAGACATGATGTATGTCATGAACCATTTCCTGTATGGGGTCATTCGTGTCGGCAAGGAAATCGAGGTACCCCAACTCGACAAGGCTTCAGTCACCAACGGCATGGATTCTTTGTCGAAGCATGCTGATGATTGTCATCGTGCATTTGGGAGGAAACCTAATTTTGTTGAAGTTGACTTTTACGATCATGGAAAGGCTTTACAATTTGTCGCGATGTTGAACAATATCTCTATCGATGCCGATACAAAGCAACCGGGGTTACCTTGGCCAAGTAACTTGCCTCATATAAATGAGATTCGATCAAGGCTGCTCCCTCTCCCTTCAGTGCCACACATTGTGATCGAAAACGGTGGCAGTAGTGGGTACCCTGCACATCACATTTCACTTTTATGTACCACATTGCTCGCATTCATTTTCATTTTTCTCTTTTGATACCATTGTATAATATATATTATTCGTTACGATAATACTGACATAAACTAAAGAAATACCTCCAGAAGAATAACTACACTCTGGTAGGCAAGCTTGCTCTAAGTTGTAGACTATTGGCTGATTTCACGTCGACCACCAAAGACAATACCAGACTATGGCCATTGCAATCATCAATATCAACGTCATCCATACCATGTGCCGAACAGCTCCACCCCCTTTACCTGGTTGGCTCCTTTGTTATAGCCGTATTGATACGTGTTGAACATTCCTTTGCTTGCATTGAGTGTCTCTTCACTGAATGATACCTCGTGCTTGTCTGCTAGCTTTGGACCCAAAAACTATCACGATCGTGTTATGATTGTAGGAGCATGATCAGCGCACATGAGACTTACGGTTGAGCAAGCACCTGCTTTGTATGCATGGCGTGACAATGAAAAAATGGTGTCTACAACCTTTACTTTATCCATAAGCATCATGTCGACGACCATTCAGTGTTTGATGATTGATTTACCTGGGTCATGTTCTTCTTCTCGTATAGATCCACGGTCTGGAATAGATCATACTTTGGGACACCTAGCCTTTCGGCTCCAGAGAGGAAGCAAGCAATGTTCTCCATCTGCAATAGCAATGTTCGTGTCACACACACACATGTCATGATCCAGGTATTCGGTTCCTCTTTTACTTTACCTGCATGAATGGTATCTTGGAGACTTTGTACTTTGCTTGACCAGGCGCTAGCTTATCAATTAACCTGGATACATGCATTAGAACTCACCGTGACACGGATACATTGCATACAAAACACTCACTTGCATAACATGACACCATCTTTAAGGCTTTCTTGAAAGTCGTCGCTTGGCAACGGTTCACCTACGACATTCTCTATCCAAGCACGCGCTTGCTGCTCATGGTCAATCGAGTATTTAGACTGGATCTTGTGGTGGATTTCTAACGCATGGTGGATCAATAGGGTGGGTTGCAATGGTGTAGGAAGCAACATACCACGATCGATACCGTAAAGAGTAGACATTTGTAAATGAAAGGATTGGGGAGCGGGAACAAAGCTAGCAGTGTTGGAACTTTTGAATAAAAAGAAGCGAATTGGTTTGTCAGGTGGTAGCTTGCAATTAGTCTTGTGACACCTTCAAACTGCAATCATGAC
Organism: Lichtheimia ornata; assembly: GCF_029851405.1. Classification (NCBI taxonomy): domain Eukaryota; kingdom Fungi; phylum Mucoromycota; class Mucoromycetes; order Mucorales; family Lichtheimiaceae; genus Lichtheimia; species Lichtheimia ornata. The sequence continues at coordinate 414,381 of NW_026695334.1, forward strand.
AACTATTGCTTGCATTATGGATTAATTGTTGCTGTATATATAAATCATGGTGTTTGTTTCCATGGATACATGTGTATATGATAAAAGACTAAGGAGAGATTTCAATTTATTACCATGGTTCATCAACAAGGGTATTCTTTTGGCAAACAATAATACATGTGGTGGCTATATCGATCAATTCACCGTTTTCACGACGCTCCTTCTGATATGCCACATGATATCGATCATAGTTAAGCATAGTTAAGCTTCGTTTCCATGCGGTTCTAGAACCCATACTCAACTTTGACTTTGTAGTCAGTGTCGTTCATGGCAATTAGGTTTGTTGGGGTATCATGCGTACCACACACCAGCTACCGAAATCCTCCAACAACATTGCATAACTCACAAGCTCAACGTTGCTGGCATGTCGCATATGTACATAAATATCCATATGAAAATAGAACTTACCGCTTATGTTTGCAGCAACTTCCTTTGTCATCACTAATCATCTTTGCTGGCGTGTGATTACTATTTACGTTGTTGAGAATACAATGTTGCATACCACCACGGCAAATGATATTAACTGAGCAAGCTACTCATGTGCATCGAATGCTTAAAGACGTATCCTTATGAACAAGGTAAAAAAAGGTGGACATAGGGACACCTAACAATAGCAATTCTCACTATCCAAAATATCAACGAAAAGATCACGTGACTCAATCCAAACTTGAAAAAAAGATTGAAGCGATCACATCTTAGTGATTTGCAACTCAAGGTCTTGCCGAGAATCGAACTCGGATAACAGGATTCAAAGTCCTGTATGATAACCATTACATCACAAGACCCTCTTGTTTGGTTTCACCCCTGGTTCATAATAGCGCAAAAAATTTCCATATTTAGAAAAGCAAAATGTCTTAATTGACCCCTCGTGTTTGGTACCATATTGTAGCGGAGGTACTTGGGGATCCATTGGTGAAGACGTCGTGGTTTTTAGGAAGCGGAGTGTGCAGCAATTTCATATCAAAGTCAAGTTTTCAAATCATTGGTCGGGGTTGTGTGGCATGCCAGCAGGTCGCCAAGTGCGGCGGTCTTCTACAATACCCCTTAAACAGTGTTCGTTGCATCATGTACCTTTATTGTCAAAGTGCATAGCGCATGTATGTAAATGTGCAAATGTAAAAGATAATCATAGCATCAACAAGCGTGTGATGCCATACTTATACCGTGAAAATAGCATAGGCGATGGAAGCTTCGGGGGGTTGTTATGTTTTAAGGGATGATATATAGTTCAAGCGATGGATCAACGCCAGTTATTGACCAAATCAGTTATGTATCTATTCCTTGACATGAGGTAATTTGATACGAGTAATATGAGATGGATGATAAAGCTGATCACTATGATTGGCGATAAAGGAACAGTGCATTTGATAGGGGAGAGTGGTAGAATGGTATACATCTTGGCATTAATTGACAGGAGAGAGAGAGAGAGAGGAAGGTGGTGTCACCTGCATATGAAGTTTACTGACTGGCTTGGCAGATGCAGGTTCAAGTGCAAGCAAACGATAGCAAGGCAACAAGACTAAAATGAAAGAGTCAAGGTGGCAAGGTGTATTTGAATATCAGAAGCGATACAACGAAGAAGCTGTTGAGTAACAAGAAAGGGGATAGCAAACAAGGAACAAAAAGACAAGAGCTAAAAGATGAGTGAGTGGGTGATAAGGATATGGTAGGCATATTATTTCGTAGCGGCCATTTAACTTACGCCGCTGTAGCTTTATTAAGCTCATCCCTCTCTTCCTCACCGTCAACCACGCGGTACTCTTTACGGCTGACATCTGCGACAACAAGTAAAGCGATTCACTTTGCGTAGAGACTGTAATACGATTATGCTTATCTTGTTGTGCATTGGAAGTTATGCTGATCGTCATCGCTTATAGTTGGAGTTCCATCGTTTTACCTTGTACCGAGTTTCAGTCTCTTTTGGCATTCAGCCTTGTATGATCACCACAGCAAACGCTGTTCGCTGTCAATCTTTGAAGAATACGAGCAAAGACAGCAAGAAGACACCCACCCATCCACACGTAGCAACAGGACTCATGACACCGACATCGCCACCTTATCCACCTTATGCAAGTGGGTTCATCGACCCTGCAATGTACGAGCATCTTGTACGAGGCAACAACAACAACCATGAAGACCAGCAACGTGGCACTGCAACGACTCACTATGTTGCACACCCTCCCCCTCCTCCTCCTCACGTGCAGCAGCATCCAGCAGCACCACCACCCCATGTGGCAGCAGCAGCAGCAGCAGCAGGACATCATCATCATCATCATCATCAACCCTATCAAACTGCTTACGTTTATCCTGACGTGTATCCAATGAGTCCACAATTTCAATATTATTCAGATGGCAGCAGTTATCCAGGATCACCTGCTATGCATCCACAATCACCACCTGTAAACCCAACAAGTCCGCCTTTCAGTCCACCGTTCCAGTACAGCAATATCACATTGTCACCTCCTTTGCATGCTGCTTACATGATTCCACCACCGCATCATTTCCCACCATTGCATATTTCATCCCCAATCTTAACTGGAGCTGGTTCACCCCCTCATCATCATCATCATCATATGCCAAGTGCTTTCAGCCTCGATAAACGGCATCAAGAAGACTATCAGTATCATACTCATAACGTCTATGTACGTGGTCTAGCGGAGTCCATCACGGATGAAACATTCGAAGACTTATGCAAAGAGTAAGTTTCCCCCGCCCCGATTCAGGTACAACAACAAGCTTGCTGATCTCTCCACACACACACACCCAATTTTAGATTTGGCACCATTGTATCCACCAAAGCTATGATTGATCAAAAAACAGGTCTCTGCAAAGGATATGGATTTGCAATGTATGAGAAGGAAGAGGATTGTGAAAAGGCTATCAATGAGCTCAACAAGAAAGGATTACAAGCTTCTTTTGCCAGAGTGGGTCAGGTAGGCTCTTCTCCCCCCCAACTATTCACAAAGTCTCTCTCTTTATTCACTCGTCACCATTTAGGAATCATTCAGCTCCCGACTCAAGAGTTTGCAAGACGAAGGTTCAACCAACATTTATGTCTCAAATCTCCCATTGGATATGACTGAGCAGGTATGTGATCAAAGGGTAAAGGAAAAAGAGAACAAGTATACTCATACCATCACCCAATGTATTAGAAACTCGAAGCACTTTTTCATCCATACAAGACCGTGTCTAACAGAATCTTACGTGATCCAAGATCGGGTATTAGTCGAGGTGTCGGATTTGCGAGGTAAAATTGGAAAAGTTGGAATAGGATTGTACGTATACTCATAGGGGGGAGAATGTGTCTATTAGATTATCAGATCGACCTTCAGCTTTAGCTATCATTGAAAAATTCAATGGCCACACCGTGGATGGTTCCTCGGCACCGTTGCAAGTGCGATTTGCTGATTCGCCCGCTCAGAAAAAGCTCAAGAGCCAAACGGCACGCAAGAAAATGTTTAGATCACCACGAGAGTTTCAGCCCATGACAGCCGGCTTTCCTCAACCACTCCCTGGAACTATGGCAGCAAGTATAGCAGCTGTGGCAACGGCAGCAGGTGCAGGTGCAAGACCTATGCCAATTACACCTGAAGCTATGCTTGGTATGGCACCTGTGGGCGAACCCGTACACTATGCCGATCCTTCTCAGTAAGTGTCACCCTAACGAATATTGATAATGATCCATGCAATTCATTTAAAACTCTATGGTAGATCCATGCATCAAGCTACGCCCAAAGAAACTGCAAGCGTAGAACCATCATCCACTCCCACCCCCACCAAAGAGAATGATGCAAAGGACAATGATGTAGATGAGCTTATTACTGAGACAAAGCAAAAGTTGAATGTGTCATGCGATTAAATGAAAAACAAGGTTGCTTTCGTTGTTGTTGTTGCAAAAAGGAAAAAAAAAAAGTACATGAAGATGAAATCTATTCTACAAATGATTCTTGTGCCCAATCAGGGATCTTGGTCTCATAAGCCCAACCCTCACCCGCATAACGCCATGCATGAAGCCAAATCTTGAGCTCTCTATATTTTGGTTCTTCTGTCAGGACCAGCCCGCATTCTTTACATCGAGGTTTCTGTGCCTTGGGTGTTTCATCGTCCTCCTCCTCCTCCTCCTTGACTTTGTCATCAGTGGTCTCCTTGTCATTGTCATTCCACATGCCTTCCGGAAATTTGGAAGCCTCAAGCACCTTTTGCACCACCTTGTCCGCTTGTTCATCATCCAATGTTTGTCCATATCCCATCAAAGGCGACCATGGTTGATCATCGCTGTAGGTAGGATCATTGGCAATAGGGTATCCAAGGTAACGAAGATGGACTCGAATTTGATGCGTTCTTCCCGTCTTGGGTCGACAACGAACCACGCTTGTTTTGCCATTGTAGCTGAGTCTTTCAAAAACGGTCTTGCATTCCTTGCCATCTTGGTGGACATAGTTCAAAGAAAGCTTGTAGGAGATAGTCTTGATAGGCGCATCACATGTAATTTCACCCCTGGAATAAAAAAGTTAGCGCATGTTGATCATCCCTCCAATCTATTTGTTACTTACTCTGGGAATTCACCTACCACTCGGCATACATATTCTTTTTGGATCTTGCCTTGTACCATTTGGCTTTCAAATTGTCTTGCCCTTTCAGAATTAAGGCCAATAAGCATGAGTCCAGATGTGGGTCGATCAAGGCGATTTGCAGCTACAGGAACCCCCATGTATGAGAAAAAGTGAACCCTAGGATATATAGGATCGTGACACTTACGGTATAATCTAGACACACCAAGCTCCTTACGTAGCACATGGATGACGGTGTTGTGTCTATATCGACCAGCAGGGTGCACCTTTTTAAGATTCAAAAGATCAGTTGCCTTGCGCATCATGTATTACTGCTCCAAACTTACCGGAATACCGCCAGGTTTATTAATCACAAGCAGGTCGTCGTCTCGATGTACGATATCAATCGATTCAGCCGTGACAATAGGTTCATGACGATGGATCTTGTGACCAAGGATATCATTGTTCATTATAACGTAGTCGAGAGGAACACGCTCGCCATTAATAGTGATCAATCCCGTTTCAATGGCATGACGCTAAACATTGAGTGAGTTCGTTGCCTGGATACATATATAATCCTTCCCTCTTTTGACTTACATAATACTTTTCATCACGGTCTTGGAATTCTTCTTTAAAGACGTTCAAGATCTCTCGCTTCATCCATCGGCCTTTTGCATAGGCACGGTATTCAAAAAAGTATGGCTTCACCTTTCGCAGGCCTAGGGTACTATGTTGTCAGATTGCCCGATCATGAAAAGCTGCTCTCCCAACAAGTTGCATACCATTTTCAATAACGTATTCCACATTATCGAGATCATTGGTATCACGGAAATCCTTTTGACGTTGCTTCTTCACTCGCCGTTGCTTTTGCGCTGGTTGATCGGTCGACTCATCGTCTGTTTTGCGCTTTTGACCTGTTGACTCATGGCTGACCTCGATCTCTTGTTGCTGATGCTCGGCAGATTCCTTTTCGAAAAAAAGTTTAGGATCGTATCTATATGATAGCATTGTCGCATTGGGGGGGGGGGTGGGAGGAGGGTACCTTGTCGGTTGCTAAAGTGTCAGCCATGGTATGTGTGTATATGTGCAAATGAAAGGGAAGAGCTCTGTGAAACACCGGAGATGAACAAGAATCCAGACATTTCATAACAAGCACGTGACCTCCTATAGTTCCCCACATCATTATCATGTTATATATATATATAAAAGATGTTGGTTGGAACACGTAGTGCAATTAAGTCTATTTATTTGCATCGAAGCAGTATGGTACAAAATGGCACAAAATCGACAACGAAAGAATGGGATTAAAAATATTGGTATTGTGGGTTGGACGAAGGAGGTTGCTGTTGGTTAAAATGATGTGCGGCTGCCGATTGTTGAGCCAAAGCGTAGGATGCCAGATCCTGTTCTTGTGTAGTGCGTCTGAAAGGATTCGAGTCCATGGTGTGAGGAGGTTGCTGTTGTGCTACTGGGCCAGGGTTAAGCTGTGGCAAATAGGACATGTGTCGTTGTTGGGAGGATTGTTGTTGATAATGATTGTCAGCTGCAGCAACAACACCTGGTTCACGAGTAACAGGTGTATAGTCCGTGGGTGGTGGAATGGGTGATCTTGAATGATTGCAATCAGGGCCTGTCATAACAGTGGCGTAGTAATTTTGATCCTCTTGTTGTGGTGGTGGGATAGGTGATCTCGAATGATTGCAATCAGGGCCTGTCATAACAGTGGCGTAGTAATTTTGATCCTCTTGTTGTGGTGGTGGGATAGGTGATCTTGAATGGTTGCAATCAGGGCCTGTCATGATCGTAGCATAGTAATTTTGGTCGTTGCTATGATCACCAAGTCCGCCTACCCATTCACCATAGCTGTTATAGACGGCTTGTTGCTGTTGTTGTTGTGGAGGTGATGGTGGATGATGATGATATTGTTGCATTTCGGGTACAGCAGCAGCAGCTCCACCAGCACCAGGAGCAGGATTGGCAACATTGGTGGATGGCAAATGTTGTGTGGAGGATCCCATCATTTGCGCCAAAAAGTTGTATTTGGACATACGAGCATTGCGTGGTCCATCGGTACCCATAGCCATGTTTTCTTCGGTTTGCATCAAATTATTGAAATGACGTTCGCGTGCTTGTCGTCGTCGAGCTGCTTGGGATCGTCTTCGGAAAAGTACAAAGAGGCAAACAAGGACCAAAGCGCCAATCACTGAACCAGCTACAGCACCACCAATTTGGCCACCTGATAATGCTTGGTCATCTTGATGCTCGGGAGCATTTACACAAGTACCATTATCACCACAATAGGTGGATTGACATTGAAAGTCCTCATAGCACTGATCACTAAGCTTTTTGAGTTGGACACAAGCTTGTGTAGCAGCATTACAAAAATAGTCATCAGGACATCTGCCATCCATAGCCACTGGGTCATTGCCACATTCTTGTTGGCCCAAAACCAAAGAGGGTGTTGCTGTTGAAGAGGTGATGGAAAATGTTCGAGTTGTCATTGCTTGCTGGATGCCCACTGTAGGATCATCATCCTTATCCTTTGTTGTAGTTGTTGGATCAGGCGTGGTTGTGGTGGGTGGAGGAGTTGTCGTAGTGGTATCGGGTGATGGTTCAGGAGTCGTTGTATCAGGGGGTTGGGTAGTGGTGGACTCTGGTGGTGATGATGGTGGTTGCGTAGGTTGCTCACTTGGTTGGGTAACACTACTTTGATCCATACTACTATCTTGAGATGATCCTGATGCCATTGAATCGGAAGCAATAGCTGAAGAAGATGCAGGATCAACACCACTCGTGGGTTCACTTGATGCTGACACGCCGCTGCTACTATCCATTGATGCACCACTTTCGGCAGGATCAGACATCATTGCCGATGACGCACCACTGGATGCTGGTAACGAATTCATTGCGCTATCACTTGCTGATACGGGAGTGCCATCACTGAAACTATCACTTGCAGATGGTTGTTGATCACTCATTGATGACATATCAGGTGTCTCAGAAGGGTATCCCATTGATGAGACATCTTCCATAGTTGATGTTTCCTCCGATGGAATACCAGATGTCTCTGAAACGTTATCATTTGTTGGCGTTGCAGCATCACCATCCTCTGTAGGAGTAGGCGTTTGATCTGCCATGGTAGAATCAGCACCACTTTCGGTAGGAGTAGGTGTTTCTTCATCGGCCATTGTTATTGTAGATGCATCACCTTCTTCAATAGCAGTGGTTGTTTCTTCGCCACCTGCCATTGTTGTTGTAGAATCATCACCATCCTCAATAGCAGTGGTCGTTTCTTCACCACCACCATGAGCACTCGTTGTCGAATCAGATTCCTCTATTTCGGTTGTTGTAGGAGCTGGTGTCTGTGCGTCAGCATCATTCGTTTCGGTAGGGGTGGCATCAGCCTTTGTTTCCTTCTCATGTTGTTGCTCATCACTTTTATCCCCATTATCATCAACAGGTGTCGTGGTATCTTTTGGAGCATCAGCTGTTGTTGTTGGTGCCGTATCCTCATCCGTTGGTGATGTATCAGGTTTCTCTTCTTCGGGAGTACTTGAAGGGGAAGATCCACCATCATCAGGTGATGCTTGTGCTTCATCTTTTGGAGTGGTAGCTTGCTTCTCGTCCGATGGTGTCGAATTTTCATCTGGGGTAGTTTCAGTGGCAGTATCATCGGAGCTAGCATCCCCCTCTACAAACAATATGAGTATGATCGACAAATTACGATGTAATGGCTCAAGCTAACCTGATGAAGGTGGTGCTCTTTTCGATGGGGGAGGTTCGGCAACACGCACATAATAGGGACTACGGCGGTCGATATCTGTTGTTGATGATACGTAAGAAAGCCGTCAATGTGTATTACTGATAATGAATGTACCTGGTAGAGTCATGGGGTCAGGATCTGCACAATGATAAGAATACAAACAATGTTAACCATGATACGAATGAGATTGATTTTTCCCACAAAGTGATCTTTTTACCTGGCATTCAAAGGTGCGTTGAAATAATGAGTGTGTGGTTGTTGAATACAATGAAAGGTAGGTGGTAATTGAGACAAGGAAAGAGGGGAAGGGAGAAAAAAAGATGAAAAGGAAAGAGCCGCACGCTTGGATTGGAAATGAAAAGGCGGGATCAAAACTTACGAGCACAATGTGAACACTGCAGCTTTTTTTTGATCGAGTGAGCACGCTGTTAATCCTAAACAGGCTAACGTCTTTGTTGTTGCTTCAAAGCCGCATACACATTTGCAATACAAGTGCGTTATTACCGTGCGAGCAAGCAAGGAGAAGGGGATGGTTCTTGTAAGTGGTAATGGGTCACTCCTCAATTCATTGTTCTCCTTGCTTAGAGCCTATGTATATACTTTTCATACAGGATGCTGGTAAATACAGGCAGCCTTCAAGCCGCTAACCCTATGAGATCATCGTGTAACAAGATCGTCATCCCGAAGAGAAAATGCTGCATCAGTGCTACCATCATCATGTAGCTGTTGTTACTGCTAATGCATTAGCTATGTGCCATTAAACAACTACCAGTGCTCGAAAATCATTTTATAGATGCCATCCATACGTCAACTTTGAGCATTATAGATGTTGTTTAGCTTATTCAAGTGGTGGAGTTGGGATTCTGTGCGTGGTAGGTAACACATGCGAAAAATTAAATTGTGGAGCGGCGTGGCCGATTACCAAAAAGATTGCATCTTTCTGCAAAATGAACGACAGCTACTGTATTCTGCCCACATTCATGACCCACACAACTACATACATGTCTCTGAGTTGGATTGCATGTGCATAATGTAGTGATCATTATATGGGCTGCATGTTGAGAGAGCTATACTAAAGGATGGGTGTTGGGACATTCCCTAATGCTGCTGGCGTGGTTGTCGTGCCACCATTTTACCCTACTTTGACGCTAAGGATTAACAACATATTGGCTGTACTTCGGTTAGGATGGCCAAGTAATGCATTTTGACGCGTCTTTAATATGTAAGAATCTCCATATGGACTATCATAAGCACCAATCTTGTAGTATCTCCCTTCCTGCTGACAGCATTTATTTACTGAGGAAGTAGCCTTGGACGCCCTGGCGGAGTGTGAACACCTTGGAGACACCTGGAGGCATCGCGTCTCTCTAACTCTCCTACACTTCCAAAACACTTTTCACTTGTTCACAATTGCTCCGATTCAGCCCATCGTCTCGATCCTACACCTGTACTAGAGCCGAAGGATGGTTGCGTGTCAGCTAAAGGTGGACCCCTATCGCATGGTGTTAAAAGAAAATGCACGTCCAAAGAAGGTTGTCCCATACTTGACAGCAATGGGGTATGGGCCATTGGTGCATGCTTGTCCCTTCGGATGTCGACATACGAGCTCAAGTACGGTGCAATACCAATGAACTCTGCTGTGGGCGTTCCTTCGGCTTCATACTTGCCGCCTACTATGCAGCATAACTTTGGCAATGATGCTTTGGAGAATCGGTGCCAATCCAGGTATATTATCCATTACTTCATATATTCACCTATAGGCTAATACATGATTGTATCATATAGAATGGACCATTTCTTGCATTTTGAGCACTTGGAAGGCTGTGCAACACATGCAAGGGATGGCCTACCTTGTGGGTATTTCGGTGCTACGTTTGCACAAATTTATGGCAAGTTGAAGGTGCCGTTCTATAACCACTCACCCCACCAAGACCGTAATGGCAAATCTATTGAACCTGGGGAAGATCAAGGAAGGACACCTCAGAGGGTTCAAGGTAAAACTATCATGTATGTTTGTCTATAGAGTATTTGCTTATCTTCTTTTAAAGAGTTTCCTAGATGCAACCTTTGAGGGTTTTCCCATCAGGCGCTTTGGTGTGCGTCTAGAAGCACGTGTGGCGCTTGACCGTGCAATTTATGCATGGGATGATTGGCCTGAGGATTGGAAGTAAGTATACCAACATAGGATGCGAATGGACATTGCATTTGTTAACCTGTATATAATAGGGATTGCCTCCAAGCATCATGATTATCGTTGCCTTGGCATCAAGGAGCGGATAGTTGGCAATACTAACAACCCAATTGCTTATATTGGCTGGCGACTTGTGGACCAAGAGTCATCCTACATCGACGTTGTGTGAAGATCTTCCGGAAACCCAGGATTGGGCGTCCCGTATACAGCATGTCGTCGGGATGCCATTTGCTGACTGGATCAGGCGTATACCAAGAAAGAGATAGATCAGCAGCAGGATGGAAAAGGAATAAAGGAAGCAGCAATCACATGGCTCTTTCAACCTATATATTGGATTTGTAATGCTTATGATGGGATGGAGGCAATCAAGTGCAGGGATGAGGTATTTTGGAATGTTGCTGGTTACTTGCCGCGTCGCCAGCAGGAAGGATGGATCATATTATATTGTACGGTTGAGGACGATGATGGATTGGAATGGCCGTTGACGAACATGTTTTACTGCCACATGGATGATATTACGACATTCGTGTCAATGCATGCAGCAGCTATTTTGCAACCATGAATGAAGATGTGTATGACGGCAGCAACCAAGAATACAATGGCACAATTATCCCTATGGACTCTATGTGATTCACCTGTATCTTAGTCAAGTTGCAATGCTGTACCTTTATAATATTTACTTGATAAACATCCACATTACCATATGCTACTCTTCGACTCTTTAAGTGAATGAATTAGATTCAACATAGCACTTAGAAAGGTATCGTGCTATCGGCTCACATGTGTAGATGAGGATCACTCGGTTGTCGGCTTCTGGATTAAAAGGGGAAATAGAAATATGAATGTCGGAAAGCGAGTTGGGGTCATTTACATCATCGTATCGAGATGCTTTTATGTTCAAAGAAGAGAGAGCTATATGATGCGATGTGGCATCAGTGCATGGACATACCATGTTTACCTATGATGATTTCAGCTAACGCTATCATACGCAGCCTTGTATAAGAATGAGCCATGCTCCATGCGGGCTATCATAGGCGGACCTCACTATAGGCAGGCAGGGGAAGTGTCCATTATGCATGACTCCCCCAATAGGATTGACGCTTCAAGAGCAGCTCTCGCTTTGTGACACAAACAAGTCCTTCTGCGTCTTTGGCTGTTGTCAAGTCTAACCACTCGACAATGAACAAAGGCCACTCAACATATAGCATCACGCTTACAGCATAGTAAAAACATAAAGACAGTCATATCTCAAGATTTTACAGTGAAACGTGGGGTTTTTAAAGAAGAACGCTGCTCGGCGGGGTGAAAGCGATCTTGTGTCAAACTATGAAGTCCATCGTGGCCAATCCCAGATTTCGCAAATGTCGCTACCAGCCAAACTGGATCCGGTGCTCAACCTCTTTCGACGACGACCAAAAAAATATTTTTTGGGCTGTTTGCGACATTGAACGTGAAACTTTCACACAAGGTGCTGTTGGCCAAGCCGAGCCCATTGCTCTAGTAAAAACCCCATGTTTCATTGTAAAGTTTGGAGATATGGGCACCTTTATGTTTGTAAGCGTGATGCTATATGACAAGTGGTCTTTGTTCATTGTGAAGTAGCTGGACCCTGGCAGAGCAAAAGATGCAGAGGGACGTGTTTGTGTAACTGGGTTAAAAAGTTTGGACTTCAGGGACCATGCATGACAGGTACGCAACCCTCATTTTCATGTCATACATTGGCAGCTAATAGCCACTTTTGTGCATTCACAACTTTTGTGCATTCTATTGTTGGTGGACGATTCTCCTGCTCCAGACATTCATTTCCATGATTCTAGTAGCTTGATCCGAGCTGATTTGGTTGAGTTACGCTCACACAAGGTTACATCGGTTGAGCTACATCGAGCGTGCTTTATGTCCAGAGTGATGTAATCTCTCTTTGACCGTAGCTCAATCAAATCAGCTCGGATCAACCTACTTTAATCATGGAAATGAATGTCTAGAGCAGGGGCATCGTTCCCATGCAGTGGATCTCGCAACGATGATGATTGGATAAAAGTGGCCGTTAGCTAGCAATACATGCCTGTTCCTAGATGATCCATAAAGTAATTATACATTGACCCTTTCATTCATGCAAACGTAGCTGTGTTACACAACACGACCCTCTGCATCTTTTGCACTGTCAGGGTCCACCTACTTGACAATGAACAAAGACCACTTCTCATATAGCATCACGCTTACAAACATAAAGGTGCCTGTATCTCCAAACTTTACAATGAAACGTGGGGTCTTTGATAGAACAATGTGCTCGGCTTGGCCAACAGCACCTTGTGTGAAAGTTTCACGTTCAATGTCGCAAACAGCCCAAAAAATATTTTTTTGGTCGTCGTCGAAAGAGGTTGAGCACCGGATCCAGTTTGGCTGGTAGCGACATTGCGAAATCTGGGATTGGCCACGATGGACTTCATAGCTTGACACAAGATCGCTTTCACCCCGCCGAGCAACACTGTTCTATTAAAGACCCCACGTTTGATTGGAAAGTTTAGAGATACAGGCACCTTTATGTTTTACATATGCTGTAAGCGTGATGCTATATGAAAAGAGTTCTTTATCCATTGTCAAGTAATATGACTACAATAGAGCCATAGTTGCAGAGGGGTGTGTTTGTGTAACACAGCCTATCATGCAGGATGGGAAGGGTCATGCATGCTACTTTACACTATTCAGTAGGAGTGCGTGTATTGCCGGCGAACAACCACTTCCTCTAAGCTGGCACTGTTTCCCAACCCAATGCATGTGAACGTTTGTCCTACTCCAGCCCATCATTCCCATCATTGAGCTTCTTGATTCGAGAGGACTTGACTGAAAAACGCTCAAACACAGAAACATCATCCAAAATGAGAATGATCAAATTGAATAGTTATTTGTAAACTGCTACTTGATAGCCCATTCCTCCCATTCACCTTTATTGCCCAATCCAATGCATATAAACGATTGTCCTGCTCCCCCATCATTATGTCCATCCTTCGACTTTCTTGATCCCACGGGATTTGACTGAGATACGCTCAAACAAAGAAGTATCATTCAACATCAGATCAAACCATTTTAATATCCACTCCTTCACTCTCAGCCTCTTCCCTCTTCCTCCCATTCCCACTTGGTGGCCCATTCCAAGTACATCTACTACCTGCGTATGATTGTCCTGCTTCAACCCACTATGTCAATCCTACAACTCTCTTGATCCGATTGTCTTGACTGAATGGCAAGTCCATGGCGTGTGCACCCTACAACAACACTCGCGTTTCTTGACACTACACCTTCTCTTGTACAATCCTCTACTACAGCCAATCGTAGCAGCGTTCATTGCAGCAATTGCAATTAGCAAGGTCTCTGTTCCATCGCCTCAAACAGCGTTCATAACTTTGTCACTCTATTACATCACTCGCTCTCTTGTACTCTCACTCTACCACGACCAAACGTAACAGCAGCTGCTATCAGCAAGGTCTTTACTCCATTGTCTCAAGTTACTTGCAGCCTTTCCCGTGAACAGTGGATAGCCATTGTATAGAAGCAGCTTTATTTACGTGTATCAACTTGCTACAATACAGAAGGATTCCTCTGGATATGAATGTTGGCATTATTATGGTACAATGCATGGATAAGGGATCAGGGGGGTAGATACAACTTGTAAAAGGGATGGTGCTACTTGCTTCTTCTTGTCAACTGGATTTCATGGTCATGTATCTTTTGGATCTTGTCGCGGGATGATGCGGGTATCAAAGGGATGACGTGTTGTTGCATGGGATCCAGACGTTAATATCAGTGTGAGAGATCGCATACGTTGATTGATAGCAGGGCTGCGAAATCAATAGCTGCATGCTTGTGATTGGGGGAACAAGCTAACGTTAAGCGTATTGTTGATAGCACAAGCATGTAGTCAATGCAAGATCTGCGACGCGGATAATTGAAATGCCTATACCAAATGTTTCGTAGTGGCTTACTTGGATCCTTCCATGCTAACCCACGTGCTCCATTGCACACGGACCTATTTCCATATATAATGCTAGCTTTCTTCTTCCGATACAAACAATGCTTTGCCCGCGCAAACGAATATGTACATATGCCAAGTGCTGATCAGCTGCTTGTTTTCATACGCAGTGCATGCCATACCCCAAAAAATGGCCCTAAAAGCAACCAGCCCCGTCAATGCCTCAGGAAACAAACCAACCCAACAATAGCAAACACTATCATCCATCATTGATGGGGATCTTTCAGTGTAAACAAAAGTGTCAGTAGACGTTCTTCGCTTGAGATAGCATGCCGAAAACAGTAACTCTACATAGCCCATAAGCGAAAGCTATTGGTCAATGGTGTTGTTTTGGGGGTTGTGTATGCGTGTATGCGTGTGTGAGCTTACCCCATTGTTTTCTTTTGAATATGCACGATGATGCATATATTGCGTCCCTTTACCCATTCACCACATTTATAAAGGGCGTAGGGACCCGTGTTGGTTTTTGCAAAAAGCAACATTGAATCACACCAACCCGGATCTACCGAGGATAATACTTTTTCAATGCAGCTCGATAATAATGACGAAATACTAGCAAAGCTGATGCAACCGTCCATGATAGACTCCAAAATCATGGATATCAAAAAGCACTTGCAAGACGTACTAGTAGGTTAAAAAGCTATTTTGATACAAAACGACAAGGCAATGTTGACATGCAATAGGATGGCAAAGCACCTATTGTCCTGACAACCGATGATGAGCTTGTTTTGAGTACCACATGTAAAAGCCAACACGAAAAAAAGACAATGCGACAAGCCATGGAAAAGACCAGGCGATATTACTTGGCCGAGGAATTGCTTGGGCAATTGATGCAATCGTTTATACAGTCGCAAAAGCAGATTGCTGTTGACTTTGCAACGTTTCTACAGGGCAACGAACAATTCCGATCAAAGACAGTGACGCAAAAGATTCATGTTGTGGATAGCTATCTTGCCGAGATTGGTGCTCCAGACGCATTACGTGATCCTTCAAGTGCATTCTTTATTGAGCTTCGGAAGCATTTCTAATATGTAAAACTTGCTCTCTCATATACCAGTAGTATTACAATAAAAGATCAGATGGGGCACAAAGAATTGTGGAGGTAAAAGTGTGTGTGGGTGTGTGTGCGATTTGATCGATCCGCGTTCCAAATCCCAATCGATGAAACAAGTGTACTACAATTGAAAACAATGACACCCAGCTTGAATGAATGAATTGTAATACCTCTTTGATCTGATCCAGCACATGTTTCATTGTTGGATCTGATAACAAGGAGGAAGAATGAAACCGCGTTGTCAAATTGATCATCTTCTTTGGGAGCTCCGATATCTTGTAAAGGTGTTGACTAGAAACAAAGGATGTCGGTCATTGTTCGTGTGATACCCATGTAAAGTATCCATGGCAGTGGGTTGTGACACCCGATGTTGTGTTGAATGGCGTGATGTCTTATGGTGGGGTGGTATGTGACATGGTGCGTTGTGGGAAAAAAGAAAGACGTTAATAATACGGGACACGGTGCCGATGTTTTTCTACCGAGGTTCACAATTCCCGGTAATGAACGAAACCTGAGACTTTATCACTATTGCGCGTATTGTGGGGGGGGGGAGGTCGATAGAGGTGTACACAAGATTAAGATATGAATGAAAGGTTGATGTTATTGTGAATGATTTACCCAGCTGATCTCCGTGTTCACCGCGGCCGGATGATGTTACATATAGCGTAACCCAAAGAAGAGTGTAAAGTAGATCAGCCTGCAGGCATGAAAATCTCAGATTATCAGATGTAAAGAGCGTAAAGCAAAATTTGCCCATAAATGTCAAGAGCTGTAGGTTGCCGGGATCCGCTCAGCTGTATTTTACCTTATCAGATGCTGCTCTTTGATGGTTGCACATCCGAATATAGTCAATTTTTTCTATTGTACAACGGTCAATCCATTGCCGCACCTGCCCAACAACCGCGGTGGGTCTATACTGTAGCCGAGGGATTAGTTGCTGCTCTTGAGGCACATGATCTATCATTGAGAGCAACACGTAAAGGCACATGACGTCAAATTTCCCATGTGCGCGCGGCATAGAGTAGATTTTCTTATCTCGTTCCTTTTGATCCCCCCACCCACACGTCGACATTGCAGACATTTCACAAGACCATGTTCAGTAAATGAATAGCATCAAGTATTAGGGAATAACAGAATATATACAGTATGTGTGTAGAGAGGGTGTCTTTTTCTTCAAGAAAGTGCATTATGTCTAAGCTTTATCAGTAGTAGTGTTGTGAGGCTTCTCAACGCCGCCTTGTGCAATGACACGTTCCTCATCGACTTCTTCTTTGCCGACAATGATACCCTGTTCAGCATCAACGTATTGTCTTGCATTCTCCAAGGCAAGGTCGCCGTCAGTGTCTTGTCCAAATTCACCACGCTCGGCCTTGGCAATGTTTTCCTTTCTCTCCTTGTAATACATGTAAATCAAGGCAAGCGAGACAATGATCCAATAGCCACAATAGCTGACGATGCTTCCAATAGTAGCCGTGTTGTTCCAACCAAGGATAGCATTGAAGATTTGCCTATACACATCAAGGATGCCCTTTTAGCAAGATGTCTTTTTTCACGAGGATGAATGAAGGATTACATACCAGCCACCGTTGGTGTCAACGTTCAATTCAGGATCACCCCAAGAGACGTGCCAGACAGCCGTTGTCACCTTGTATGCAATGACATCACCACCTTCTTCAGCAGCTTCACCACCAATGACTTGGTTCCAGGCGTATTGTTCGAAATAGCCAACAGCTTTGGACATCAAACCAGCAGCAACAAGGTAAAGGATCAAGGTGGAGAAGATGAAGAACCAGCGAAGACGAAGCATGTTACCACCACGATAGATGATAAAACCAACCAAACAGCCACAAATGAAACCCATAATGGCAGCAATAGGAATAGACTTGGCTTCTACATCCAAAGAGACCTATATAGGATACATGTTAATACAACTTGTTGAATAAATGGCATCTATGCAACAACAATAGCAACGTACACCACCAATGAAAACAATAGCTTCAAGACCTTCTCTAAGAACAGTGATGAAAGGCAAGATAAAGAACGAGTAGCGTTGCAAGCTCATTTTCCATCCACCGGATTTGGCATTCTTTAGAGCACCAGCTTCGAGTGCTTTGGCGAGCTTGACCTTCCATTTTTCTTGCATACGTTCAGTCTTGAGCATAGCCAGACCCATGATGGTGATCATAATAGTAGCAATCAAGGAGAATACGCCTTCCCAAATGTCTTCAGAATTGCCCCAGATGTCGTTGAGGACAGTGTACCATACAGCAATAAAGGCAGCACCGATACACACACAAATGAATAGGCCCAGGACGCTCCCGATCCACACTTGGTTGCGAAGACGCTTATATGTGGGAGTACCCTTTTCAAACATACGAGTCAAAAAGGCCAACAACACCGATACGATGATGGCAGCTTCCGTTGTCTCACGAAAGACAATGAAGAAAATGGGAACATCAAAGAGATCCTGCGACATGACGGCTGGATGGAAAGGTGGTATTGATGTGTGGGTGGGTGTGGGTGTGAGCAAGGAAAGAAGAAAGGTAAGTGGAATTGCACATCAGCTATTATATCATGTTTTTTTTTCTTTGGTCCCCCCAACTTGTCATCGTTTTGCTCAATCCTTGTGTACCCGTTTATCAGATCGAAAATCAAGAGAGCCCTGATCTACAATGCACGCACACACACACAACATGGACTTTGATAAAAATTTCACCTTTTTTGTTATCAGATCATTCGAGATTTTCCCCGTCCGATCTTTTTTTGACTTTTTGATACCATCACTCTGGATCTGATAATCCTATTCAGCGCAACACCCCATTCCGGGAACCTTCTTTTGTCCGATCAACATAAAAGGGCAAAACAAACAACACCACTCTCATCGATCCACCGCTTTTCTCTTCTCTTTCTCTCCCTCTTTATCTTTCAAGTCATGAGGTTGGGTGGTGCTTTGTTGTTGCTTGCAGCAGGAGTTGCTCATGCCGCACGTGTCGAATACTGGTGGAACATCACTTACACTACTGCCAACCCGGATGGTCTTTTTGAACGTCGAGTGATTGGTGTGAACAATACATGGCCGTAAGTTTGGTTCGTTGTGCTGCTTCATAAGATCAAAAGGCTAAATTGGTATTTGCATCTTCATAGCCCACCGGTTCTTGAAGTCAACGAAAATGACACTTTGGTGATCCACACTCACAATGGCTTGGATGAACCCACTGCTTTGCACGCCCACGGCATGTTCCAAAATGGCACTGGATGGATGGATGGTCCTTCCATGGTCACTCAATGGTAAGTACAATGAAACCATGCATTCCTTTTTGATTACTTACAAGGTTATCGTCACCTTAGCCCTATTCCTGCTGGCATGGATTTCACTTACGAGTTCAACATTACCCAACATGGATCCTATTGGCTTCATTCCCACTATATGGTATGTCTTTACTCATATGAAAACCGTTTCCCTTTATATTAACAAAGGATTGTAGGGACAATATATGGATGGTTTGCGTACTCCGCTTATCTTGCATCCTGCACAAGAAGCATATCAATACGATGAGGATATTTACGTTCCTATTTACGGTAAGTCATATGACGATTGCATTGAATAGGGTCATTGAATCTCATCATTGTCATCTTTATTAGATTGGTACCATGAACAAAGTTCTACAGGTCTTGACACATTTTTGAATGTCTACAACCCCACGGGTGCCGAGCCTGTTCCTCAATCTGGTATCATTCGGGATAATGTCAACTCAACTTTCAAGTTTACCCCTGGCAAGACCTATCGTCTTCGTCTCATCAACATGTCCGCCTTCTCGATGTTTTATGTCAGCATTGATGGCCACGACCTTGACGTTATCGAAATTGATGGTGTATGTAGATCCTTTTCTAATCTCATTGTTGTGCTACTCTTGCTGACATTCGATGTTTATTAGGTTGATACACAACGCAAGACCGTCAAGGATGTTTATCTTACAGCTGCTCAACGTGTATCGGTCTTGGTAACAGCAAAGAACACCACCGACACCAATTACTACTTCCACGCCGACATGGATACAGACATGTTCGATGTACTTCCAGAGGACCTCAAATACAGTAAGTCACTTTTTTATTTATGTTATCTTCTACTATGATTAATAACACGAGAATGATAGACCTCGTTTCGCCCGTGTATTATGACGAGAGCCATTCCAACTTTGCTGAAAGTGAGGACGTCGGCATGGATTCCAATTTCACTGATATCGATTTGTATCCTCTTCAACCTGCCGCTGCTGTTGAACCCGATCATCAGGTCAACCTGACAATTGACTTCCAAGTGTGCACTGATGGTATCAATCGAGGAATGGTAAGTCGTTTGATGCATGTATGTATGTATGGCATGAAATGTATGACTCATCCATCATCCATCATCTCTCTCCCTCTCTCTCTAGTTCAATGGTTTACCGTATTTGGCACCTAAGACACCTACTTTGAACACGATGCTCTCGCAAGGCGAATATGCAATGAGTCCCGAAGTGTATGGACCCCAATCTCGTGCCATTGTTCTCAGTCATTTGGACATGGTTGAAGTCGTTTTGAACAATTTGGATGCTGGTGCACATCCCTGTAAGTAACATTTCATATCTCATGCATTGCTCAAGAATGGTACACTAACAACATCCATGATGTAGTCCACTTGCACGGTCACGTGTTCCAAATTGTTGCACGTGGAGAGGGCGTTTTCGATGGCAACCGAAGCAACGTTGACTGGGTACTCGATAATCCTGCTCAACGTGACACTGTTCAAGTAGAAGCTGAAAGCTTTGCCATTATTCGTTTCCGTGCCGATAATCCTGGTGCTTGGGTATGTGTACTTGATATCAAAGTGCAAGTGGTTTAGGTATACTGATGATTGGATTTAGTTCTTCCACTGTCATATTGAATGGCATTTGGAGTCTGGTCTTGCTGTTGTTATGATCGAAGCTCCTGATGTTGCCCAGCAACGAATGACCTTGCCCGATTCACTCAAGGAGTTGTGTACTGCAGGAGGTATTTCAGCCACTGGTAACGGTGCTGGCAAAGATGGCCTTGATCTCAAGGGTGCACCCAGCGGCGTCACTCTTATTTACGATGGATTTACTGCCAAGGGCAAGGGTGCTATGGCTGCTTGTATCATTGCTGCTCTTATTGGTATGGGTACCATTATTTGGTTTGCCCTGGTTGATCCTACAAAGAAGGCCAAGGAAATCCAAGCATCAAAGATGCACTAGACTTGTCACATCACTCATCACATCTCACACCCCATTATTTCTATCATCCAACACACACATTGTATTCCTCCTCCTTGTATAATAATATAGTTCTTTCTTATCTTCACTTGATTAAAAGTAAACCCCATACCACTACTACCACGTTCAAAGGTGATCGCCAAGTCATGTGACCCATTCGCTTTATAGTAGTAAAATCAAGTAACGTTTATAGTAAAGAAATCCGATAACGATGATAAACATGTACATGCTGTGTGTAGGTTTATTGGCATTCTTTTGTTATTGCTTTACATGATCAGCCTGATGACTCGTTAGCGTGCATAAAGGGACCACTGCTTTTGTGTTACAGGAGCGGTGTCATTGTCGTCGTTGTGGTTTCTCTTGTTCTTCCTTGTTCACTGCCAATATGAAATCGTCATCAGGTAAACCCCGTTGTCATTGGCCAATCGGGCATCGTGGATAGCTTGTATTGACTTGTTCCTAGTATCCGTCGACCTTGAAGTGATCCAAATGCTCAATGCTCGGTGTCAAGCGACCAGCGACTGGACTCCCCTTGTCAATCGATTGTTCCTAGCATTTGGCAATGTCCACCTTCTTGCCAAGAGTTTCGTATCAGTAAGGTCCTTGGACGATAAAACAAAGAAGGGAGTACCTAATCAGGGTCATTGGCTATTCAACTACCAGGTCGATCAACAGCCATGTCCGGTTGATAAAGCACAAGCAAGGCAGGCATTCGACATTATACAAAACGATGTGAGCACTTCTTTAGTCTTACTGGTCCGGTATGAAAAGGTACTAATACAGCGTACATAGCTTCCACGAGATGCTCTCAAACGATTATCCGGGATTGCACAGAGTACTTTGCGTTGTGGACACAGTATGGATGAGCATGCATCAGAACAAATCCACGCCATTGTCATCTTATTCCAGGTAAATACAATGACATGTTGATTGTGGAGGATCTTTTATTGATTCATTAAGGGGTTAGTGTCCATCATTCATTGATCCCAGCTATAGCGACAATCTCTTGACGGAGCTATGTGAATCCATCACCAACCTATCACAACCGCATCAAGATCTCCTTGTGCAAAATTTGATTGAACCTACGAATGACGACGATAAGGATCATCAAGCTTTGTTTATGCATCTCCTCGATATATTACATCAGGCCATTCATGCACGGCTCTCGCAACGCTCAACCATTTCCGACAAAAAGGTGTCACCGTATCAGGACAGCCTTGTGATCAATGTCACCAAATGCATTGCCATCTTATGTAAGCCTTGAAATTCGAATACTTGATCAGCCATCTTATACCACCACTATCCCCAGATCGTCTCAACGAGCAACGCCATTTTGTCGATTATACCAGCTTTTACAATGATGCTATCAATGACCACCTTGAGATCAAGGTCGATATACCCAACTACAAGGAACGCAAAGGGTAAGTACACGAATACCGAATTGGGGTAATGGAATACTAACTTTGATGAGGTAGATTCTCTTTTTGTGATTACCCCTTCGTTTTGAACGCCACTGCCAAAGCCGATATCCTTAAAGTGGAAAGTGTCTTTCAAATGCGACATGAATTGCAAGATGCCTTTTTTCGTGCATTGTTCGCTGGTATGTCTTATCTCAATCCTCAATAGTGGTATGTCTAATCTTTGCCATTAGGTGTCAATAGCCCGTATCTAGTGCTTTGCATCCGACGAGAGCATATCATTTCCGATACGTTACACCAGGTACGCATGGATGCATTTCTCTCTCGCTCATTTAGCACGTGACTGATGATGGATGATGATGATGATAGCTCGAACAAAAGACAATCCATGATCTCAAAAAGCAACTACGAGTTCAATTTGTTGGCGAGGAAGGCGTGGATGAAGGAGGCGTACAGAAGGAGTTTTTTCAACTTATCATCCGTGATCTCTTTGATCCAAAGTATGGTACGTACCGTGAGCAAATGTGGGGATCAAAGTGATACATAGTTTAACTTGGCATTGTGTAGGCATGTTTACCATGAACGAGGAGTCACGATTATATTGGTTCACGCCAAATCCAAACCAAACTGGTGAAAACACGGCAGAGTTCAAGTTGGCTGGATTGCTCCTTGCTTTGGCCGTATACAACAGCGTCATTCTCGACCTGCATTTACCTCTTGCATTGTATAAGAAATTGATGGGCGTTGAGGTTGGATTGGAAGATTTGAAGCAATTGGATCCGGTAAGTGGGTTCGATAGGTGAATGATGTATATGAAAAGCTAATCGCTTTTTATTCATCAAGAGCCTCGCACGTGGATTGGAGCGATTGTTATTGTTTGAAGGAGACGTACAAGCCGAGTTTGAGCGATCATTCCAAGTGGATATGGAGACGTTTGGCCACGTGTTTACGGTCGACCTCAAGCCTATGGGTGGTGAAATCAAGCTCACCAACGAGAATAAGCATGGTATGAGAATTGCATCCAATGGTGATGATTGGGATAGTGACTAACCACCCTGCATAGAATTTGTCGATTTATATGCCAAGTTCATTCTAAACGAATCCATACAAAAGGAGTTTGACGCATTTCGAGAAGGATTTGAATTGCTATGCCACGACAATGCCATCAATGTAAGTTGCTGTTACATGGATCATCGATACGACATACTAATCATGCATCAGATCTTTCGACCAGAGGAAATTGAACAGCTGATATGCGGGAGCTCTGATTTGGACTTTGAAGCACTTGAGAAATCGACCGTGTATGATGGAGGATGGACAAAGGATTCACCTATAATAAGGTAGGTAACAAGTATGTTGTTCCAATGTTTAAACAAATGCTGATTGTGTTTTGCAAAGGCACTTTTGGGAGATTGTCCATGAATTCAGCTATGAAGAGAAAAAGAAACTACTTTTCTTTGCGACCGGATCGGATCGAGTAAGTTTTGCAATATCCATTGGATAGCCATGTTGATTGACATTATATATCTTTTAGGCCCCGATAGGAGGATTAGGCAAGCTGCAGTTTGTTATTGCAAAGAATGGAGCAGATTCTGACAGGTAAAATGCATGCTTATTAAGCAATCAAAACGAAGACTCATATCTTTGATAGGTTACCGACGTCGCACACCTGTTACAATGTCCTACTGCTCTGCGAGTACAATAGCAAAGAGAAATTACGTGAGCGACTATTGACAAGCATAAGCAATGCTGAGGGATTTGGAATGATTTGATTTGAAAGTATACCAAGGTATGCAGGAAGCCAATGTACAGTGATGAGACATGTATGTAACTACTTTTTTTTATAGATATTTCGTCATTATGTATGTATTCATTAGTAATACGGCAGCACCAAAATCAACCTTGTCACGAGTACGATACACGATTCAAAAATGGTGTGAAATGACAAATACAACTACATCAATACACGGATTTTATATACGAGTATGGCTGCTGGATTGGTTTTGCAATGCAGGGGAGGAGGAGGAGGAGGAGGAAAGGGATGATGATGAGATGGTGAGTGCTTATGCCGTCAAGGTGAAATGGTTGGATATCAGCCACAAGAAATATGGGGGACTACTAGTGCATCATTGTGCATGAATGTGTGTGGCTAGAGATACAGCAACGTGATATTGACAAAAGCGTACGTATCGACTTTTATCGAGTGCCATGGAACTAGAAAGAAGGTCAGCAAGTGCCATTTTAAGCGGGATGTTACACAAGTGATCATGACATATACCACACGAGTTTCATGCAGTCTCACGCAGCAGCCGCAACATCATCTTTCTGTCAGCACTACTCGCGCGCATCATCTTGCATTATGCTTTCGCTACGACTCCAATTACGCAGACAAATTGGATATCAAATTTTAGCAAGGGCTTCTTTTTTTGGATTGAATGAATAATGTAATTGTACATACTTTAAGCAGGGCGAGTGAGAAGGGAGCAGTGGCACCGAGTCAATGGATGATTATTGTGTGTGATCATTCAACTCCCCCCTCCTTACTTTCCTTGTTTGAATCTATTAGTACGGATTTCGGCAAAATGATACACCCCGCATCACACGACAATCTTCTTCATCTGGCTTAAGTTGCAGACACTAGCCTGACCCCCCAACCACACTAAGAGTAGTAAAGCAAAGTGCAAGGTTGTGCTTGTGTTAGGGTATGTTATTAATTTGGCTCTAGACCTTCAAAGGCATGTCCATCTTTGATGGTGTAGCTAGGATGGTGATGGTGTTGCCATGATACGATGGGAGAAATTGTTTTACCTTGGTCTCTTCCATGGATACGAACGAACGATCACAGCCGGCCCGATGCATGACTAATGTTCAAGAGGTGTGCCGAAGGAAGCCGAATCAACGAGACTGGTTGGGAAGCATTTGACAGGTAAGCGTGCATTAAACAAAGGCACCATGTGATCCAAATAAGACGACGCTTATTTGCTAGTTTGTAAGCCTGCCATTCATGAATGGTAACCCCATCCACACACACACCACACCACCCACACACCCCCCCCTTCTTTCCTCACTTGTGATCCAACCCGTTACCGAAGCAAATGATGTAATTCACAAACAACGGCGCGCTTATTTTATTCGTTTTCTTCACCTCTCCTCCATCTCTTTTTTTTTTTTCTTTTTCCTCTCTTTCTCTTTACAATTCAATGACAGCATCACATCATACCTTTACATATCATCATTCATCTTCGCTCTTGGATTCACCGCAACATCATCATCCAAGTGACGACCTTTTGCATTTGAAACCACAACACCTCTCTGGTACGACATTCTCCCCCCCTTTTTTTTACAACAAGCGTAGTAGACGTAGCTGACACTTGTTGTTATTATTATTGTTCAGGGCCTGTGGGTCAAGACGAGGTTGAGCAAGGAAGTTTATCTCCTGTTACCACTGATTCAATGTCGACATCATCATGCGATGATTGGCCGTCATCCACAACAACGCCTCAACAGCAACAGCAACAACTCCATCATGCATCCACACACCTTGTAGACAACTTTGTTATTACAAAGACAGCTCCCAGCATATACTTGTTTATATTTGTGAATCCATTATCTGGTGACGAAAAGGGTCGTGAATTGATTACCCTTCCCATTCAACATTTTCGATTACGACGACTTCCAGAAGTGCAAGTTCAGATCCATAACATTCTCGACAAGGAAGATCGTGAAGCTGGGATGGCGGAGATTACACGCATTGCATCAATCCTTGATCAACTACCGCCTATCCCAGAAGGGAAACTGCCACATGCTGTAAGCCAGCGTCATCTTCAAGTATGGAGTGCGGGTGGTGATGGTACAGTCATGAGCGTGGTGGAAATGTTGGCATCGTATCATATTGATCTCGACCAGGTGTTCTTTTCGTGTAAGTAGTAGCAGTAAAGCAGATCAAGAAGGTTTATGGAGGTGGTTGGTTGACTTTTGAGAAATACACACACACACTTTAGGTATTCCATTTGGCACTGGTAATGACTTTAGCCAAGTGCTTGGCTGGGGTCGTACCATACCCCATCGTGATATTCTTGGCCATGGATTACAGCATTTGGAAACACTTGTTATGGAACGGCTTTTACAATCCGAGCCAGCACGTTTGGATATTTGGCAGGTAGAAATGACGGCACACGCTAGTGGTTATGTGCGTCTTGCTGGACCTGATAGGCGTGATGGTCACGACGTTGCAGAAGTGAAACCCAGCAACCATGGCAACACAGCCCACTCTCTCACACGCAAAATGTGCAACTATATGTCTATTGGCGTTCAAGGCTATGTTGGCAGTGGATTTGAAAAACATCGTGCAGGAAATCGCATGGCCAACGTGCTTGTTTACACCATTGAAAGTGCCAAATGGGTCTTTTGGCGTCGCTTTCCACCTGTTACCCACTTTATTGAATCCATTGTTCATGGCAACGAGCCTGTTCTTAAGGCACCCGATCCGAATACCCGTCATGGTCATAACAACAATGATCGCGATTTGCCGGAAATGACGAACCATCCTATTGATTTTGTTATCCAAAACATTCCTCACATCTGGTAAGTATCCTATATGCAGCTTTGTTTATATCGATGCGTCAACACGTTCTCATACATCATGTCACACGATATGCAGGGGACGAGAAGTGGATCTATGGGGTGAAGCGCGTTCAGGATTGGAATCCGTACGCCGTAGAAGTGGTCCTAGTGATCCATCCAATTGGCAACCACAACGAGCCAACGATGGTCGCATGGAAATTATGGTGATCCAGAATCTCATCAGCTATTTTAAAAAGCTTGCCAATATAAGAAATCACGTATCACGCCTTGGCCAATTCGAGACACCCTTTGAAATCCGTTTTCGCGATCCAAAGCCGCAGCAGCCTTCTTCTTCATGGTGGCGCCGCTCCATGTGGAAACGGAACCGCTACGAACGTGAAAACGTGATTTGTATCATGTGCGATGGTGAATTCTACGTCTTAAAGGATCCCAAATCTCTTACTTTCTCCCGTCATGCACAAATATGGACACTCGGTCGAAATGACCAGCAAGGAGTCGGTCGTCTGGTGGTAGATGAACTGGGGCACAACACCAACTCCCATCATTAACGTTTATACTATCATACACATTTACATTGTATATACCTCTAATGCTTCTTTATGTTCCTTACATGCTTTCTCTATTACTTTTACTATTACTTAGTCATTCTAATGGTAATCTTGTACGTTGTGCAGCCTCATATTAAAATACAAGCATTTGTGCGCTTTGCAGCTTTTGGCATGTCAGATGACTTTATAGTTTTACAGAAAAGGAGGACTTCACGTGGGAGATCATTTAATAGTCAAACGTGGATATGATCGCGGATGCTGCGCCGAACTCTTTTTTTATTATTATACGGTGAATCAAATAAAAAACAAACATGTGTGTGTGGGTGGGGTGATGATTTATGCTCTCTTTTTGCCCTTGCGGTCGTACTCTTCATCTTCATCGTCGCTAGCCTTTCTTTTACCTTTCTTGGCTTTGCTCAAGAAGGTATCTAAACCAAAGACGTCTTCCTTGGGAGCAGCAGATGATGCAACCATAGTCTCCTTTTCGAATTCCACAGGTCCACTGGATCCTTGACCACTACCTTCAGCACCAGCAAATCCTTTTCTCATGCCAAACTTGTCTTGATGGATACTCTTTTCCAATTCTTCTGCGTCTGTGCTGCCAAAGATGTCCGAATCGTTTTGATCGCCACGGAATCGATAGATCGACGAGGAGGTTTGGTTGAACAATGGTTTGTCGTACAAGCTGTAGGCTGTATCATGCATGATGATGAGATATTGGATTCTTCCTCTTTCCCCCTTTGACCATTACTTACATTCATCATCCTTAAATCCTGATCCAATGCCCGATGATTGATTGAAAAGGCGAGCATCAAACATGCTATCTTTGCTCATGGTAGGTTTGGCAAGACCCAATGCGATCTTTTCAGAGATGTCACGACCGGATTCACTATATGCATGCATGCGTGTGAATTTATACGAAATATACCAAATGAGGGGATATTTTACTTACCGAGCCAAGTGTTTTGCCTTTGCTTCTGTACCCATTCGACTCATACGCATTTCCCGTTCTCTTTGCTTTTGTCGTTCACGACGTAGACGGTCACGTTCACGTGCTCTTTCATCATCTTCTTCAACATCACGGCGTGCAGGTCGTCGACGTTCATCTTCACTTTCACTTTCACTGCCACTTGCTTCTTCAGAGTCATCGGAGGAATCATAATCCGGCATAAGAGATGCTGCTGTAGGACGATTGGCTGATGAAGGAGGTGCTGCTGCTGCTGATGTTGACGACGACGATGGCTTGAGACCAGCCCTATAAATAACAACCATCAATAAATGAATAACGTGTGAAGGATGTAAATGAAAAAAGACCACCTACCGTTCCTCACGTGCTTTTTGAGCCAAATCCCGTAATTTTTCCTCTTCAGCTTCCTTTTGTTTTTGTGCCAATTTCTGTTGCATGAGATTGCGTTGTCGAACTTCTTCACGAGCATGTCGATCAGCGGCATAGAGTGCTTCTGAGAACTTTGCAAAGTTGTCATTGATAGTGATTTCTTGTAAGCCACGGCCATCAGCAGCGAGACGTTTGTCGAGAGGAATGGTATAACCCTTTGTATTCTTCCAGTTGGAAATGCAAGGAGGAATGACCCACTCTGCTTGTTCCTTGGCTGTCAATTTGCGAGGAGGTGAATGCATGACAGGTGCTGGTGGAGAGGGTGGTCCACGAGGAATCTTTTTATGCTTGAAACTAGGTGGCTCCATTGGATCAACAGGCGCATCCACCATACGGATGATACGTTGCTTGGCGCCGGCGTTGAAGCTGTCATTGGCTAGATTGGTGGCAGGTGTGTATCGGATATAGGTGGGATCTTTGTTGGTACCACCGCTCGTCTGGACAACGTTCTTGGGTTGTGCTGCTTTGATCTTGACATTGACAATGCGTTCGAGAGCTGCCTTTGTCTTTTCAGCAACGCTTTGTACTTCTTCTTCACCGGGTCGATCCATAGCAATCTTTTCAACATCCACATCTTTGCGCTCCTTGAGTGGCACCATATCCTTGAGCGATGAATGGATAATACGATCATCACCATGTCCTTGTCGTGCAATCGCATCATATTTCACATTGCCTTCAGCATCCACTTGAAGTGTCAAGGCTCCTCCACTGCGTTCAGTAGGCTGCATATCTTTACGTCCCATATTCAAGGGATACTGTGCAATATGGATCTCTGGAAATGCACCACCATTGCCGAAATCTTCGGGTACTCGAGGTCGATAACCTCCTCGTTTGCCGTATGGAGGAATGCGATCGTTGGGGCGAGTCGTTGCAAGCTGATTCAACTTCTTTTCATATTGTGGTGCAGATGACGTGGGTGCTGATTCCACTGTCTGTTGACGAGGTTTCGGCAATAGACTATTATGAATCCATTAGTAAACGTCCAAATTCAACTTGATCATCCTCAAGTTACCTTGAGAGAGTGGCCATTGCAATGGATTGTGTGTAGGTTGGGTTGAATGGGTGTGTTTGGGAGAGGAGAGAAACGAATGTACAAATAACTCAAGTCCGACGAGAGAAGTGTTTGCCGTTTTAGGCTGGCCTTGGCCTTCCGATGACCTATGCTTGGCTGTAGCAGTGATCCCCAACCACTCTATATGATCTCCTTAATTAAACCATGGTCTATTCAAATACAATAAACACTCTTATAGTATACCCTCACTAGTAGTTAACAATGAAATAGCCGACATCTTTATTTCTTAGTAGGTTGCTTATCATCTCCATCTGAAGCACCTGTAGTGGGTAAACCAACATACACTTTGAACGTATCATAAATCAGCCATTGCAAGGCTGTTAGGGTACCGATCATAACAATACGAGGTCCCAAGCCACGCCATACACCTTTCCAACCGAGATCCTTGGCAATATCCATGACGGTCATTTGCTTTTGTCCTGAGGGTGCTTCTGGTAGGTTGTTTAATTTGGAGACAATCACATCAGCAGGATGTGAAACAGTGGCGCACAAAATGCCTGCAATGTAGCCGCCCATAAAGCTGACACCGAGCTATATACATCATCATGTTGAAAGTGAGTGAATCGAATACATAGTAATGGACTCCATCATCATCAACCTTACCTGTTGCATCTTGTTGTATTCAGATTTTGGTTTGCTTAGGCATGTCTTGTAAATCATTTCCACTGTGGCTTCAAAAGAGGCAAATTTCATCATGGTGTATGGGATCTGACGGCCCCACAAAGGTACAATGCCCTTGTAAAAGCCTTTCAAGCCTTCAGCAGCCTTGAGTTTTTGGAATCCTTCTTTTGCATTTCGTGCGAACGGTGGATAGGAGGTTTGCATGCGTACTTTGAGCGCTTCCCATGGGCATAAAAATATGTCAGCAACGAATTCGGCAGATGCCGATGCTGTAAGATAGAGAATGCCTCTGTACTTGTGGGCAGCTTCTTCACCCACGGCTTGGCCATATGTATATTTAAAGTACTCGTATAGACCGTATTTACCAGCACCCTGGAATGAGTAACCGATGGCAGTAGGACCAAGACCCACCAAGATACCACCAAAACCTTCAGCCTTGATAATGGTCTTCCAGCCATCAAAGATACCCTTGTAAAGGTCAGGTTTCACCTAAACGTTTGTAGGGGCTATGATAAGTATATTGCTATCGCATACACTATTGACGCGTTGGTGGTGCATGTATCATTTACCTGTAAGCGACATTTGACAAGGTCAAGGGGTGTCATGAGGGAGTGTGTTGGGCTATACATATAGACACACATTCGTGATGAATTGATTGTTTCCAAGTGATGCATAAAGCGCGTGTATGTATTACATACCCACATGCTAAGATACCGCCTAGCCCACAAGCCAAAAAGTACTTGTTGCTGTATAGCTCAATGGGTTGCTTTGGGGCCAAAGGTCTATGTTCTTGCACCGATGATATAAAGTATTTGTTGACAATAGAAGAAGAGGAAGACATGATATAAGTGTAGAGAGAAGAAGGGAAGGGCAAGATCGCGTGTGTTCTTATAAGTAATTCCTCGGTTTTTTATTTCACCCAGAATGCAGGTTTCACCCATGGCGCAAAACAATTACCGCTCTACTATCGCCTTATCTCTTGCATGGAAATCTTCCAACAG
Source organism: Lichtheimia ornata (assembly GCF_029851405.1). NCBI lineage: Eukaryota > Fungi > Mucoromycota > Mucoromycetes > Mucorales > Lichtheimiaceae > Lichtheimia > Lichtheimia ornata. Next base: position 445,912 of record NW_026695334.1, read on the forward strand.
CCCGCCCGGGTCATGGTATAAAGTACTTTTCGGGGAATAGTTTAGCATGACAATGATGTCGTTCTTATGCCATCACCACCAATCCACCCACTGGGCTGTCTCATGTCTTCCCCTGGTATGGAGACATATCATGCAAAGCAACAAACAATGCAAAATGATGATATCGATGCTGAGACGAGTAATAGGATGATGGCACCTTTATATATGCCGCCTTTGAAGGAATGAATACAAATGATAAAAGGAAATAATGCTACTTTAAAATATTCGAGTCGTAGAGGGGGGATAGGTAGTAGCTATGATATGTGAGAGCTATACTTTCTATCACTTCCATCTCTTCTGTGAGTCACGGATAGCGCTTCATGAGTCATTGCTGGGCCTGTCAAAATCCAAGTTTCGCCCTTTTTGCTTTATCTCCACCCACTTACCTTCTCTATTGTCGTCGTTGTTCACAATGCCTTTCACACTTGAAAAGCTCATTCGTCCTAATATTCTTGCATTGCTTCCCTATCGTTGTGCACGCGATGACTACGATAGCGGTGTTCTTCTTGATGCCAACGAGAATGCTTACGGCCCTGCTCTTGCAAACCAAGTCGACGGCGATCTCAACCGTTATCCCGATCCATACCATGTGCGTGTCAAGGAACGCCTAATCAAGTATCGCAACCTTCCTTCGACCAACCAAGTCTTCCTCGGTGTTGGTTCTGATGAGGTTATTGACTTGGTGCTTCGTATCTGCTGTATTCCCGGCAAAGACAAGATCCTTATCACCCCACCTACCTATGGCATGTATTCCGTGTGTGCACAAATCAATGATGTGGGTGTTGTCAAATCAAACTTGGATGTGGAGAAGGGTGCCTTCCAAGTGCGTACAGACGATGTAAGTATATGCATGCATGTTGTTGTATTTGGGAAATAGAATCAGTCATTGATTGATGAGATGGTGCTATCCTATAGGTGATTGCCAAGATCAAAGCCGATCCTACCATCAAGGTGGTCTTTCTTTGTTCACCAGGCAACCCCACAGGCACATGCCTCAAGCACGATAGCATCCGAGAGATCCTTGAATCCGGTTATGAAGGTCTTGTGGTGGTCGATGAAGCCTATGTTGATTTCGTTGAGCAGGAGAATGGATCCGTTGCAAGCTGGACTTCCAAGTATCCCAATCTTTTGGTCATGCAAACTTTGAGCAAGAGCTTTGGTCTTGCTGGTATCCGGTAAGATGGATGATGAATGAATGATGGGAGGGATGTTGTCCTAACATGTTCTTTTCAGGTTGGGTATTGCTATTGCTGATAGTGCCCTTATTCAAATCCTCAACAACACCAAGGCCCCTTACAACATTGGTACGCCAAGCGCTCAAATCGCCTATGATGCTTTATCCCCCGAAGGTCTTGCCAAGATGAACGAATACCGCAGCGCCTTGATTGCTCAACGTAACGTCCTTATCCAGCAATTCCAAAACTTTAAGGTTCCTGGCCTCGGTCGCATTTTGGGTACCAACGATGCCAACTTTGTGTTGCTCGAGATCTTGGATAAGGATGGCAAGCCTTGCAACACTCGCTGTGAGAAGATATACAAGCTTATGGCTGAATCCAAGGATGTCGTCGTTCGTTTCCGTGGCAAGGAGTATGGATGCACTGGTTGTCTTCGTATTACCGTTGGCACAGAAGAAGAGAACAAGACCCTTGTCGAGCGATTGGAAGAAGCTCTCAATGAGACCGCCTAAGATTTCATACAATAGACATTTTACGATCTCTATACAACATCTCCTACGCTATCATCCCTGTCATTTCTTTACTGCATTAAAGCCAACATTGTGCTCACTGGATAAAGTTGTTCATTATTCACATTCTCATTTATTGGACTTTGATCGATTGATCACACAATGTGACCAAACATCGCCGGCTTTTGTTAGCGGGATGAACTAAGGATGGATAAATTAGGGAGTCATCGGGTGCTTATGGATGCTTGCTACTTACTAATGATGTAATGCTTGTGGTCGTTGTCAAGGCATTGGAAATCCCAAAGATGTTCTTGAGCATTACATCTCGGTTCCAAAAGGTACACAGTTTTGATTTCCACAAAGCAAGACGGAGATGATCGTTTATGGCATTGGTAGTACACCCCTTCAATAGCATAGAAATTGTATGAGACAATGGTCATATAGAGTGATAAGCAAAGCAACTTACTTCGGATACACGGTAATTACTGAAGGTGACCATCGCCAATCTCCATTTCTTGCTGCGGTTGAGCCCTCTATAGGGTTGATAACCCTGAACATTCGCCTTTCCATCCTTTGATGGCCCCAAAGCAATGAGCCGTATCTTGGTAGAAACTTGTTCGTAGCCTCTGGGTTTCCGGCAATGACCCAAACATCCATGGTTTAGCTTTATCTTGCCAAGGTGATCTGTTTTAAAGTATATAGTGTCTTGTGTAAGTGATGAATAACGGGTCCCGGTGCTGGGAGGGAATACAAGCCATGAATCCATGACTTGACGGAACTAGTATAAGGTTGTTCCTATCAAAGACAATAGTAAATTGGAAGATATGGCTACAACAGGTTCTGATGTACTCACCTTGTAATAGTTACAAGCAGTGATGTTGTCACCCAATTCTTGAAATCGAGGTCATTGCTATGCTTGGCGTCCAACGCTGCTTTGTTTACGGCCACCTCGACTCTTTGGCGCGTGCTTGTTAGAAAATAAATGTGGTATAGTGCTGGCATTCGTGAAGTGAAAGAGAACGAGATTAAGGGACTTTGCTCAATTTCAGCATCCAACGCTAGACCATGGAACGAATTTAGATTTGCGGATGCATCACGGGAAATAGCTATATCGAAAGCAACATTGTAATCTACATGAGACGGTGATTTATCAATCATTATGGTTAGGCTTTACCTTATTACAAGGATTCAATATGACAATGACGACCACGACAACAATGAGAGCAGGATAACAATGAAGCAACAAAACCTTGGACGTTTGAAATGGTAAGCAATCAAGGAAGTATGATAGAGAAAAGAGAGGCGTGGGATCATGATAGGCGTCGACACCATCCTTTTATTGTTTACGGTGGGCGTGGGGATTTCTGTGCTCGCCAAAAGTGATAAAATGTTTGTTGGGGGATGATACATTAGTCGATTGGAACATGAGCTGATAAAGCGATACCAGGATTAAGTCTGAAGAGCCTAGGTGTAATGTCGTCCATGCATGGTAGCCTGATTTATGCATCGGGTTCATCCTGAATAGGCTATGTGCTCAAGAAACCTTTTATCAAATCCCTTGCCTTTCCCATAATGTACCCTTTTTTAGAGTTCTCTGGTGTCATTGATACAACTTTATATATAACAGATCTAGTAAATCTAAGCAGACTTTTTGAATTCCTGCAAAGCACCTGCAAGACGAGCGACAGCTTCACGTCCTTCTTCAGGGGTAACGACAAGTGGGGGAACAATGCGGATGGTGTTGCAGCCAGCTGTCACCAAAAGCAAACCACGTTCACGAGCCATCTTGACAACGGGCGAAGGATCCTTGAACAACTCAACGCCCAAAAGCAAACCTTGACCACGAACCTCCTTGATGACATCAGGCATTTCAGCTTGAAGTGCCTTAAGATCACCCTTCAATGCATCACCCTTTTCCTGCACAGACTTGAGGAAGCTTTCATCGCTTATCCTTCCAAAGACATGGAGGGCCACACCGGTAGCAAGTGGGTTGCCACCAAAAGTGGTACCATGATCACCAGGCTTAATGATTTGAGACACCTTGTCACTGGATAAGACAGCACCAATGGGCACACCGTTGGCAAGCGGCTTGGCCATAGTCAAAAGATCAGGCTTGATGCCACCATGATGTTCGTGACCCCACAATTTACCCGTACGGCCAAGACCACACTATACATGTACCCAATGAGTAACCCGATCGATCCATATGTGCACTTTATAAAACATTACCTGAATTTCATCAAAGATCAACAATGCCTTCTTTTCATCACAACGCTTACGCAATGCTTCGAGGAATTCCTTGTTGGCTGAATGGATACCACCTTCGCCTTGGAAAGGTTCAATGATCACACCACATACATCATCGTCAATGGCATTGAGAGCAGCGTCGACATCATTGTAAGGAACGGATGAAAATCCAGGCACCAAAGGAGCGAATGGGATTTGGTATTTGGGATTGTAAGTGGCGGACAAAGCACCCATGGATCGACCGTGGAAACCATTTACAAAAGAGATAATCTTGGTCTTTTTGCCGTTCTCGCCTGCAATGTGTTTGCCCCATTTGCGAGCAAATTTCAATGCACCTTCGTTTGCCTCAGTTCCTGAATTGGCAAAGAAAATCTTGCTGGCCCAATCGCCACCATGTTGTTGCGTGGTCTTTACGATCTTTTCAGCAAGCAAGCCAGCCGTCTCGCTATAATACAAGTTGCTGGTGTGTACAAGTTTCTTGGCTTGCTCTTCCAATACCTTGGCGACTTGTGGATCGGCATGGCCCAAGGCAACAACAGCAATGCCGGCAGTGAAATCGAGATAGGCACGATCATCCGTATCATACACATAACAGCCTTGCCCACGGTTCAGTACAAGATCAGGTCGACCATAGGTGGACATGGTGTATTGGTTGAAACGTTGAACAGTCTCTTGTGTTGCTGGAGATACATTGGCATCAGGATGTGTAATCTATTGATACCATTCTATAAGACGTTGTGATATAGATTGAATGCATTTTCTTTTACCTCTGTCACTGGTTTGGGAAGACTACTCATAAACCGGACCTAGAGTGAACAAACGTAACGTGGGAACGGCGTGAGAAAAAACCACAAGCGTGGATCAGGTTCAATTATAAAGTACATTGGGCTTGGCACCATGTCGAGAAAGTGTAGAGGCAACAAGACGAGTCGATCGGTGGAATCGGTGCATGGGTGTGAAAGCGGGGGTAGAAGAAAGAGGATTGACAACAAGTGGGTTGTCTGGAAAATGATCGCCTTTTATCGGACTGCTCCTATGAGTCACCTTGATGTGGCCTAGCATGGTTACCCCCCCCCCAGATAAGGTGCATGCATACAACTACAATTACAGGGTAGATATATGATCAATTCACTACATCTTGATATGCATTCATCTTTTGTCATTAGCTTTTAGGTACCCACTTTGAATTTGCATATCCCTGTTTCAGTGCTGAGTTGTTGACATGGCAACCATAATGTCCATCATCATGCTAATCTCTCATCTATATCACATGCATAGCCATATTGTGCGCACACTATCAACGCTGGTCACTGCATCGGCATCGTCATTGGGGTCGTAGTAGTAACGTGGGGCTAAATGATTGTGTACCGATAACATACCCAATAAACACGCACTTTATGGGGTGTTGCTATTAAGTTTGATGTGGGAAAGAATCCTTTGTGCGTCTGATGGGGTTACAACGCTCGCTATTCTTTCCCACGACAACTTTGGCTGTCAGAGATCATGAACCAAATTTATGCAAGCTGGGTCTGTAATCTCGCATGGTGATCATTCATCACATTCTTTGTACAGTTACACGACCTTCAGCCATTGTCTGCTTTTCAATTATCGGAGGAGGAGGTGCAGATTACTACAACATGTTCATGTATAGCCAACTCATCACCACATGTCGATCACGTCAATAATAAGATAATACAAAAAGCTACTTTTAATCTATTACTGCAATTGAGTCCATAGCAATTCGGCTTGTTCAACTGCTTCTTTAGGTCTATCTTTAAAGTACACAAAATGGCCCTATCAGGTACAGGTGAGTGATTGCCTTCTCTTTAGCCCTCCCTTCCAATGGCATACATACCTGTAATCCAGCTGTGCTGATATCCTTGTCGGCAATACGCTGCACAAATGCATCCTCCAATGCCTTTTCATCATCGCCATAGAATCGTCGGAACATGTTGCGAATCTGTAGTTCTGTTGCATTGCCGAGAAACTCTTTGAGATCAACGCGTCCTGGTCGAATCAAGGCTGGATCCAAATTCTCAACATGGTTGGTGGTCAAAAAGATGATGCGTTCCTCTGCCGATGCCACACCATCTAGAGCATTCAATAAACCGCTAAAAGTGATCATTGACTGGTATCTATATATATATACATATCATCATGAGTCATCATTAGTATATGTATGTGTATATGCCATGGTTGTGTGTCTTACCCTTGGTTGTCTGATTGTTTACGTTTTGTAAAGGCTGCATCGATATCTTCCAGCAACATGATGCTTCGTTCAGGTACATTGCTTAGTAAATGATTCAGACGATCATCGGTGAGACCTCGTTCCGATAAATTGAGAATGCAAATGTTGTATTCGAGCTCGCCCTAAAAATGAGAGCCAATGTTCAGCATCCATCATCTCGATATCAAAATACTACTTACTGCAAGGGCTTGGATAAAGCTACTTTTGCCCGATCCAGGAGGACCATACAAGAGGTAACCACGTCGATAGGGAATACCTTTCAACATCCAAATGAATTCTTTGTTTGAACAATGGATCCCTCTCCCCCCCCACTTTCTGTAAAGACTTACCTCGTTCATTGTACCATTTTCCATTACCAATAAAGGCCTTGACATCATCCACAATGCGTTCCTTGATACCAGCATCAAGAATGACCGATTCGAGCATGCGCCGTCTACGTGGCATACCAAAGGGACGCCATTCATGGCCATACGAGGTATAAATGACGGTTTTTCCTTCTTGCTTTTTGAGTGCCATGGCTTGTGCTTCTTCGAGTAGCTCTGTAAACACGTGACGATCCCTTGACAGTGTGGTGATGGTGATGGTTTCCCAGGGACTGCCGGTTGTCAAATCCATCATTTTGCCATCCCGTTGTCGTTGCACCTTCATCCATGCACCATGCCATCGGAAATAATGGATACCAGGACCAGGTACCAATCCAAACGTGGTGGTGATACTGCCATTATCATGTTGCTTGTAGGAGGTCTCCACAGCTAAATGTTGCATGCGTCGCTTGGGTGATTGTTGTGCCATCCATTGCAGGAACCATAAATACGACTTGTCCTTGGAAGGAATCTCGAGTGTCACCAAGAGACGACGTTGTACATAGGCTGCACCAAGATTCAATCCTTGTCGAAGCACCGTCAAAGCAGCTCCCACACCAATAAGACCAAAACCTGCAGAAAAGTAAGGGTTCGAAGTAATGTTGCTGAAAAGACCACCCTTGCTATTGTCATGGGTCGTAATGGGCTGCTGTTGTTGATCCATCATGGGCAATGCACTTGGATCGTCCGTCATGGTGCCTGATGCAGGTGAAGACGTCTGCTGCAATGCTGGAAATGCCGGCATTGGTGTTATTGTATGTATGTGTGTGTATGTGTTGGTGTCAAAGCTGAGAAGTAAATCCAAAAGCAGCCCATCTATCCCCACCCGATCCATGCTAATAAATCAGCCACCCATCCATTCAACCCAAAAGATCATGTTTAAAAGTAATGAAATTCATTGTTGGATAATATTGAACTTGGAAGATCTGGATCTCCTTCAGGGGCAGGGAAAAAGTAATCAGCTTGGTTATTGTACATGTCCAAAGTGGAGGAGGGTAATGCGGGTGTTGGTATATCGAGAAGTCCATATCCAGTAGGTGGTGGTGGTGGTGGTGGTGAGGATGATGAAGACGTATTGTTGTTGTTGTTGGTGGTGGTGGTAGTGTTAGTTGACGTTTGCTGTTGTTGCTGTCGTTGTTGTTGCCTGCGTCTGGAAGATGATGGAGATGATGAAGCTCGACGGCGTGTTGTGCCATCCGAGTGAAATGCAATAAATGTAAATGGCTGACTCGTGGTAGCACTGCTACTACTACTACTTGAATCTGTTGACGTCTTGTAGGGTGATGACATTACTTGTATTGAGCCATGATGATCATTTGCAGCAGTGCTTGTTGTTGTTGTTGCCATGGATGTGGTGGTGGGTTGTTGCTGTTGAGACGTCATGGTGATGGTTGATGCATATCCAGATACAATCGATTGCGATCGTTGATGGTATCTTGCCTTGAGATACTCCAATGTCCTTGATAGCATTGAAGCTTGATGGATATTGTTTGCAATAATAGGAAGCGAATCCAATCGAGCCATCGTCTTGTCAAATGATATTTCGCTAAATATAGTAGTCCTTCGATCCGACTCATGTGAGGAAGCATTCGCCAGATGAATACGCAAGGCCATCACCACAACATGCAACGTGGGCGGCGACATTGATAATTGAATCAGCTCAGAGTGTGGAATGGTATACACCACATAGCTGATAATGATGGCAGCAAGGAAACATATTTCAAATGACGGGCGTGCAAAGGGTGCCTTGGTTCCACTATCCTGGTTGACAAATGGGCGGTGTGCCTGAATAAGGTTGTGCATGAAATACAGCGCCTCTAAGCCATTCATCCTACTCTTCGTCGTTTGCGATCCCCGGATATTGGCAAGGTACTCTTCCAAGGGATGGCATTCAGAACTAAGCCATGTGTCGACTGTGGACATGGTCGCATTCGTCTGCAAATGAAAAATGTCAATGATGATGAGCTATCGCATGATAATGTTGCCTATGTACCTTGAAGGCTCCAGGTAATTGTGTTTGTACGCTGTAATTGTAACGTATAATTTTCCCAGCAATGTTGCTCATGACGGTCATGTATCGAAGACTCTTGATATAATCAGCTGTATATTCATCATCCTCGCTTGCAACGTATTCTGGTAAGGGGATGTCACTACAATAAAAAAATGAGCCCATGCTGTGGAAATGGCATGATGATCATGATACTACTTACATGTCCTTTTCATCGAGAATGGAAGGTCTTCCATAGGTCATACTCATTGTGCGTTCAGTCACCAACAATGACCAAAAGGTGCGAATGCACCATTGTGCTTCCAAATCATTCTCCTTTTGGCGGAATCGAAAAATCCGATGAAGACCCATATCAATGGCTAGACGTACAGCTTCACCCACTAAGAGCCATGCACGCGTGAGATGCTTTTCCAATTTGCTATGCTCCAATTGATTGGCGATGATCACTAACGCAAGCACGGTGCTGAAATGGGGTGTATCATAGTATTCGTCACGATGCTTTAAAGCCATATGCAAAAAGTGCTGGCTCAAACTTGGATCAATCGCTGCTGCCAAAGGAGGAGGGTTGTTGTTGTTGTTGCCATGAGACGATGCTGCTGTTGCTATGGCACGTGCAAATAAGGCGTAAAAAAAGAGAGGCGAGAGCGTGGAAGGTTGACCTGTGCGACAATGATCGAGTTCGATGAAAATTCGATGTTTACCAAGGATCGAAGGGAAAAACGGATCCACTTTGGCACAATAATACTCCACAAGCATGGATTGCATTTCAATCGATAGATTCGGAATCTCGAGTGGCGGAAACACGGATGATGTTGCTGGAAGAAGGGATGATGCCATGTTGGCATTGTTGACATAAAAAGATGTTTCACCCATAAAGTGACCTGATGGATCAATTGACATGCAATGCTGTGCAGGACAATTTGTTGTAGTGGGAGGAGATGCCATAGGTGTGGATGGGTTGTATGTCATTGGAGGAGCCACGTTGACAGGAGGAGTGGATGATGTAGTAGACGTCGTCGTAGTCGTCGTAGCAGCATTGAATCGATCCATTCTAAAGGATTGGTGTTGTTGTTGTTGTTGTATACGTGGACTGGGTTCAGGAGGTGTCGGCAATGGCACGTCGTTTTGTGGTGGTGGCGGTGGAGACGCGGTGGAAGGTCGTAAAGGAGCTGATACCCCTGGTGCATAGCGACACTCGTGTCGTTGTTTGACACAAGTCCCACAAGGCAAGTACCCATCGCAACCCGTTTTGCGTTTTCGACATCGCTCGCAAGCATTGGCGACCTTGATTTTCTTGGCGGATTTGGTTGTACCAGGTAAGGGTGAATCGACACCTTCAAAAGCTCTGATAATAAGTCCGGCACCTGTATTGTGTTGAATGCTGACCTCCTCGTGAGACAAGTCGTTGAGAATGTGCTTGGCCAATGTTCGCAGAATGTCCAATGTACGAAAACGGAGGGGGGCAGGGTCTTCAAACATCAAGCCTGTTGATACAACAAGTGTAATAGAGCGTGGTGCATCAAACTCGGAAAAAGGTACCACAGAAGAAATGTGGAAAGATACCCACCCAACCAACAAGATCCTCGCTTTCATTTTATATCATGATGATCGCTAGTTACGCCGTTCACATGATTTGATTTCCCGGATGATACAAATCACCCTAGCAACGGGGCTACTTGCCAAGAGAAAAGAGAGACAGAGACAGAGAGAGCAAGAGAAGAGATCAAGGTGTCACATACATACATGGATAATGTTTTTCCTCCTTCAAGTGATGTTTATCCATTTCGTAATAAAAACTTGGCACGCACACGGTAATCTATTGAATCACGCAGTATATGCATGAGAAGTGCTCTACGCAAAAGGATGATTGGATGGGAATGGATCTACTCTTATCGTGATACGAACTTCCAAGTTAGCACTTTTACAGATAGAATCCCACTACTACTACTATTGTCACTGCTGTCAACATTGCTTCTTCTTTATCTAGCGTAAACTGGCAAAACTAAAAAAAATAAAGTCTATATCGTCATAGCCAAGCTACTTGGCAGTTTTTTTTCTGAGCCCTTGCTCAGCCGTTCAATTCAAGCTTTTCACACATAGTCTTGGCTTGCACTACAATTATAGGTTACACAGCCATGGTAATAGCATTCCTTCACCGACAATCGCGTTCATCAAATCTGAGAAATTGACATTGACCCATACAAAGCATCAACAAGGGAAATGAACGGGCATCTTTAGTATGAAAACAAAGAAAATGGGATGATCACCATGCATTGAACTTATCATATATATATATACATCGACGACACCAACATACACATACACACACACACACAACACGCAAACGAAAAGCAAAATGTAAAAAGAGAAGGAAAAAGAAAAGAGACAGCCAACGATGGATCAATACAAAAGCATAAGCGTCAAGGAGTCATCATTGTCATTGGACTTTGTTTCGACCTCCAAGACTTGTTCCTCGGGCATATCGCTTACGACCGTATCGTCGATCTGTACAACCACATCTTCTTTACCAGCCACGCGGCGAACGACCTCCTTAATTTGACTGCTGTTTTCATGTCCCATTTTGCTGGCGAGCTTGTCCTTCAAGTCTTCCACAGTCAATTCCTCGAGATAAATGGCACGATGCAGGTGCTCATTGGGCAACTTTGCAAATAGGCATAATTCTAGTAGTATCATAAAAGGAGTTGGTCGAATGGCATCATCATGCTACCTATAAAAGGTGACAAAACTTACTTGCTGTACGACGCCGTTGCTGAGGAACATAGGATGGGTCCATATCTGTCACTGTTGGAGGCATAAAATAAGGCTGCTGATGCTGTGCTGCTGCTGATGAGGGTGGTGGTGGAATAGTAACACCACCACCAGGTGTCATGTCATAAGGTCGTTTAACACCAACGCCTTGGGTGGTGGTAGTGGGGGTCATAGGTAACGATGATACAGTAGTATGCTCGTTAAATCGTCGATAGTGATCATGGTATTGTTGTTGTTGTTGCTGCAATAGATGGTGGGGATGTGTTAATGGTGGGGGTGAGGATGATGCAAAGGCACAAAGGACCGTGTAGGGCTGCGTTTGCAAATACCCTAACCACATTGGATGGGGTTCACCATTTTTGCCTATCATCATGATGGCGTTAAGTTACTACTACTCCTTGTATAATAAGGATCATTCATTGTTGTCTTACCACGTAACTTTTCTAATTGCTTTTCAATATGACGTGCATCGTCCTTGTTTTTTCGTTCGGCTCCCTTTTTTTTTTGGAGAATAAAATGAGATTCAATGATGCAAGACAATGAAAATTGTTGTCATGCGAGGACATTACCTTATCCCGAAAGAGCTTGATTTGGCAATAACATCGTTCCAATGGTGTTGATTCGGCGGCAACGGCTTGTGAGGCGACGTGTAAACGCAGCGGAATACCCTTGACACCTTTGATACGAGAGAAATCGGTGGACAAAAAGTTGAATCGAATGTTGATAGATACGCCAGCTTTGCCATTCCATCGAAAAGAGATACCATCAAAGTAAGGACATTCGATATTGTAAACGCCATTGCTATGCGTTGTATCTATGTATCGTTTAGTGAGTGGTGTGATCTGTTGTCAGCCATTCATTCATTCATCACTTACCAATGTCTATAGCACGTGCATTGTCAGGATCTTTTTGCTGGCTCAACCAAAACTTCCAAAAGTCAACAGCGACTTTTCGATGCGACTCGTCATGGAACATGATGCTGACGGTGGTCGAGATGTCACCTTCAAATTCCTCTGCATCTGTTATGCTTAACCCATACATTTGGCCTACATGGTATGTATGACAACATGTTTATACACGTACGATCATTTGTGCTTTGGCAATGCTGCTGCTCTCTCACCTTTGTTTAGATAAGTCAGTGGTAAATCCTCGCTCTTTTGTGCTGCTGCAGTAGGAGCTAGATTTTTATAATGAAGGATCGTCATTGTTAATGAGCACCGATATGAGTCATGTGGATGCATCTAAATGTTGAATGCACAAAGATGGTCATTTACCTTCCAATATAACTTCATATCGCATGTTGCTAACAAGGATGAGCAATTAGCGAAGGGGGCAAAGACGCGTTACACAATCCTTACTTTGAAAATGGAGCGGCGGATGACGAAGGACAGCTGGAGGGTGGCGATGGAACCACTGACATAGTCGATGTTGAAGAAATGTGCGATCGAGGAGACGAATATGAATATGGTGGTGGATGATTAAAAGGTGGATGCTGATGATGTTGATGCTGTTCCATGTTATATGGAATCAGCGGTGACGATGTTGGGCTTGGGAAAAAAAGCGGTGATGAGGTGGTGATATAGCTGTGTTTGGTGGAAAGAGAACTAGGATGCAGTTGTCTGCTGAAGGATTGGCTTTTATATAGGGGTGAATATACTTTTATGGATACCTTTTGCATTGGCAACTTTTGCAAGTATGTATCTCTCTCTACCTTTCAGTAGTGTATCCAAAAGTTGGTGGTGGCGGGATCGGACCGAAAGATGATGATGACGACGACGTTGAAGATGCGGTTGGTGATGGATAAGGAAGATTATGATTCATGCTAATAAAGGAACAAAGAGCCAAATTGACGACAAGTGCTCATCCAGCTTGGACAAGTTTGATTCAAGTGAGCACAACAAAAAAGGGGAGAGCGAGAGAGAAAAAGAGAAAAAGAGAAAAACGAAAAGAGAGCGAAAAAAACAATAACTTAAAAAAAACTTGAACGAATCGCCTTGATAAGGCAACGTCTCTCCCACCACCGCCCATTCGCTTGGTCGAGATCCTCTCTATACATGTGCACACGGCTGCTTTTGATGTTTGTTTACCTTGTATATCACCTCGCCTCACTGCCATCATAGGGGGTAACTACTTTTTACTAGGTGATGTGTGTGTATACTTTGATGATTGATCGATCGTGTTGTCAGGGATAGCTGGTGTTTTTGCATGATGGTACGTCCTACGTGGATGGCAATCTTTGTTGACAAACAAGCTCTTTGTTCAACAGAAAACTAGCCTCAGGCTTGTTTGGGTAACCTTGTCAAAAGGTGATGGGAACCCAAAATGACACCGCAATGCTCCCAGACTAGTGGTTACTTTGGGGTTGTTTATCATGCAATGATGTTCCACATGCATTCATGCGATATCCCTGATAGACATTGGATACAAAGTCGTAAAGCTTCTTGATGCATTACGTCGTGTGAATGGGATGCCAAAGATGAAATCTTGGAAAGTTATCTCTTGACACCGACTTTTTTTGTGTATCCATCAATAAATGAGACCTTATGGTTACGCAGTGTTACCCTCGCGATGTCTGTGTGTGGTTACAATATGCGAGGCATCGTGGGGATATCACGATGATGTCCGTGTACACCCATGCATATAGTTTTTCTTGTTGCTCTTTTTCGTGAGGATTGAATTTACTACTCGTAGATCGATTTCGTGTACTTCGGAGAATCTACGCCGCCGCGCGCTCAAAAAGTGCAGCGCTATGTGCTGTCGTGCCGTCATCCATGTTGTGTTTTGTGCTACCTGTTGAGCACAGACGTTAGCACGCTTCATTTTCCTTGTTTGGGGTATAGCTGCTAGTCCAGTATTCGGGACCACCGCAAAGAGCCGCTGCTGTGGGCTGATGTGCAAAACTTGACATTTTTCATTTTACTGGGGATGCCTTTATCGTACGATTTTCTCGAATCAATATTAAAGTACTTTTGTAAACTACATCATGTTGATTGTAACATGTCAACATGCAACACCTTTTATGTCATAACATCTCCAACAATATGCATCACACGTCAAATGACGTCAAAACAAAGATACAAGGTACATACTAGGGCGGATTGGGGAATGAAGGCGGTGAGTTAGAATAGCGAACTCCATCTGGGTTCTATTGTCATAGCAACGGTTGCCGATGATTTTGGCTATGCAAGAGGTTGCCAATGAGCGGGCTTAAATGTTGCACCCATCAACATCCACAACGACCCCAACGTATGATTGAACCTATATATGACGTTGCATAAATAGAAAAAGAGGATTGACAATAGGGATATTTATTATCGATGCTTACAATGGCGGTTGGCATCAACTACTCGAACGTATTCGTGCGTGTGTATTAAGAGGGACAAGAAAAGGAAAAAAGTAACTTGGGTGGTTGTTTGGTGATGTGAAACTTGAGGCAGCGTCGTCGCCAATGGGTATCCATTTTGGGATGTCGAAAAAGGAGGTGGCTTGTGTAGTTCTACCATGCAGCAGCTGGCATTATCCAAGAACTTTTTACCTAGATCTTTTTTCTCCACACTCTCACAATGTCACCCACCGCCATTACCAAGCGTAAACGAGACGAGCCCGCCACCGATGCTGCTGAACTCAAGAAGCAAAAGAAGGTGAAGAAGGAGAAGAAAGATAAAAAGGACAAGAAGGAGAAGAAAAAGTCCAAGAAGGAAAAGAAGCAGCACGACGACGACCACAGCAAACCCGAGAAAGCGATCGAGCCACAACAACAGCCTTTGACCAGCAACGACGATTCGTCTTTTGATCAGCTTGCAAAGTACACTTACAAGGAGCATGCCGAGTTGACATCGCTTCCCGAGAGCACCATCACTGACTACCTGAAGAAGAACGAGGTTGATATCCAGGGCGATCTCAAGTTGCGACCTATCCTTCAATTTGCATACACCAATGTGCCCAACAAGCTTTTGAAAGTGTTTGAGAACTTTAGCAACCCTACGCCCATCCAAGCAACGACATGGCCATTTACGTTATCTGGACGTGATATTGTGGGTATTGCAGAGACTGGATCAGGCAAGACTTATGGCTTTACGTTACCGGGTTTGGTGCATCTTGCTTCCAACAAGTCCAAGAGCAAGAACCCATCCATGTTGGTATTGTCTCCCACTCGTGAATTGGCCATGCAAAGTGAAGAGCAAGCACGTGAAGCTGGCAAGATGTTTGGATTGAAGACCATTTGTTTGTATGGTGGTGTGGATAAGGCATCTCAAGCACGACGCCTTTCTTATGGTACCGATATTGTCGTGGCAACCCCTGGTCGTCTTTTGGATTTACTCAACGACGAAGCGATTGACCTTTCTGAAGTCTCTTTTCTTGTCTTGGATGAAGCCGATCGTATGTTGGATGAAGGTTTCGAGCGTGATATCCGTAATATCATTGGACATGTACCCAAGCAACGACAAACGCTCATGTTCTCTGCCACATGGCCAATGAGTATTCGCAAGCTCGCAGCTGATTTCCTCAACAACCCCATTCGTGTCACTATTGGTTCGCCTGATCTTGCAGCATCCAACAGCATCACTCAGATTGTGGAGGTGGTGGATGAGCCTCGTAGCAAGGAAGGAAAGTTGTTGCAGCTTCTCAAAAAGATCCATGGCAGTCGCAAGAACCGTGTCCTTGTGTTTGGTTTATACAAAAAGGAATGTGATCGTATTGAGCGTCGATTGATTGAGAATGGCTACAAGGTGGCAGCTATCCATGGCAGCAAAAAGCAACATGAACGTAACGAAGCCCTCGCCAACTTTAAGAGCGCCACCCATCCACTCATGATCGCCACCGATGTCGCCGCACGTGGTTTGGATATTCCCGATGTCGAATACGTTGTCAATCTCACCTTCCCTCTCACCATCGAAAGCTACATTCATCGTATCGGTCGTACCGGTCGTGGCGGCAAAAAGGGTACTGCCTACACCTTCTTCACCCCCGAGGACAAGGCCCATTCCGGTGAACTTATCAATGTCCTCAAACAAGCCAACATGCCCGTTCCTGATGAGTTATACAAGTTTGGCACCACCGTCAAGAAGAAAACCCACAGCGCTTATGGTGCTTTCTTCAAGGATACCTCCGAGGCACCCAAGGCAACCAAGATTGTGTTTGGCGATGATTAGATTTCTTGTATTGTTGTTATTACGTTTCCTTGCTTTCTACCTGTACTAGAATACATAACGCACACATTTATATAAATAGCATTTTACATTGGCATACACGTAACCATCGTTGTGTAAAAGATAAGGCTACATCTTGTTGTCATGGTATGATCTTTATTTATGTAGACAAAGGACTATGTTCATTGATGATCAAGTGCTATAAAAAGTGATGGTTCTTTATGTGATCCCATTGGCTGCCGATACAAAGCATTGTGGTGGTGGTTCTTGCAGGATGACCATGCTCGACCTAATTTGGAATCCATCTCTCACTCCTTCCCTCTATTCTATTCTTTGCACCCTCTTATTATGCAATCCGTGCCCAACATTCCCGGCATTCCTGTCAGAGATGACCGTGCCTTGAAAGATAAAGTCGCCCAATTGCTCGACATGAAGAAATACAAGTGCGTTCGATCCCTCAAGAGTAGCATGGCATGCATTGACTGGATATATACTATCGTGTGTGTAGATTCCCAGGTGCTCAACCTGTCAGCTTTGGATCAGAGCAGTTGAAAGAACTTCAAAGAGAAGAGTAATCTATCGCAACCTTCCCCCATTTGTGTTTGCCCAGTTCGACGTGCTCACCCATCGCGCTATTCGATCGAACCATGTCTAGTTATTTTGTCGCCGAAAAGTCTGATGGTGTACGATGCCTGGCTTTGCTGTCGGTCGACGAGGAAAAACGACCCAAAGTTTATTTGGTATGCTATCTTTCGATTCTCTAGGATGATGATGATGATATTGACCAAGGGGTGTGTGTGCCATAGTTTGATCGCAAGAGCAACTTTCATGTCGTGGATAATATTCGATTTCCCATTCCTCAAGATCCAAACTTTCGAAAGTGCCTTACGGATACTATCATTGATGGCGAGTTGGTGCTGGATAAGGAGCCTGATGGAACAGTAAGTCAAATAAAACAGGGAACGTGTCGTTTATTCATTGGAGATACCATAGACACAATTGCGCTTTTTACTTTTCGATTGTCTCGTCATTATGAAGAAGATCTTGACTTCAAGGGATTTAATGAAGCGCCTAGGAGTGAGTAGAGTCTACTATGACAATCTTAATCGGATGGCTGGCTCATTGCTTTTTCTTTCTAGTATCTCAAAAACGATGTTATTCGACCCCATCAAAACATGTTGAAAAAGAACCCAGAGATGGCCAAATATCTGCCATTCCAGTAAGTAACGTGGTCCTTGGATCCCTCACGTAACGCTCATTCATGTTTGCTTTCTTAGGGTGGCGTTCAAGGAGCAACAATTCACATATCATCTCGACACCGTATTCAATCAAATCATCCCTGCATTGAAGCATGGCAATGATGGATTAATATTCACGTCTGTCAATGCCCCTTATTCACTTGGTACATGTGACAAGATGTAAGTGCTGTAGGAGGAGTAGGAGGAGGATGGGTAGGGATGGATGGCTTATCTTACCCATGTGCGTGTGTAGGATCAAATGGAAACCAGCGAATGAAAATTCGATTGACTTTAAGATCCATCTCAAGTTCCCTGGCAGCAGCCTTCCCGGTGTACTGGATTACACTGCAACACCAAGGATAGACTTACTGGTTTGGCAAGGAGAGGACAAGTATCGTTATTTCGATCAATTGGGCATCACCGACAGCGAGTGGAAGCGTACCTTTGGAGCCATACCCATCAAAAAACTAGAAGGCCGCATCATTGAATGCAATTATGACCCCGAGATACAAGAACGATACGACTTGCCATCACCGTGGCGGTTTATGCGGTTTCGTGACGATAAGCCTGATGGAAATCACCAATCTACAGTCGATAAGGTCCTTTGCAGCATCCGGGATGGCGTTTCTAAAGATGAGGCAAGTGGAACGGTCATCATCAAAGAGAGTGAATGGGAAGGACGGATCCTAATCTTTTATATATATATATACAGCTTATCGAGAGGATTCCAAGGATACGAGATGCTTGGTTTGAGCGTAAAAAGAAGCGCGAGGAGTAGATGCATGGAACATACAACAGCTGCAGCAATCGATTTTATTATTACGCATGTACATGAATATCATTTTCAACCCGCTACATTATGCATATACAAAGAATACCATGTGATTATCTAGACAACATGTGTTGTTTCTTTTACTCTAAATACAAAAATATGCTTGCTCATTATCATGGCTTGAGCAGATGAGGTTGTTTGTTGTGAATGAATGAAAAAGTGATCGTACAATGTGGCAAATGGATGATTAGACTTTGGCAAGGAATTTTGGAGATATGCGAAATCGTAAAATGACCAAGAGAAGGGTACAGAAAAACGCCATGATACCAGTGAAAATCTTGTATGTGAGAAATGGTTCAATGCTTGATACTCTTTCAATGGCACTGGCAATGGGGGAGCCAAAGAGACCAGGGACGATGCTGACCATGAGTAATGAAAATGCGTATGGGTATTTTTCCACGCCCACTACTACGACTGTGATTGGACTGCCTATAGAATAGAAACGGATTGGATAAGCATATACAATGGCTATCATAAAAGGTATCATGACTTACACAAGGCGAAAAAGGATCCACCAAACAAGCCAAAAACAACAACGTAGGCCATCATACTACCATAGTCGTATGCAAAAGTCCAAATAAGGAACGTAGAGAGGCATGACATGAGAGCATAGAGTATGTTGGTATTCACACAACCAAAGCGATCAGCCAATACTCTAAGAGGGTAACTATTTAGTAAACTGGGCTCGTTGTCATGGGAACGGTCGTTTACATACCCAGCTATGATACGTCCTACAAAGTTGGCAGAGGAGAGTACAGCGAGTAACGCTGTTCCTTGAGAAGCGTTCAGGCCAATATGGGTGGCGTATGCTATAGGAAGTCATGATAAATATTTTAAAGTGGTGCTATGTATACTCACTTACAAGGAACAAAGAAAAGAGGGATGAATAAATAAAGGATTTGGAACAATGCCGCTGCCGCCCATAAAGAAAAGGTGCCGTCTTTGTAGAGAGCCGGTTGAAAAAAGTCGCCCATGCCGGTCAACTTTGATTTGATTTGTGTTCTTTCTCTCACTAGCAAGCAGGCACTCAAATTGAATACCAAAAAGATCAATCCCATGATACGAAACGTCCTAAGTGGTGATTCATCGTTAGGATTCGATTGTTTTAATGCCCACACACAAATGCTAGCATACCATGAAGCACCCAGCTTTTGATTGACACCGGTCATGATAAATGGGATAACGAGACCACCGATACCGGTCGAGCTGGCAATCATTGCCATGGCAGTGCTTCTCCGCTTACGGAACCATTGAGGTGTAACACGCATCGCGATCTAATGGATAAAGTCCTTAAGATGATAAGCCATCGTAAAATCCCATACGAGGGTGACAAATTACCGCATAGATAATGGCATTGCCCATGCCTGTGCATACGCCAAGTGCGAGATAAAGATGCCAGATCTATATTAAAAAAGTTACTTAGAGGGCTGATGAAGATTAGAAATAGAGAGAGAGAAAATTTTATACCTCTGAGGCTGAACCAGCAGCTTCCATTCCAGCGGTGTAAAGCACAGTAGCAAGCAGCAATGCAAAACGTGTGCCAAGAACAAGTTCAAAGATACGACTGAATAAGCTTCCACCAAAAGTAAACACTAGAATTAGAGTGCTGACAAAACTAAGTTGCACCGTGGATGAGGCACCAAAGATGTTTTGTTCATAGTAATCTTGCATGACACCTAGCGTATACATGTGTGTTTAGAAGATGTGCTGTTATTTCAACCACACACATGATGATTGAGGTTCTTCCCCTAATTCATTTCAAAAGAGAAGAAGGTACATAGCCTACCCCAGCTAAAGATGGTGCCAAAGACGGTAAAAAGAGAGAGAAATGATCCAAGTACAACAAGCCATCCATAACCACCATCAGGTGGTGGTTGATCTTGTTCAGCGTAGGATTGAATTTTTTCATCATGTGTGCCTTGCTTTTCTTCTTGATCAACATCTACATCATTGCAAGCGGTATCATCACTATGATTGCTTTCGCATCTTGATGTAATTGAAAAGCATTGAGAAGATCGAGTATCTTGTTGTTGCTGCGGATCGGTATTGGTGGTGGTGGTGGTCGTAGTCATGATCCGCTGCCGCCGCTCAGGTGAAAAAACAAACGCAAAAGAAAGGGAATCAAAATGGGGATTCTAGCGGATCGCCGATGTTGTCGGTCGATTTGTGTCACAGTAACCATGCATGTCCGCAAACCAGGTTTCGCTTGGCGGGGGATCGTTTTCCCCCCTTCCTTCTCTTTGATTCAAGCACCCTATGAATCAATAGCTGGCTAATGCGGATATTATTTTAGGCTTAGTACTCGAGTCGAGCGTTTTTGATCTCTCTCTACGCCCAAGCTCGTTTGCAATTATTGATCCATGAAACCATCAAGGATATAGCACATGCCAATCGTTCGGTTGGAAAGGCTAATAGTAAAAGGAGCAATGGTGGTTATCTTTTACGTGATGATGAAGGATGACGTGTGTGTGCCTTTCAATTCCCAAAGTGCTCATGTGATCATTCAAGCATTGAAAAATGCAAAGATCATACCCGGTAAAAGATGTGCTCTAGGTAACAAAAAGTAGGAAAGCGGATCGAAGAGTCGATCATCACCATCATCGTCATCATGGTGGTGGGGTAAGAATCTGAGAATACTAAAGCGGTGAGAGGGAGGAGGAGAATACCGGGAATTGACATCGTTGCAGGATGACAAAATGTCACAGATAAATGTTTATTATAAATCATCAGCAACACCGCTCTAGGGACATGATCATTCTTTGTCTCGCTTAGCGTCTCAATTCATCGCTTGTTTTTTCAACAACGAATACATGATGTAGTAGCTTGTTGATGATGCCAAGCCTATCCCCTTGTAGCACAGCATGCGATGCAATTGTGTTTTCTTCTGAGTATGTATCGCACAAACCCATTACACTAACAATGATCGAGAATCACAGCTGCTATGCCATCCATGGCGAAAAGGCATCCATTCTTCGCGGCTAGTAGGTAGTGCGCTATCAAAGGCTGAATGACATCTACTTCCGAATGGTCTAAAAATGCAACTATCATCTATGATGTTTGTCAAAACAGCCCAACATCGCGTAAATCAAAACCCACGTGTATCCCACTCAACATATGATTCTGAGAATGAATGCACATGATACCAACTTCTTGGCTTTGCAAATTTCTTCGTTACCAGGTAGTCAACTCACCTTCCAATGTCAACTCAATACGCATTTTGGCACATGAATAGCCTGAGTAGTGATAATGTGGATGTTATCCTCTAAGCAAAAGTGATCTTATTTGGCGTATTGTACAGTATCTCATTGATAAACAAGCTTTCCATCGCTTTGGGTCGGGGGATCATTTCCCCGTCTAGAGCGCATCCGGGTTTTGGCGTATTTTGACAAGTGTATGCTTGAGCAAATTGATCATTGGATATCCTTGTACTGCCACTATTTCAAAAAGGACACGAGTTTGAGCATGTTGATAATAATAATGCTTGATGTGTATATGATTGCTCCCATTCCTATGTACTCGCAAACGCAGTCCGTGCCAAGTAGAGCTTTTGGATTGGATACCAAGCCCCGTGGGATCGTAATTTTTAAACTCTCTGAGCCCCTCTAGAGAAAATGGATCACCATGTATCTTATTGAAAAGGGTCGCTTGTGATCCAATGGTGGTCTTCTCAAGTGAAAGGGGATCAAATTGCATATGATCATGTTATAAACCCAAGCAGCGGCCACTAGTAGGAATTGGTAACCAGGAGCATTAAGGGAGCTGTCAATCCGATTGTGTCACCATGCGCTGTCAGGGCTGAAAATGATGCTTTGCTCAAGATTAGATTGCATAAAAGGATGCCAACAACGTAATTGCGTGGTCACGGGAACACCATGCAACAGCTTGTTCCAAGTTGCATTTGTATGACAAAATTGGCCCTTGCTTGTCATCTTAGTAATACCCGGCCACAACATTATATGCCTAATTCAAGTCAATTACACTTTTTTACACGTATACAACGGTTGCATGGTGACACAATCGGATTGACAGGTGCCCCTATTCCGAGCACCGATTTCCAATGACCATTTGCATAATGTAGTCAGCTGTGTATAAATCCCCTTTGATACATGCAACCACTCAAATCCCACAATGACCATTGCGATGAGGATTAAGAGCCCAGTTTTATTCCATCATTTGTTGTACTTTATATATGAATTCGATTTAAGGGGACCTGTGATGTAAGAAGTGTGTTTGAGCATATGGGGATCTATAGGCTGTAGTAGGATGTACCGCCTAATCCAACATTGCATCTTTCGCGGGAGCTAGCTACATCGAAAGTTGTGTGGGAATGTGCTTCCTCACGCAAGATGATTAGGTTTTACCTTGAAGAAAAAAGAGCCAAATAGCACAATGATGACCACGACAATGAAGGAACAATGAACAATTGAAGACAAAGATTAGCTCTCATTCACAGGGTTACAAAAGAGCCCCCCCATCATAATACTTGCATCAACATTGGTTTTGAAAAGTATCATCAATCAAAGAGTGATAGATTGCTTGAGCACCTTCCCCAGCGATGCTCCATCGTTGTAGCACCGAAGCCATTTCTTCAATATCATGCGGACTTGATCATGCGGGGTACTAGTCTTGACACCTCTTCCTCTTTTCCTCCAACAACCTGTTCACCCGACACAATGAGCGATTCTGAAGAAGACTACATGTCCGAAAAGTACCTGATTCAGGCTGAACAGCATGAAAAGAAGCAGCCACAAACATACAGCGAGCGAAGAAAGCAGGCGACTCGTGAGCATGAGCGCAAGGCGTACATTGCACCACGTGCACAAATGGAGAAGAAGGCGCGTGAAGAAGGATTGAACCAGTCTGTTAGCGAAGACAACAAGGGCATGCAAATGTTGATGAAGATGGGATTCAAGTAGGTGAATGGCTCTTGTTGTTGCAAGATCCTTTTTATTGACGATCCTTTTTTCTTTACAGGAAGGGTATGGCTTTGGGCAAGTCGGGTGATGGTATGAAGGCACCCATTGCTGTCGAACTGAAGCAAGGTACGTGGATAATATGCATCATAGGGTGGATCCTTTGCTCAAACGAGTGATTAGGTCGTGGTGGCATTGGAACCAAGCGTGCTCTTGAAGAAGAGGCAAAGGAACAAGAAGCAAAGAGACCCAATATTGATCCTGAAGAGTATCGTGAGTTGATGGCACAACGCGTCAAGGAGGCCCAACGTATGCGTCGATCAAGAGCTGCTGCGTCGTTGATCGAAAAACTTGATAAGGATAAGGTATGGATGGGATTTGCATCATTCTCGAGCATCATCATACTCACTGCATTTTGTTGTTTAGGGCATCGAGGTAAGAATCTACAAGATCAAAATCTATTGGGGGCTCATCATCACCACCTTCTGCAGATGAATATATTATGGATCTTCAATATACCCGAGAAAACTGAGGATGAGCAAGGGAATCAAGAACAAGAAAAGGATAATGGCGAGGTATCGGGCGAGGATGAAAAGGCTGAGGAGGACCCATTACCGTATCCTGAAGAAGAGGTGGAAGCGCTCAAAGCATTGCCGGTAAGGAAGGGGGCGTGTGTTCTTTACTGAAGGGTGTACACTAATGAATGGATCAGCTTGAAGAACGATTAGAGCGACTCGTGTCGTATTTAAGGAATGAGCACACGTATTGCTTTTGGTGCGCTGTCAAGTACAATGATCAACGAGATCTTGACGAGAATTGTCCTGGGCCTGAAGAAGACGATCACTAGACAACCACATGCCCATTTGTTTTATTGTCATTCAACAACATCCTCCACTATTGCTTGCATTCGATTCTTCCAATTGTATCCTTTCATCTTCCTCGAGATCTGGCGAACCATGTTGCTCTTCAATATCCAAGATAGACTTGATCAGGAACTTGGCAGCTTCATCAATGTTGGTATTGTCCTTAGCAGATGTCTCGAACCTAGGATGATGTAGCATACATATCAATAAACCATTTTTCATTACACAAGCAAGCTCATCTTACCATTTAATAAAACCATGCTTTTCACACAACTCATCCATCTCTGCTGGATTGACATGTTGACCATGGCCATCATTGGCGAGATCACTCTTGTTTGCTAACAGGACAACAGGAATTCGACCACCGCCCCATGCTTCGGGTAATGATACTTTTGCATCGATATCATCCTTCCATTTTGTAACACCTTCAAATGTGGATTGACGTGTAAGATCACATACAACAAATGCACCAAGAGCAGCCTTGTAATAAACACGCGTCATGTTGCCAAATCGTTCTTGACCAGCAATATCCCACAATTGCAACCTTACAATGATCTCGGGTGACCATTGAATGACCTTGAGTGCAAAATCAACTCCGATCTAGCACAGAGAAAGGGTAAGAAGGGTGTGTATCAGTTGTAAGAGAAATAAGGAACACGTGTCATAGAACAGGTCGAGTCCAGTCTCCACCATGGAACAAACAACCTACTGTGGATTTATAGTTGCTCGAAAATATATTGTGCACATAACGTCGAATGATGGAGGTCTTGCCAGTGCCGAGATCTCCAACGACCAGAATCTTGTAAAGGTACTCTCGTGGTTCACTCTTGAATACGGAGAAATTGAAAGTGTGAATATGCTTCTTTATGTAGAATGTTGTGTGTGCTTGATATTCATACCATTATATAAGAAAAAATGTACAGTGAAAAAGGTGTGAAAGTAAAGTGTGCGTGTGTAAAGAAAAGGATAAAAGGGGAACAAGGAGGAGCGGAGTTAGGTCATCGCTGATAGCGTTTGCATGGCTAAGGTGTTTCACACGTCATGCTTCATCCATGCCACCGGCACTTTCTCTACCAGTCGCATACGCCAACCGATTCCACACTCGTTGAACAGCGGCACTTGCCTAGATAGATACAAACATCATTTAGGAATCCACACACATCCATACACACACACACACTGATACTCACCCTTATACGAGGCAACACACCTGTAGATCGCCCACCTATTATTTTACGACGAGTGAGTGAATACCAAATAAAGACATCACAAGACATTCATTACTAACCTATTCGACGATTCATTACTTGCAGGTGACGAATGATTTCCTTGATCGTTGGCTAACAATAAATAAACATTCCCATTTAGCCGTAGGCCCTTTTGTATTCATGATCAATGTTACCTGTTCCCGCAGCATTTCCAGTTCCCGGCCTCCGATAGCAGCATCCACCAATTGAATTTGCGCTAATAACTCATCATAATCATCATGATCTCGTTGCTGAAACGCACTCGCAGGGTTTTCAATCACTCGTAATAATTGCTCAAGGATGTTCTCAGGTTCCACACGAGGTAATGGGTACTCTTCCTCTTCCTCTTGCTGCTGCTGCTGCTGCTGCTGCTCATTGACATCTTCCATTTCCCTGTCAGCGATAGGTGTTCCTGCAATAGACATGGCATCGACTGTATCCGAATGCATGGTTGATACGGACATGTAGCTGTCAGTTCTCGTGAGCCCTGTTGGAGCCGTTTCGTACGATGATGATCCTGAGCTATTATCACTGCAAGTGCCGTTGGGTGTATTACTATTGGAGGTATTTGTCATTGTCGTTTCTTGGGTAGGTAATGATGATGATGATGGCGGTGGTGGTGGGTGGAATACGTGTCGATTTTCATACATGATGGCTGTTAAACCGATCATACGTCGAAGATACACTGAGCGAGCATACGTCGGTTTGAGCGCATGGATTAATTGACATTGAAGCGTGATGGATGTAAATCGTGAGCATAAATCGGCTGCCAATTGTAAGAGCTAAATCCCATATGCCATGTAAGTTTGCTTATTCTTGCCATTGCCCTCTCCCTCTCTCTCTTTTCAACGTACCTCATTCTTCCACGTTGCTTTATCCAATACCGATAAACACGATTCGATACCATCTTGCAGATCTCGTCTCACAATATTGCCAATGGAACGATCCAGAGATATCTGTAGCAGTAATCGTATAATGTATCCAATGCCCACTTGTTGATAAGCCTCGGGCCTAATCAATGAACACACCCCATCAGCTTGTTTCCATCATCTTTCCTATGCCATCCAAACTTACCATGTCCTCACAGAGTAACCAAACAGGCGCAAGATGTACGATAGTTGAATGACAGGGATCCGTTGTTCTCCTGGTTGATCAGACCAATCTTCCAAAAAGAGCAGTGGATTGTTTGAGGATCGGGGAATCTCGCCATCTTCCTTTGCCATTTCCGATTTGACAGCTCCATAGTTTTTGAGCACATAAATAAACTCGTCCATCTCAACATGTCGATTGGTGTTGCGTTTGCTCCCTAATTCGTCGCTGGGGATATAGGCTGCTGGCTCAGGTCCCTATTCATGATAATACATGCATTGATTAGTCAAATACCCTTAATTCATGCTGTGCGTTGTTACTTGCCAAGTTTTTCCATAGCGCATTGAGCGTTTCATATGCATGATGGGCAACCAATTGATCTTCTTCAAATGCCACTAACGTTTTGATAATACCAGAGATGAGACAAAAGTTGCCTTGTAAATGGCTATGCGCTTACCAACTTGAAATAGCCATTGGTATAGATGATGCGGAGGCCATTCACGACGATACCATGCTCGAAGACAACCACTGCTTAGCATGAATTTGCGACCCGAGGCACCTATACAAATAATAGCTCAATGCTTTCTTCCTTTCCACACACAATCCATGATCGATACTTACTGGAAGAGAATTCAAAGATGGAATTCTCACGCTGTCGAGTTGTGTCTTGGAGTAATGGATAATTGTCATCCACCCACAATGGATCTGGTAACTAAATGTCTCATCACCAATCAATACCTTCCCATTCATGTATCCATCCAAAAGGAACCTACTTTGCACCTTCGCCGAAAGAATCGATATTCGGTCTTATTGTCATATTGTGCTGGACTATCAGTGAAGACCTAGATCGACACACGTCAATACGATATCATACACGCATGGAAGGGGCGATGAAAGGGTACCTGGTACGATCCCCCAATGTTACCTCTTTAAGTCTTTCATGCCTTTCTTCATCCAATACTTGTGCTGTTGATGCCAGAATATCGCCAATGCCCACTTCGCTGTCATTATCCGAATGATCGCTATCCAATAGATCTTGTCGTTCACGTAACTCTGGCTTGATCGATTCTTCTTCACTGGATAAGGATTTTCCATCCTCCTCATCGTCTGTTGCAGGTGCGTCGTTGAGTTGGGCAAATAACTGTAAAGACCGCGTTTTCGTGCGTGAGTTGATAGATACGTACGTATATAGAGAACTGTACCACTATTACCAGTTGAAGCTGATCACTCTTGTCAACAAATTGCGACCTTTGACGTTTGGCAGAAATGAGGGTGTCGATCGATTCCACCTCTGGTAGCTTTGCGCTGGGACGCTTTCTGCTCTTGTACTTTTGGACAACAACACGTTCCTCGTTGTAGTCGTCGTCGTTGTCGTTGTCGTTCTCTTCATGGCCCGTTGATTGACCAGTGCGGTTTTCTGTGTAATCGGAGACACGAATGCGGTGACTACGTCGTAGCTCCATGGTGGTGCGTTGATTAGGGTGAAAGAGGTAAAGAGGAAAGAGGTAAGAAGAGTATAAAGCAACAGGTCAAGAAGGTTGACAGCCGCCGCTTGAAAAATCACACACGATCAAACACACAAAAAAAGCCAACCATCCATATCGAGATATTAAGCCGACAAATGACTTTAGTGAATTTTTTGTCATGTAAACGCAAAACTACAACTACAACTAAAGAATGTGATAATAAAAAAAGGAGGGGGGATGCAACGTGTTTAGTACGCTTCAGTAGGTGTTGCTTCTTTTTGAGTACTCTTGTAGTGGCTAGCCAAGGCTGACATGGGAGCAAGACTAGCAAGGATAGGCAATTTGGATGATAACTCATTCATGACATGAGCTCTATTCTCTTGTGCAAGTGAGCGATAAAAAATGACTTGATTATGCATGGATTGAACGGAACGTTGCAATAAAGGCATAATGACGGTATCCTGGGATACGGCAAGCACGTTGCGAGCACGTTCTACTGGAGTCAATCCAGGTTTCTCGAGTTCTTGTTGCAAGATGTCATATTCTTGATGAGCCAATTGAATCAAGGGTTGGACTACAAGGGATTGCAGTGGTTCGGGCAATTGGGTCTTGTAAGCTTCCAAGTGCTCTAGAAGCATTTGCATTTGATGCACGAGCCATTGACTCATTCGAGCTTCTTCCTCTTCTTCTTCTTCATCATCATCACCCTTTCGAACCTTTTTCTTGTTGTTCAAATTCAAGGTGATTCTCCTGGCAATACGTCCTGAGAGAGAATTAGCAATACGGTACATGCGTAACAATTGATAGTAGGTGGGTGTCGTATTGTCATCATCATCTTCGCTTAGACGTTTTCCATCTTTTGGATCAATCAAATCCTCCTCCTCATTGTCATCATCACCTTCCTCTGCAGGAAAGTATTGATCCAACACAGCTTCGAGATTATCCATCACAAGTCCTACTGATGCAGGTGCACGAATCTTGCGTACGGTGCTTGAGATACGACAACGGATTTCATCTGCCATCAAATGCGGAGCTTGGGCCAAATCTTTACTGGATCCATTCACAATCAATGGACATTGCTGCTCAAGCAAATCCAGGGATCGATGACCAATATCATTGGCAAATTGCAATTGTGTACTCCAACGACTCTCATAGTTGACATAGGGTGCAGTGCGATTATAAAGAGCACAAAGGGTACGACCTGCCAATCTTCCAAGTGCGTGTTGTTCCATTGTCTTTTGTGCTCCTGAAAGACTATCTTGAACAATGGGGATGGATGTCAGCCGAGAAAAAAAGCTGCTGGAACGCTGTTGAGATGCGATAGGATGATCACCGCTGATGCTGGAGGAGGCTGAAGTTGTGGAGCTTGAGGATGATAACATGTCTTGCATATACTCGCCATTGTTTTCATGATGTGGATATCCATTGACAACCCCATTGCTCCTTGCGGTGGTTGTTGTAGTAGCCGCCGCCGCTGGTGGCAGCTCATACTCCTTGATCTCATCCTCTTGGTGAATTTGGTATCCATTTACACTATCCATGCTGCTACGTGCCTGGATGTCGTCGTCTAATGTGTTTGCGTGTGTTCATATCACATGGTCTAACGACATGATTCATCCTATCATCCTATGTACCTGAATATTCAAACCAGTCTCCAGCGGCCATGGTATCAAATCGATATTAGTTTGAGAGAGAAAACAACAAGAAAAGAATAAAGAAAACACGAAAAAACAGTAGAAAACGAGAAAATAAGAAGGAGGAAGATGAGAGAACAAGGATGGAGGATTTGGGGATCGATCTTGTGTGTGTGAGAGAGAGAAAAAGGGGGTGAAGGAAAAAAAGAGGCAAGGATGATAGGAGCAAAATAGCCTCTTTTCAACACGCAAAGAAAGTGGTGGGTGGATTTGAGGAGAAGCACATACTCTATAGATCACATCACACACACACACACACACACACACGGACCGAGGGCGCTAAAGAAGGAGAAGGAATGGGGAGGTCAATCCTTTTTTTTTCTTTGCATTTCCTAGACCATAGATGACAGGATACACCATTATGAAATCAAACGTCAAGCAAGTGTATGTCGTTGAACCTTTAGTTAGATATTGCACATTGCATAAATAATCCAGTGCACGTGCTTTTGTGATTTAAAAGTAAGCTTGCTAAATGCAGCAACGGGCGAGCACCAACCAGCTGACTGGTTTTGACAGCAGCAGCAGCAGCAGCAGCAGCAGCATGGGATAAAAGGGGGCCCTATGACATGAACCACCACCACCAGTGTTGTCGCCGCACGTTATGAAGCAGTATAAGAATACTTGCGCTATCGTATACGTATATAAAAGCAGGGGCACAATAAAGGAGAGATTTCTTCTTACGCACAGTTCAACTCTTACATGCCTATGGGATATCGGTATTTGTACGTCATAAGCCTTTATAATGGGGGTTGTTTATCGAAAGGCCAAGTAGTAGGTGGAACTTACTGTTTTTCATCTTTCATGCATCATTATTAGAGTACTACCAACAACATCATTCTTCTTATAGGATTATTGATCAACCACCACCTTCAACAGAGAGTCTGTTTAGGTTATTGGTCTTTGAATTTACGACGAGTATTATTATAACAAAGTGAACCTATATTAAGGATTCCATGGCAACAACAGCAAGATTTGAGGATAATGAATCGCAGGTGAACCAAGAAATACAATGATTTTGAGCCGGAGTTCCAAGGCGAGGAAGGAGAAAGAATATGGTAGGTTGAAATGGACCTGCTGTGGGTGTGAGTGGAGAGAGTAGTGGTGCCTCACGCTTTGTCTTACTTCCCTTTTCAGCTCACTCACACATTGCAGTGATCCCTCTTTACACGCTGTATGTGTCTCATTTCAACTCCAAAACAAGAGGTTCGCTCTGCCATGCACGATCGGCGCTACGTGTTGTTGCAACCCTTGACTAATCACAGCTCTTGTGCTTGTTTCTTTGTTCCAGCATATCGATTGAACGACCAACACCTACCTCCCTTCAAGTTTCGGGTACAACTCTCTCTATCCATATCACACACGTATCGAGAACAAGTGGGCGAGTGCAGCTGAACTATCAGGGTAGGTAAAGGAAAAGTGGATAAAAGTAGGTAAAGGGGTGAACTTTTTCATTTTGACGTTTACATACAATAGATGGAACCGACCTTGGATATCAAGATCACCTTTCAAAACAGTATCATCAAGGGCCCTGATGCACAAACAGTTGAAGGCCATCCATTGCGTAATTGGAAGATCAAGCTGGTTGCTGTGGAAAATGGAAAGGATAAGAAAGGACGACTATCCGAACTATTGGATCATGTGGAATACATTCTTCATCCAACGTTTGAGAATCCTCGTCGAGGTAAGTAGGATCATGGGATGGGAATGGATAGATTGGAATGGATCTAATCTAGACTTTTTAGTGGTAACCAAGGAACCCTATGTCTTGCAAGAAAAAGGATGGGGCGAATTTGACATGCGCATTGTTTTGAACTTTGCCAATAATGTTGCCACCGAGGTGCTATTATTTGATCTTAGCTTTATGCAATCGAGTTACTCGGTGATACGCACCGTGGTAAGTGAGGGGAGGAGGAGGTGGTGGTGTCATTGGATGTGGTTGAAGGATAAGGATTGACACACACACACACCTATCCAAGGTCTTCCAAAACCCAACACAGGAATTATTGGCATTACTTCGATCATCGCATGGAGGCAGGAAACGACGAGCCAACTCGTTAGAGAAATCTTCTTCATCCATTGCCAACAAAAAGATTCGTTCACCTGCCAATGCTGCTACAGCTCGACCACGTGAAATAGAACCCGGTGCTGCTACTGCTGCTGCTGGTGCCTCTTCCATGTCACCTTCGACACCCATGTTTGCAACACAACAACAACAACAACCGAATGCCGGCTATTCATCCAATTATTCCATTTCGCCACAATCCTTTGCATCCCCTTCCGCTGCCACCAGTGGTATGTTGACTAGCCCGTACGACTATACCCGGAGCATAAAGACTCCACAGGCCGAGTACGATAATCACCATCATCCGCATCACAATAATCATCATTACATGTCAGATTTAAGCGACACAGATGAACGACCTGCTACAGTACCCACTCACCAAGGTGGAGGTGGAGGTAGATCTGAATCCTCAGGAGGTTCAAGTTATGGCAATACATATGACGGTCGAAACAACAACAACCATCATCATCATCATCGACCACAGCAAAATGGATATGGTAAACATCATCATGGTTCATCCTCCTCGTCCGAAAACAGCAATACAGGCGAAGACAATGATCACAAGCATGATGGAAATGGTCAAGAAGCACATATCGTTGACGACGTGTATACTGAAAGTGATCTTGATCACGTGAACCCAATACATGGATCGGATATGAGTCCTGATATGCGACGTGCTTGGGGAATACCTGATGTAAGTGTTATTTTATTCGCTGCTATGAATAGACCCTATTGACCCGCTCTCTCTCCCTTCTAGAATGTTAATATGTTGGAACTTGCCCGAAGGCTAAGTAATATGGATACTGCACGCCTAGCAGATATACAAGAACTTATTGAAAAATGGAGGACGGATGAGATGATCGTGGAAGAAAAAGAAGGTATGTGTGTGTGTGTGTGTGTGTGTGTGCGTTATGTGACCTTGCTTGTGGTAATTTGCTAATATCTTTTGGCTCCTTAATAGATGAAGTTGTAATGGATCTCTACTCGCTTGGACCAGAGTTATTGACAAGGCTATGGGAGTATTGCCAATCTTGACCATGGTGTTGAAAGGTGGCCCCCACCCCTGGTCCTGCCCCCCCCATGATTGAATACCCTTTAACATAAAACAGGCTAGTGATAGTAATGGATTGTACGGCAATCAAGCTTCTTTGTGTGTGCGTGCATGTGTGTGAGCGTGTATAAAAAAACGTTTGTATTTTTTCTTTCTTTGCAAAAAGCTAAATCATGAAATGTACAAGGAATGAATGGGAGGCTCTAATGACAAAAGAGAAAGAGAGAGAGCAACACATAGCTGGTGGGTGGGTGGGGGGTTGGCCTATAATTTTGGGATATGATGATTGGAAGATCTGTCCGGCAGATGGAATACAATGACGAGGGTGGTGGTGGTGGTGATGAGAATGTGTGTATGCGCGTTGTGGGCGGAAGTTCTAGGATCGTAACTCTTTCCATATCAGCATCATTTTATCCTCTTTCCAATCCTTCCATACTTCATAGATTGAGAGAATATCCTGGACAATCTCCACGATACTTTCCATATCCACATTCAAATCGGCAAACCATTGACGCATATCGGTACGATCTCCTGCTGAACCTGGTGCAAAATCGGCATGATTAAGGACCACGGTCATATAAATGGCGGCAAGGGCAATCATGTGAGGTGGATAAAGTAGGCACACGTCCGTTCGATACGAATCGTTGACAATAAACCAAGCATACTGGATACCGGATTCACGCATTCCCAGTTCTTCGCATATTTGTAAAAGGGGTCGATAGGGATGCCAAACGATAAGATAGAATTGAAGCTCTTCCAGCAAATAAAACTCAAACTCGGCCACCTTGGAACTGTCATAGGGGAATCCACCAAATTCAGCTACAGCGTGGTGGTGAATGATCCATAATGATGATGATAATGATCCATGAAAAGGGCTTACGTTGAAAAAGATGCTTCGCTTCTTGGGTAACGACTTTGATATGAATAGGACACTCCTCAATCTTCGTTGCTAGGTATACACATGTCACCAAGACAAGCACTGGATCCGTCTTTCGAAGACTATTACTACACACATAGATATAAAAAGGTAAATCAATGACGCTACAATGGATGATAGAACATGGACTTACTTTGCATAGAAACGTTTGAAATACACAAAGGCTGTCGCCACCACTTGTTGGCGTAGCTGCAACCGCTTTGCAAGTCGTTGTATCACTGGATGGATGGTCGCATAGCGACGTGAGTCTTCAAGTAAAAAGAACCTCTGGGCACGCATTAGAGTACTTACAATGACAAAACCAGATCTTGAGTTTCACGTAATCCGATTCACTCGACACATGCTGCAAATCTTGCTCTCGACTGATCGCCAACTTCCACCGATCGAGAAGCCAGTGTTGTCTAGAAAAAGTGATCTAGTTAGTATACATTAAAGGTGTTTGTATATAAAGACGACCTACTTTTGGGATGAGGCCCAATAATTGGCTGCCATGGGTTATGTAAAAGAGAGAGAGAGTGAGGAACGGTGACAGAGGTGAAGGAGTAGAGAGGAACGAGTGGGAAATCGTTCACCTAATATGGCAACAGTCTGGAATTGCACCACCACTCATGTTCATGCACCCTTCCCTCAGGTCGTGTTGGAGATGGATGACGCCATCCAACAATCCCTTCGTCCCCCGATTGTCTATTAAATGCATCCAGGGCGTCTCAATAGATAAGAGTTGTGTTATATGGTAATTGTTGTAGTAGGAGACAAGCAGCATCCATTTTAGACGATGCTAGGATGTTCATTGATGTAGTAAAAAGATCACATGTGCTCGATACTCTACAATAATAAAGCCATTATCCCACGCTCTTTGTGGGAATGACACAATGAAAGCGTCTATGTAATACTTCTTGTATCATTGTTGTAGCCTTGCTCTTGAGGTTCTTTGTGTTTTCCATTGTTGGGTAATATGGATGCATCTGGCAAAGTAATGATGCATGTGGCTCTATACCTTTATGGTGCTGAAGACATGGCAACGGGTTTTTCTTAGATCTGGATCCACAAATAGAGAACACGCATAGCATCTAATGCAAACATGGATGATCCCATACATAAGAGGTGGATCACGTGATACTATTACTTTGGGGCATTCCACATGTCAAACAATCAACCATAGCTTTGATTATCATCTTTATTATTATTTGCTGCAAGCAAGGAGAAGGTGAGGAGCTATGTATGTGGGTATCAACATTTTACTCCGAATTTGCCTCCATCACGATCTCAAAGAGGTTGCATTCTTATTATCAATGCTCTCCTTTGGTACAAAAATGGGTGAGAGTGAAGAAGAAGGCTATCTTTATTCGTAGTGATAATAAATTCTACCATCGGATAGCCTATGGAGGAAGGCCCTTTATCTCCTCCTCCGAGTAGAGCTTTTTTTGTGCTACACGATAAAGACAAGCACATGCATAAGTACATGTCTGAAATTTCAGCGAATGATGCCCTTTGTAAGCGATGACATGTGTATACGTGTGCAATGATGAGTTCCCATGGCATAGGTGATCACCTGAGCATTGCATGTTGAATACATGTGTGCACGACAGATACAACAAAAGCATGATAAATGTCATCCCCGGCATCCGTGTGTAACCGTAACCACCTTGTGGCACATCAATTCAGGCTCCACCTTGCACCTTTGCTCGCCGTTTCCGGTGATTCCGTGTTGTGTGCAGACACTTTGTGTGTGTGTGCGTGTGTGTTGTATTGACTCTCCCCCCCCTTTCTCCTTCTCTCTCTCTTTCTCTTTTCCTTTTTTCTCTTTTACTACTTTTATACATCCAGCATGTCAGGAAACAATATCAAGGTCGTTTGTCGTTTCCGTCCACAAAACTCGCTGGAGATAAGAGAAGGCGGTGTGCCCATCATTGACATTGGCGATGAAGGATCCTCTCTCGAGCTCAAGGTGACTGACATGTCAACGCCATATACACGTATACAATGCTCATCGGAATGGGTTCCATATTACAGGGCAAGGATTTCCAAGGCCACTTTGCATTCGATAAGGTGTATGGCAGCGACACGGCACAAAAAGACGTGTTTGACTATTCCGTCAAGAGTATTGTCGATGGTAATATGAGCACAACAAGATGCATACATACATGATACCTTTATCTCATAGCGGATGGTGATGTATAGATGTTACTGCTGGATACAATGGCACCGTATTTGCATATGGTCAAACGGGTTCGGGTAAAACCTATACGATGATGGTATGTATGCATATCATTGATCCTCGCTATGCATATCGTGATCCCTTTGGGCTGAGATTTTTTTCTTGTTCAGGGCGCCGATATCGACGATGAAAAGACCAAAGGCATTACACCTCGTATCGTTGAGCAAATCTTTACCAGCATCATGGAATCGCCGAGCAACATTGAATTCACAGTGCGAGTGTCGTACATGGAAATCTACATGGAGCGAGTCCGAGATTTACTAAACCGTACGTTGTTATCATTCGTGTCCCTGCATTGGATGCTCGCCCTTGTTTTGCTTATCCACGCGTCCTTTTTTCATATACAGCTTCCAGAGATAACCTTCCAATCCATGAAGACAAGCAAAAGGGCATCTACGTCAAAGATCTACTTGAAGTCTATGTCGGCTCCAGCGAAGAAGTGTACGAGGTCATGCGACGTGGCGGTAACAATCGTGTCGTTGCCTATACAAGTAAAGTAGAACTCTATATGCAAACCCACCACCCCCTGTTGGACTCCTTCCATATCTGCATGGGCTAATGTATGTATTCTATTAGACATGAACGCTGAAAGCTCCCGAAGTCACTCCATCGTCCAAATCACCATCACTCAAAAGAATGTGGATACCGGTGCTGCCAAGAGTGGCAAACTGTACCTGGTTGATTTGGCTGGTTCCGAAAAGGTAAAAAAAATCGATCACTCTTTTAAAAGTGTATATCTCTCGCTCTAACGACACAAACATATGCACCCTTTTACAGGTGGGCAAAACGGGTGCTTCTGGCCAAACATTGGAAGAGGCCAAAAAGATCAACAAGTCGCTTACAGCTCTTGGTATGGTCATTAATGCTCTCACCGATGGCAAGGTAAAACAAACAAACTCGGCTCTAATCCATTCTGAGTTGTGTATGCTGACGCTATTTCACGTTTTGTTTTCAGTCGAGCCACATTCCCTATCGTGATTCGAAGCTTACGCGTATCTTGCAAGAGTCATTGGGTGGTAACTCGCGTACCACGTTGATCATCAACTGCTCGCCATCCTCGTATAATGAAGCTGAAACCCTCTCCACCCTCCGTTTCGGTGTACGTGCCAAGACTATCAAGAACAAGGCCAAGGTCAATGCCGACTTGTCACCTGCTGAACTTAAGGCTTTGCTCAAAAAGGTCAAGTCAGAGGCTGTCACGTTCCAATCCTACATTGCTGCTCTTGAAGGCGAAGTCAACATCTGGCGTACCGGCAACAAGGTGCCTGAAGACAAGTGGGTCACCATGGATAAGGTTTCCAAAGGCGATTTCAAGGCATTGCCTCCCGCTCCAGGATTTAAAAATCCTGCTGTCACCGAGGAAATGTCTCGTCCTTCCACACCAGCCGTTGTTTTGGAAAAGGATGAGCGTGAAGAATACATGAAACGTGAAAACGAGCTCACCGATCAAATCGCTGAAAAGGTAAAAAGTTATTATCTTTAAATGAAATGACACCTAACAATGCCCTTATGTATTATAGGAAAGCGAGCTTGCCGAAAGAGAAAAGCTACTTGAATCACTCAAGGAGGAGATGACTTATTACAAGGAACAAGAGCAATTGGTCACCAAAGAGAACCAAGAAATGACATCCGAATTGAGCGATTTGCGTTTGCAGCTGCAAAAGATTTCTTATGAGAGCAAAGAGAATGCCATCACCGTTGAATCACTCAAAGAAGCCAACCAAGACCTGATAGCCGAATTGGAAGAGCTTAAAAAGAACTTGGCTGAAGTCCGAAGCGCTCAAAAGGATGCCACTGGTACCGACAAGGAAAAGAAAAAGGCTGAAAAGATGGCTCAGATGATGTCTGGTTTTGACCCATCGGTAAGAAACACCATTCGTTGACATGGTATAATTATATGTATGTCTAAAACATGCCTTGTTAGAACCAAATCAATGAAAAGGAGCGTCAAATCAGAGATGCTCTTAGCAAGTTGGATGGTGACAATATCAGCACGGATGAGTTGGTGGCCTTACGACGGGAGTTAGCCGAGTCTAATGTCCTCGTTGATCAACACACCAAGACCATCAACGACCTTCATTTCGAAAAAGAGGCCATTGAGCGTAAAAAGAACGACTTGGAGGCACGCGTTGCTGGATTAGAGAAGGATTATGAGGAATTGTTGCACAAGACGATCGCACAAGAGGAATCCGGTACCAAAGCAAAGAACGAGCAAATGGTATCTGATATCAAGAGCAAGATGGAAGCGACGCATCTCGCACAAAAGGAGGCACATCAAAAGGAGATTGATGAACTCAAGAAAGAATTGGATCTCAAGTCTGAAACCCGTGAGCGTATCAGCAATGCCATGGTGGATCTCAAGGCTGCCATTGAAGAGCTTCAGGTAAGATGGGGGGCGATAGGTGAAAGAAGGCCTTTTTTTATTGACATTCATCATCATCACACGCAAAACAGGGCAAATTATCTGAGCAATCACCTCCACCTGCTGCCAATGGAGAATTGAGTGAGAAGGAAAAGGATCTTGAGCGTATGCGAAAGTCTATGGCCCAACAATTGGCCGACTTTGAAGTCATGAAGAAGGCGTTGATGCGTGATTTGCAAAGTCGCTGTGAACGTGTGGTCGAGCTTGAAATGTCGCTTGATGAGACGAGAGAACACTACAACAATGTCCTTAAAGCCAGCAACAACAAGGCCCAGCAAAAGAAAATGGCTTTCCTTGAACGCAATCTTGAGCAACTCACCAATGTACAAAAGCAGGCAAGTTCTTTCATGCATGTGATGGGATGGATGGGATATCGATCTTATTCAAGGTGCTAATACAATCTGTACATAGCTTGTGGATCAAAATGCATCACTCAAGAAGGAAGTTGCTTTGGCTGAGCGCAAACTGATTGCTCGTAACGAACGCATTCAAAGCTTGGAGACTTTGTTGCAGGATGCTCAAGAGAAACTTATTACGCAAAACCAAAAGTTTGAAGCACAATTGACCGCTGTCCGTGAACGATTGGAACAAGCTCGCACACAACAAAAGTCGCAAGGACCTATGGGAGCTCTTTCTTTTGGACGCATTGCAAAGCCCCTTCGAGGCGGTGCAGCAGCTGTAGCACCTGAAGAATCCATGGTGGAATCTCCTACCCGTGATAAGCGTACTTCGTGGATCAGTGGCTTCATGAACTCGCGATAGAGAACTCATCTTTCTTTTCTTCTCCCTTTATATTTCTTCTACTATTCCTTGTTTCATTTGTTGTCTGATATACCATTCGTTTGTTTGTGTGTTTATGAACAATTCCCTCTTTTTTTCACAACCAACATTTATCTCACTGTATCTAAAGCGCTTTGTGCAAATAAAAACATGTCTTGTGTCATTTGCTTTAGAGGATTGCTATGTATGGATAATGATTCTTGGCACACTTGAGCTGTGATTTCCTTTCTAGTGCATAGTATGGGATGAAAGCGAATCATTGCCGGCTGTCATTAACGTGGCAACCAAGTCCGGCACAACCATTGCTCTCTTTACTGTTTCAACACCACACACACGCACCACTACCACCATTGCTATGGATTATCGATCGCCCCACGGTGCTCCACCATCATACAC
Source organism: Lichtheimia ornata (assembly GCF_029851405.1). NCBI lineage: Eukaryota > Fungi > Mucoromycota > Mucoromycetes > Mucorales > Lichtheimiaceae > Lichtheimia > Lichtheimia ornata. Next base: position 485,627 of record NW_026695334.1, read on the forward strand.
AGCCCATCACAACCATCACAGCCATCACGATGGTGCATTGCGTATGACTATCGAAAGGTCGCCTACCGATGGTTATGCCCTGCAAAATGTTGTGGCCATTGCCCCGGGTCAAATTGATCCACGCGAACACTATCTTTTGGTCAACGATCAATATATTTTCACTGCAAGGTAAGGGTTGGGTTGATTGGGGATGGATGGTGGTGAAACTATGACAAGTATGCTTATGGAGGTACATTATGCAGACAAGACAATACTATGCAACGAGGGGTGCTCGGTACCAGTGCTATGCAACGACGATGGGCCCAATTTTCATTGAATGAAGAAGTCTCTGTCAAGCCATACGACCCATTTGCTACTGGTGTGGATATCTATCTTGCGATGCTCAAAGTGGAAGTTGGGTTCCTGCGCAAGAGTACCCAGAACACGGATGATTTTGATACCGAAAAGATGAGCGAGGCATTTTCCAATGTAAGGCTTTATATAAAGAGAGATGGCAACAATGTGCAAATCATTTACCTTTTTTGTATTCTAGAACTTTCACAATCAAATCTTTTCCGTGGGTCAATTGTTGGTATTTGAGTTCCATGGTATCAATCTCTCATGCAAGATTACGGATATGGAAGTGGTTGAATTGGAGACGCTCAAGCGACAAACCAAGGGCGAGATTGATGTTCATGCTGAAGGAAATTCACGAGCCACCTGCGGCGTCTTGATGCGTCAAACGATGATCCAATTTAGCAAATCGAGCGAGTCCACCATCCGTCTCAAGGGTGCCAAGAAATCGTAAGCGTCATCATTCATCACATGGATGTTGTACATTGTAGGCTCACCACCGCTTAGTTCAAAGGCACAGCAATTGATCAAGGCTGATTTCAAGTTTGAGGATCTTGGTATTGGTGGTCTTGACAAGGAATTCAGTGCTATCTTTCGACGTGCTTTTGCATCTCGTATCTTCCCACCCAGTATTGTCGAGAAATTGGGCGTGCAACATGTCAAAGGTCTTTTGTTATATGGTCCACCTGGTACGGGCAAGACACTGATTGCTCGACAAATCGGCAAAATGCTCAACGCTCAAGAACCCAAGGTGGTCAGTGGCCCTGAAGTCCTAAGCAAGTTTGTGGGTCAAAGTGAAGAGAACGTGCGTAAGCTCTTTGCCGATGCAGAAGCCGAGTACAAGTCCAAAGGAGAAGAATCAAGTTTGCATATCATCATTTTCGACGAATTGGATGCTATTTGCAAGCAGCGTGGCAGCCGTGGTGATAGCACGGGTGTTGGTGATTCAGTGGTGAACCAATTGTTGGCAAAGGTAAGGAGACGAGGAGGAGGATAATGGATCACGTCATTAACGTTATTGTCTACTAGATGGATGGTGTAGATCAGCTGAACAACATCCTGATCATTGGTATGACCAATCGCAAGGACATGATTGATGAAGCTTTGTTGCGTCCAGGTAAGAAAAAACCCCCCATGATATGTATGTAGGAGGATTCAGCAAATGACACGTTGCTGCTGCACATACTAGGTCGTCTCGAGGTTCATATGGAAATTGGATTGCCGGATGAAAATGGCCGTTTGCAGATTCTCAAAATCCATACAAGCAAGGTAAAGAAAAGAGAGAGAGAGAGGCGCCCTGCATCATCCTTTCCTTGTGATTAATGAGGTGTTGTCCAGATGCGTGATAATGACATTTTGGATTCAGACGTATCCCTTGATGAACTTGCCAACCTGACCAAAAATTACAGTGGTGCTGAACTCTCTGGTGTTGTCAAAGCAGCTTCTTCTTATGCCTTTAGTCGCCATACCAAGGTAAGTAGGAGTGCTAAAAGCACATGTTTATGTACTTATGGTGATTTTAGGTCGGCACGGTAGCAGGCGTGGCACCCGATGTGGAAAACATGAAGGTGAACATGGATGACTTTTTAGCGGCCCTGCAAGAAGTTCCTCCTGCATTTGGTGTATCGGAGACCGAGTTGCAGCAATGTGTTCAAAATCACATTATTCCTTTTGGTCCCCATATCGAGGTAAATTAAAGCCGAGGAAGCAGGTGGTGTTGTGTTTTTTTACATCCACTGACATGCGACCTTTAGCAAATACTAGCCGATGGCAAGCTGTTTGTCGATCAGGTTCGTCAGTCATCACGCACACCCGTGGTCAGTGTATTACTTCATGGTCCTGCTGGAAGTGGCAAAACAGCATTGGCTGCTACCATTGCTTTGGAAAGCGAATTCCCTTTTATCAAGCTTATTTCCCCTGAAACCATGGTCGGAATGACCGAGTCGGCCAAAATCTCGGAGATCCACAAGGTAAGTAAACCTTTGGCTTTGGCACAATGTTGCATGTTGCTTATTCTTCTTCTCCTATCAGGTGTTTAATGACTCGTACAAGTCACCCTTCAGTGTCATTGTGATTGATAATATCGAACGTCTTGTTGGTATGTTGTTCATGTGGTAAGAGAAAGAGCGTATCTAATCATCCAATGTATAGATTGGGTACCTATCGGTCCACGATTTTCCAATGCCGTTTTGCAAGCGTTACTTGTGCTTATCAAGAAGAAACCACCAAAAGTAAGATAAATGGGGCTGTGGCAGTAAAATGGATAATTTTTGTTTACAATGCGGTGATAGGATCGTCGTCTGCTGATTCTGGGAACAACAACTGAACGCCGGGTTCTTGATCAGATGGATATGGCGGATGCTTTCAATTCCGAGATCTATGTTCCCACCATCACGTCCCTGGAAGGCATTGACATTGTGTTACAGGTAAAATACGAGTTGTGGTGTGTCTCTTTCTCGATGAACAAAGATAACTCATTCCTTTTGTTATGTAGCAATTGGGACTCTTCACCGATGCCGAACGTCAACGCACCATGTCGTTATTGCAACAAGCTGGCATGGAACAACGTCTTGCCATTGGTATCAAGAAGCTATTGATGGTCATTGAAATGGCCCGGCAGGATGCGGATAAGATTGAAAAGTTTGTCAATACCCTGTTATCCCTATAGATTTACACGCATATATATAAAAAGAGAAGGAATTGCATGATTATGCAACCACGTGCAGATCCTGCCGCCCTCTATCTATTATGTTGACGTATACTTGCACAACTTTATGCAGCATTTGTTGGGTGATGAATGATGAAAAAGTGGAAACACGAATACACACACAGAGAGATCTTATGATCATCCCTCGTGGCTCAGTTGCTGTCCTGCAGACATCAACGGCTGATAAAACATCTTGATGTTATGATGGATCTTCACAACATTCAACGTCTCTAATAATGTTTTTGTGATTGCATAAAGGGTAGTACGAGTCATTACAGCAATGAATGCATGTATTTTAATGGACAAAGATATGAGCAAAAGAAGATGTATATTTCAAGGGCTGGATAACAAGCCGGTGATCCATGTGATCCTCATGGTACGTGTGCTGTATACATATATAAAAGAGGCACCATGCCTCCCTCTCTCTCAACTGCCTTTACGCCATATCATCTTTTTTGTGTCTCCCCTTGGCCATGTACCCTTCCCAATATCCTTCACCTCGTTAAGTACAAAAAATACATCAACAACATGGTGAGCAAACGACACCCCACCTATCTTTCAGACAATCGCATCTACACATGCAGCACTTGTCATTCCCATTTACTTTCGCATGACGGTATTATTTCCAGAGCCTTTCAGGGGAGAGTGAGTTTTATTACAAAGGAACGCCTATTTTCTACGATAGCTCATTGTTCCTTCTTTAGCATGGGCCAGCATTTCTAGTTGATAGGGTGGTCAATGTCTCGATAGGCGTCAAGGAAGAACGAATGTTGATGACCGGCATGCATACAGTCGCTGATATCTCTTGCAAAGTCTGTGCAACCAAGATTGGATGGAAGTATTTGCATGCCTTTGAGGAAGCGCAGAAATACAAAGAAAACAAATACATTGTCGAAAAGGCCAAAGTCTCGAAAGAATCCATATGGGATTTTTCTTAACATACCCCCATTATCCTCCTCCTCCATTATTCAAAGACATTGCATATATAGAACATGTATTTCCTTATCCATCCCCCAACAAATACACACACACGCGCACATGCACAATGAGCACTACTTGTATAAAGCTATGATACCATTGTTCAATTACTCAAACTTTACATTGCTAAACTGGAAAAACGTCATTGCATTCATGTCAGCAAACCATATTCTTGCTCCCTTTTACTTCCTCCTCTTCCTTTTACTTACGTCCATCTCAGGATGCTGTTGCTTGAACTTGCTAAAGATCTCTTGCTTCTTTAAAGTGTCGCTATCAGGCAATCCCATCGCCTTTTGACGCTGATCAAACTAGATAGGCACACCAATTAAAATTCATCCTACCATAACACACATTCTCTCTACACTTACCATCATCTTTTCCACCATGGCTCGTGTCTCGCCATCCAATTCATCCAATTTTGAGTTTTCAGGCTGGATCTTTTTGGTGTCAATCTTGGGTGCACTTGTCACGACGTTCTCCCACCATGTCATTTGATTGCTCTTTTCCAAATGCACCGATACTTCTTGCTGGTTGTCTAATAGAGACCATCAATACATTGTATCATCAATTGTACTCTTTTTCTTCTTCTTACCAAGTGTCCAAGTGCTATCATCAACCCTGATTTCTTTGCATAACTCGCCCTACATACACGCACCCAAATCCATGAGATCGAATAGATAAACACGCATACAGAGATAATAGACTTGCCTCGATAAGTGGCGATTGACCCTTCAATGCCACCTTGATATACTTTTTCTTGAGCTCCACTTGCAAATCACGTCCACGGGTGCCTTTGGGAACAGGAATGGTCACATCAACATCCTGCAATGTCTGTCGCCACCTTGCTAAATGTCAAACGCTGCCAATGCCAACTCCCAATCAAGTGCTTACTTGTAAGGCAATTGAGCTTGTTCGGCCTCTTCTTTCTCGCGAGCAGCCTTATCGTGTACCTCACGTTCCTCGGGTGTCATATCGTTGTAGTCCTTTTCAGCTGAAGACATTGTGTCGTTGTTTTGGGAAAGTGGAAGAAGATCTGATACACGCGGACCACTTCCGACCAAATTCCCATCATGCGTTGTTGCTGTACGCTCCTCCTCCTCCTCCTCCTCCTCCTCCTACTTGCTTAGCACAATGACTACCAAGTTAATACATATAACCCCATAGATAGTAGTACCCCATTGTTATACTCAAAAATCACACATGTTTATTATGCACTTTTATAAAATTCCACCAAGAAGAGTACCATTCTTTGCATCTTCATCGTTGGGAAGTGAAATTCCAAGGGCCTGGATATCCAAGGATGCTGGCACCTTGTCTTGATAGTAATAGAAAGAAGTGTAATACCCTGTTCCATCGTTCTCTCCCACCGTGACAGTGACATTGGGTTGCAAGTCAAGATCCAATTCACCATCACCAAGTAGACCCAATAAATGCAAAGCATTGGCATCGATATCCACTGGCCATTCACTTGTACGTACATCTTGACCAGGAGGAACTTTAAGTGGTTCGGGGAGCACAAAATCCACTGAGCCCATCTTGTAGGGGTTGCCATTATTGGGATTGGTGACATCGACTTGAGCCTTATAGAGTGTATACGGTGTACCAAGAGGATTGTGTAGGGTGATCCAAGCTTTGGCTTGCTTGCTCAACACAACGGTTGCTTGTGCTTGAACCTCTGCTTTGGGAATCAGCTGCCGTTGGATACCATGCATCACTGTATCCATATGCACCGTGGCAAGGGCATCCTTGAGAGACTCAACAACAGTGGAGGCAGGTGTTCCTTGGATACGTAAGGCTACTTGCGAATCGGTCATGTAAATGCTCACCACATGATCAATCACGTCCTTGTGGTCGTCATTGTGAAGATGCATAATAGCATCCAGCGTATTCGTGCCGGGCTTCAGCTCAACTTGTTTCATATGCACTTGACCAATCGTGACCTGGTTCTCATTCATCACCACATCAAAATCAAGATCACCAATGTTGAGCGTAATATTGGATGGGTTATCAAATGAAACGGTCAATGAAACCTCAATGTACTAGAACATTCATCGTTTAGATTCACCCACTTTGTTGAAGCACATTTTGTTAACCTACCTCCTTTGTGCCACCAGATACAACCATCTTAACAATAGTCGTCTTTCCACCAAAGTTGTTGAAACCTAAAGATCATAATAATGAGCATCCCACATAAAAGATAATGGTGATCAACATACCATTCAATGAGGTCTGGACATTGTACGTAATATTGTGCAGCTTGAGTGATCCAACAGCTGTTTCTGCCACCGAATTGGCACTACCAGCCATGCCAAATGTGACACTGTTACTTTCGGTAAGCGACTTTGTAAATCCATTAAATACGCCGTGGGCACTGTCATCGACTTTGAAGGGCACATTTGAGAATGCCGTATTGATAACGCCTTGAGGATCAGTGGATGAAGGTACATCAGGGATATGCATATGAGCTGTACGTTGATTCTGATAGGATACATCGACATCCATGTTGAGTGAGCTGATGGTGAGTGGAAAGCCGAAGGGATTCTTGAGCTGAGCACGCACGTGGTTTGATCCAGCGATAGGTGCATACGCTTCTTTAGTAAAGTCAAGTTGCATATCATCAAGCGTGATGGATGGGATCAATTCCGGCACCTTATCAGGGCCTGGAAGTGTAACATTGTCGATACTAATGCTCTTGAAACCAGTCGTCAGCCATCCCACAGGTCCATTGGCACCCGATCCAGATACACCCTTCACCGTTAAGGGTGAAGACTTGCCCGCCAAGTAATTTGAAAACACCTCTGTAACAGCATCAAGGCCTTGTTGAGAATCTTGATGGATAAGCCGGCCATTCATTTTCATGTTGCTGGTGCCTTGAGCTGGGAATACAGCATCACCAGCCGATGCCAAAGGACCCAACAACGTGTTGTCAAAGAATGATTCGAATGCAGCACCTGATAATACAAATCCAACTTGGCTAGGATTCCTGATTTCAGTCTGGGCAGTAAGTTGGATACCACCTGCAGGGTCATTGGCTGGTAGATCAAATGAATGGATGGCGACACAATTTTTAAAACCTTGAGCACCTTTGAGTGTCACCGACTTAGTCATATTGATACCCGTAAAGACGTATCCAATGGCATCAACATTGACCCCACCTTGGCTCACGATATCCCACACAAACTCATCGCTGTTGATAAGATAGGCAGCAAATTCGCCCATACGTTGAGCGTCGGCAATGGCAAATTGACCACTCACATTGAATTGGGCACCGATATTAGGCTGTGTTTGTATCGCATCCATGGCCACTGTACCAAGCAAAATCTCTGCATCGGTACCTTTTTTCCAAAAGACGTTCAATGGTTGTGCAAAGCTAATGTTGGCTGCCATGGGTCCCGTGTTGCTAAGTGAGCCTGCCAATTGCAAATGGAATCCCGTATCCGTGGGCTCAGACAAGGTCACAGTGCTAAATTCAAGCTTGGCACCATCCACAATTTGTTGCACAATGGGTAAACCAACCACTGGGATCAGCCGTGTCACCGTGTCATCGGTCAAAATGGGCACATTGTTTTGCGCAAAACGCAAGAGGTCGTCATAGGCGCCAATGGTCAATCCCGATTCAAGTTGCAAATCCACAACCAAGGCTTGCATCGCTTGCATGACATAGGATGAAATATTGAATCCTTGGAATAACGCTGGATCAGGATTCACTTGTTCTTGGCCCTTGATATGGAATCCACCCATGGTCAATAATGCATCCAGAGGACGTGTATCCATTTGTGAGCGCACGGCAAGATCACGCAACAACAAGGCAACAGCGGAAGGCTCCAAATTCATCCTCATGTCGAGATCAGAGGAGTTGGCCGTTGCATGACCAGGCACATTAAAAGGAGGATTCATGGGCTGATCAATGTTGCCTATGGGCATACCATGATAGGAAGCAGCTGACTTGACGCTTGTGATGGTGATGTTGGCCGTAAATGGATTGGCTATACCCACTTGCACATGCACAATGCTGGTTTGTATGGTATCATTCATGACAACAAGTTTGGCATATTGGATAAGAGGTGTCTTCAATCCAGGTAGTGTGGTCGTCAGGGAAATGGCACCAAGCGCATCAGCCAATGAAGCAATAGACGTCGATTGATCATATCCGGTAATACCAACGCTGTTGTCTTGGCCCATCACAAACGTGCTCAATAGCTGTTGCCCCGTCGACGAGCTTTTCGGATCAAAAGCCGCTGCTGCCATCATGGTGTTGGATCCACGGTTAAGCTTCAACCCATTCAAGTACACTGTTCCAAGCCTGGTGTCATTGGCTTTCATATCAAACGCCACATTGCCAGTGTATATGCTAAAATCGGATGGGTTGGTCATCGTTGTGTTGATAGCAAGCTCCAAATGATCAGGTTGGCCCCCAATGACATCAATGCCGTGGATGATAGTTGGCGTGCTGTTGAGGAATTGTAAGCCATGCAAACCAGTCGTTACATTTAAACCAATGCCTTCAAGCGTAATATTGCCAATGGGTGTCTGTGTTTGCGTCGTTGCATGTCCTCGGATCAAAAAATTGTACATGTCTTTTGCCGTTAATGCGTACGTGTAGTCATTAAACTCGTGCTTGCGACCATCAAGTGCTTCAAGTGAATCATTGGCCATGCCAAAGGATAACCTTCCTGCTTGTTGGTCGCACACACTTGGCATCCATGGCGTTGAAATACGTGCAAAGCTTGTGTTCGTTTCCCTGTTGGCTAACTCCAAATCTTGTTTCACTTGGGTGATGTTGAGCGAGAAACCAAATGGGATATGGAAGCCTGCAACTACATTGGGTGCTGACATAATCGGTGCATACGGCTTGTCATTGCTAAACGCCAAATCAAGATAGCCCAATTGTACCGATTTGATGATATCAAGTGGGGCACCTGCACTAAGGCCCACATTTAGCTTGACGGACTGGAAACCTTCGCTCAACCAGCCAACAGAATCAACACCATTGGGTGCTGCAGATACACCGGATGCTTGTGTTTGTGATACACGCCCAGCAATATAGTTGGAAAACAAGGTTCCCACCTTGTCAAGTGAACCTTGATCCGTTTGTGGAACAAGCGTACCCTTGAGGTAAATATGGTTTTCGCCTTGCTTCAACACCACATCGTGTGCAGAGACAACGCCCAAACCAACACCATCGTATGCAATGTTCATGGAAATCGTGCCTAATTGCACGCTCACAGGAGATGGGCTTGTAAGCACTGTACCCAGCTCAACAAAGATGCCACCATTTGGATCATCCCCTGGCAGCTTGAATGATTCAATCTTAACATTGGGGAAACCACCCATGCCTATGATTAGCTAATGTTAGCATCGTGATAGCATGGGAGCAATTTTTATGATCCTCTTCATTGACTTGCCAGCAATAGTGATTTCCTTATCAAGATCCACCGTAGCAGTTCTAGTAAAAGGATACAATGCGTGAGGATAATCGTAATAGACCCCATTATTGTACACGAACAACGTACCTAGTTAATGCAGTAATATCAAGCTTTCCTTTGAGACGCCATTTGAATTCTTCAACCGCCAGCATCTCCTTTGCAAAAAGCGCAAAGAATGTTGTATTTGCAATCTCGAATGGGGTGACAGCATCAATATGCCCCTTGCCAAGCGCAATATTGCTGTCAGGTAGCGTCATCTTTCCAAGTAGCGTGTCATTGTAGAATACGTTGATGGGGTTGTGAAAATGCAATGCAGCGGGAAAAGGGCCCGTGTTTGTCAAATCACTTGCCATGGACATGAAAAAGGTTGAATTAAGATCGGCGGCAGGCGTGATCGATGATGCATCCACCACACCTCGCTTTTGAAGATTATCCTTGGGTGGATCAAACGTAATCCTTGCATCGCCCACCTCAATGCCTGATTGATTCATCAAGAATTGAGCAATCATTGGGTAAAAGACAAATAGAGCAAGCAATACAATCACAACGACAATGATGGATGTAATGATAGAACACACGATCCAATATCGCTTTTGTCGGTAGAACTTTCGTGGTGGCATTGGAGCTCCCTTTTCTAACATCAACGATTCATCGATCGCAGCAGCAGCAGCATCATTGTTGTTCAAGTGTTGTTGTTGTTGTTGTTGAGTCGATGGATTGGCGGCAGCAGCGGTAGTGGTTGGTGGTTGTGGAAAGTCGTGAGCTGATGGTGAATTATTGGATTGATCATCGGCTTCGGGCATTGTATTAAGCGAATTGATAGGAGAGAGAGAGAGAGAGAGAGGATAAGACGTGATCAAGGTTGAGAATTAAACAACAACAAATGTATGAATGATGTATAATAAGAAAAAAAGAACAATAGCCGTTGGTCACGACAAATGATAGATATTAGACAACCAAAAGGATGAGCGTGGTGGTGCGTTAATTTCGACAGGGCGCGTGAGGGGAAAGGAAAAGGGAAGCGGGAGAAAAGCTAGTCCTTTTTATATGATTCTCGCTTTGCATGTGGAAGAAGTTACTGGGATCTGAATCATAAAATTTCTGACAGCACGATACTACCACCGTCGTCTTGTTGCCCCTTTGCTTTTTGTATTCATCTTTTCTATTGTAAGCCATTTTACATCAAAAAAAGTCGTTCTACAAAACGACAACCAAATGCCAACGGCTTTTATTGTGCTTATCTTAACATCTAACTAGAAACAAGAGGGGGTCATAATAGTTGGGGATAGAAAATGTGTGCTGGAGATCTGCTTAGGGAAGGGGGGTGAACCACTAGCAATCGATGAGACTATAGTAAACGTTGCCTCCTTGAATATACTGCACACATTTGTGATCCGACACTGCAGTTGGTGTGTGTGAGGTCGACGATGGATGTGCGAAACAAGGGATAAGAAGGAAACGTACGACGACGCTCAAAAATTCAGGGATTGCGAAAAGGGGAACGCTCCCTTTGTCCACGCAAAAATCATCCGCCTGTGCAGAGACCGATTACATAGGCTAGGCCTTCCCCTTTCACTAATGCTATGTATTCTCAATCACACGTATGTATGTCATCAACCTAACCTTTCGGATAATCCATTAACATAGACTTGCAGAAAGTGATACAGCATTGCTGATAACACCCACAAGTGGGTGTTACAAATACAGTGAAAAGATCAAGCGTGATGATACATTACGTGTAGTAGTAGCATGCATGTGGCAAAAAGAAAACCAGATCGATGTGTTTGTGTTTGGGTATTTAGGAACGAAAAACCCATACCAGCTCCATTTCTCCGCTTGCTGTGGTGGAACCATTTCTGATATTAAGCCCCTTATTCAAATGGGACACTCCATAAGCATTGACCTGCTGCTGTTGTTATGACATTACTTTGCGTGGTCCATAGCTTGGTATTCTGCTGGCGTACATTCTAGCGTGTATTTTCCCCTCCTCACTTCTCCTGCACCACCACCGCCAGCAGCCTTGGTACATCAATCCCCCTCCCTGCATAAGGGCAATGCTGCTGCTGCCGTTTCTGTTGTCTTCTCCATTCCGCTTCCCGCCCTTGTATTCACTCTTTGTTATTATGCGTAGATGTATTTCATCTACTATCACCATGCAAGGCGTATATCTATATGCAACGTTCTCCCTTTTTTTCTTCTTCCTTATGTCATCGGATACACTACCATACTGGTTCCTCGGTATTAGCTACTACGTATTATTGCCTGATGTATGGTGAACATCATCCTGCATTTAATAATGTTGGCTTTTTAGCGAAGGACAACGTTAAAGGAAAGGTAGCCTGGCAACAAAATAACCTGGCAACAAAAATAAAACATCGTTTGGCCATCATCTTCATCTTCATCTTAAAAGTAAAATCCATACATCATGTAGCAAAGACGTTAGCTAGCATTAATTGATACATTTCAATTGGTCGTGTGATCACCCTCACAATTGATAAAGTGGTGGCGTCACCATGGCTACCAAAGTGCTACATGTAGTAGGCCTACAGCCACATGAAGCGAGGACGTGGGAATGATCATAATAGATGTCCATCCCAATTTGTGGTTGCTGTTGTCTTCTTTTTTCCACTTCTCCCTCACGTTTGACAGTGTTTATTATACCAATATGACTTTATCTCTCGATTTTAGGTGCAGTGATCTTGCCAAGAGGGTTACTGCACTCCTAAAAGAATCAAAGCAAAACTACTTTATGGCTGAAGAAGTCTTTCACGAGCTCATGGATGCGATGGGATTGAGCGACCCTATGGGCAAAAGACCATGTCTTATTAAACAGCCTTCCAGCAATGTTGTTGCTGCTTCAACATCCACGGGAGGAGAAGAAGAGACGACGCCACCACCATCGCCATACCACGAGGAGGGCACGTTACCACGATACAGTTGTACGCCGTATCGTGAGGTTGCCGTTAATTCTTTTCAGCGTGCGATTTGCAGTCTTGTTCGACATGCACCAAACCATCATCTCGCCTTGAAGTACTTGTGTTTTTATCTTGAGCAAATCGATCCACCATTGCGAACCGAAAGAATCGAAACTACCATGCTTATCAACATCATTCATGTTTTTGCCCAAGAAAGGTACTCGATCGATATGGCATACCGGGCATTGGATTACATCAACATCGGCTTGGAACGCGACATTTTGCATTTTTCAAAGTATCACCAAAATTGCAATCCAAGGAACGCCAAGTTTCAAGACCCAGCATCTGTGTTCTATTCGGTGTCTCGACCAGTCCTCATACGCCTTAAACTTGAGTTTTCAGATGACTATCGCTCCGTCCAGCCAAATACCACGGGTCGCTTTTTAAGACACTATCGCTAGGACCTTTTCTTTTCAAAAAGGAAGTAAATCAATCAACGTGTTTGTGTGTGAGAGAGCCAACAGGTGGCGTGTTTCATGTCCTTGAGTGTGCCAAATAGGATAACGCTTACTGATTTGGGTGTTGCATATGTGTATTTATGTCACCTACAAAGGAGTTCCAAATTTCCCATTAGAATGGGGTTGCCTTTTGCCTGTCAATGATAGCTATACCTACCACAAAGAGCCCACCAAAGAACACGGTCAAATTGATGATTGATGATATGCATACAAGTAGCAAGAATGGGCGTATGATAGTATTGGTGATGATGACAACAGCCTTTTATTTATATGTGAGTGGGCGTGGGATTGATGTCATGATGGATCAAACTGATAGTGGTGGTCAAGCATCTTGGAGCATTGAGTCCAAGTGATCCACCTGCGGCTGAAAGGGGTGATTTTATAGGGGACATAAATATGGGTTTAAGTATGCTGAGGCTGGTTTATTATTACAACAAAGAAAGCAACACAATGACTATGCTATTTTATGTATGAATGAACCATGTGTCGGTGTCTCATTCTACTTGCTGCATTAATCGCTTGTGCTTGCCATTTGTGGAATTGGTTCCTTCTTCCGCACACTCTCCTCCAGCAGCTATTTGACCAACCGCTCCAATGGTTGAATGCAGTACCCAACACAACTTGAAAGAACAGCAGCTCGATCTCGGTTATCTTCAGCAGATATTGGCAGCTGCAGACTCGGCATTCGACAATGCGTTATACCCAAAGGCTCTTGGACACTACCAATCGGCTATGCACGACATTGACACGATGCTCCCCTTCAAGATTCACATGCAATGTGCGCGTGCCCATCAGGCGGTTGGTGAACTGAAGCTTGCTGTTGACGACGTTCTCAAGGCTATTGGACGTTATCCTATCGAACCTCGTGGTTATTTGCTTGCAGCAGACTTATATCTCAAACAAGACATGCTCAGGGACGCGTTGTTAATATGTGACGAGGGGTGTGCCAATGCGAATGTCGATATGGCAGGATACAAGGATTTACAATCTATGAGACGCAAGGTGTTACACTATGTGCTTGTACGCAATAGCTGGATCAGCGAGCGGCTATCAGGGGAAATCATCGATCAAATATTGTCATTGTTACCCATCAAGTCCCAAGTGCAGTTGGCAATGACATGCAAGCATTGGAATACGTACGTTTTCAGATTTTGGCCGGGTTTATGGAATACGGTGCGATTGACTTGTCTCGGTGATCAAAAGGAGCGTTTGCTATCAACCATCCCTGGTCACAAAGTACGACATTTGATTATTGATGCTGGAATGCCTTGGAATGCACGCAAGCGGCTCGTTACCAACAAATGGAATCAACTAGAATCATTGGGTATTGTATCAACACCCTAATCCAAGCTGGTATTGTGTTTCACTTACTTGGGGTATACTAGTTTATGCTGAAAGGGATGTGGCACCATGGGATTGGTTTCATCAGCTGGTGGAGATGAACAAGACGACATTGAAAAGAGTGGAGCTTTATGAATCAGAGACGGTGCAATATTCCAAAGGGTGGATGTACCTGGTTTTAAGTGCATGTCCAAACCTTGAGACTTTTCGTTGTGTTGGATACAAGGACTCTAGCAATGGATCAGTACTCATGCCAACATCCTCAATATCACTTGCCGACTACCAATTGCTTGCATCATTGACGATCCCACTTGTTCGGATATCAGCAACATCACCATCCATTGCTCAATGCATCCCAGAGATATTGCTCCATTGCCCTTATTTGGAAGAGATCAGCTTCGATGACTATGAAATTGGATCAAATGACGATGACGATGATACCAACAACGAACGGCTCTTGTGTCGAATGTTGACAGCCATTGATCGACATTGTCCGATGATTAAAAAGGTCGAAATCAATCCACAACCATCAACTTACGAGCACTGGCATCCGACAACGACTTCATCTGGTTTACAATCGCTTTCATTCCAGCTATCGACGGATCATTACAGAGACAACCAAAGTGACCAGGCTTTAACATCATTTATCGAGCAGCATCACACAACACTTGGGAGGATATCAATGGTGCACAATGGATTGGTGCCTTGGTCAATGAATGATGGTCGTCCCATGCGATATTTACAGCGATTGAGTCAACTTGATATTCCCAGAGTGCGTGATTTATGCATTGCTCTACAAGATGACGGGCATATGAGCGACTCCGATATCAACCAATTATCACTATCGATCGGCACGGTGAATTCCATCATTCAAAAATGCCATTCGCTTGAATATCTTCAATTGATCGACTGCTTTGCCGCTGAGGTGCTTCAAACCATCGCCGATAAGCTTGATCGACAACGTTTACGCGTATTACGTCTGGTGAATCATGAAACGGATAAATGCGAGCAACGTGCAGGGAATAAAAAGCAATATCGTGGTGCGGCTATTGGCTCATTGTGCCGTGTCTTTGAGGATCATACAATGAAACTGCTCTCTATTGTCGATCTTGATATGGGTCGTTGGGTTGATAATCGAGTACTCAGGGCCATCGGACGTTACGACAAGCAGCAACAACACGTACTTACTCGGTTACGTATTGGGAAAGGGAACAAGATTACAACGGGTGGACTTTTAGACTTCGCCGAGGATATGCGACAATCTCAACTGACACACCTCTCGATTGATCTTTGCAATGACTCTACCAAGATGATCGATATACTCGTATTTTCCACGCTCCCATACCTTACCAATGTCGATATCACCGCCAACTGCAAATATCGCCGTGTACGAAACACCGTTGCTCGATTTTTTCCAGCTAGTCGCAACACATTGCGTTTGAAGATATCCTACGCCTCGCCCTGGGCCACCAGCGAAGAAGATCGTCTAGTATATACATGCATTGAGACTGATCAGGATACATACACGATTGAGATACTTGTTGAATCATCCGACTACTATCAAATGATCGTCAATCTCCATGGTGAGGTAAAGTTTGAAGAACTGTACCCTGGTGATAGTAGTGATAGTAATGATGGTAGTGATGGTAGTGATGGTAGTGATGGTAGTGATGGTAGTGATAGTGGTTATTAAGCTTTTATCAATAAAAGGGAAAATGAAAATGTGACACGAAGATCATCCAGGTGTAACAATTAGCTGCTCTACAAAGACGATTCTCCTGTTGCCTTTCTTTTTTTTACTCTTCTTACTCTTTTCTCTCTCGCGGGAACCTACCATTCTTTTATACAAAATGACAACAGCCACCACCACGACGACTACAATCACTCTACCTGTGGACATATTGAGGCTGGCATTACCATACATGACCTTGGAATCGAGGTTGCAACTGGCAGATACATGCCGTTATTGGCGCGAATTTCTGCTAAATGAGTGGGAGGATATGTGGGACACAATTGTTATTGTAGTCACATGTGACAACAAGGACGATATCAGCAACGCAGATTTGAACAGAGTACTCCTGCATGCACCTCGTGACAAGATACGCCATTTGTCATTTCGGTCATCAGACAACAACTACACTATTCATGATACTACATTTGGCCACAAAGACATTGGACCAAGGATCGTAAAGCATGGATGTAGGCAAATTGAGACAATGGGTAGGTATTTTATTCGCGCACACACACGCAAAGGCTGCTGCTACTACTACATCTAGCTGATGCATGAATTGAAAAAGTGTATGATGTACAAAAGGACGACGTGATCGAAGCATGGTTTGATGAACTCGTCTTGATGAACAAGGAAACATTCAAGCGTGTATGGTTACAAGGCAACTTGTCAACCTCGATTGCAAAAGCATGGCTCTCCACACTACTCATCACGTGTTCCAAGCTTCAAGAATTGTGTTGCATGGCAACGCACCTCTCATCACTACCGCCTGCTGCTCCTATTGAAATCGGCTTGCCGGTTCAACTTCCTCCACGCCTTCCTTTGACACGCCTTGCTCTATCCGCCATTAAGCTCACTTCAGCATTACCAACGATCGTATCCCAATGTCCCCATCTCGAGGAATTGGTGTTTGACGAGAGCTACTCATCTCCGCTATTGGGTGGATTTGATTTGCTTACAAACGATATCCTTGAACAAGTCGACCAGCATTGTCCCAACATCAAGCATATCAGTATCAACACAGCATACAGGGATGATCCCTTTGAACATGATGCCATGTCACGTGATGGCCCTGGATTGAAAGTTTTGAAGTGCATGATGATCCCACCAGCTGGGTATAACACCACATTGCAAAAGATGATTGAGAAGCATTACACCACCCTTCACAAGCTTGTATTGCGTATTGGTAAACCTGTTCGCATTATGGATACGCAGCCAATACCACCCCTTGTCTTTCCTGGATCATGTCAACGCTTGCGATACTTGACTCTTCACGATTCGCCAAATCGGATTATGCAATCTTACACCAGCCGTCAGCTTTGCGATTTCTTACGAGCATGTCCATGCCTTGATTCCCTTTCTCTAAAGAGCCATGCATTGTATGAGACCGATGTATATGCAACACTTGCGAGCATGATGCATACCACTGAATCGTCAACGTTACGCCATCTCTATCTCGAGTGCCCAACATCCATATCCGTGAGAGAAAAAGATGATTATCAACATGTATCACAAAGCATATCCGATCTCTTTGAGACTCAAGGAGCAACACGTTTACAGACGATCGAATTACATCTGGGAGGATTGATGAACGATGGTATCCTGGAATCAGTGGGGAACGGATGCACATCATTGTCACGGCTTGTCATTGGCCGATCCAACGCATTGAGCGTAGCAGGGATTATCACTTGGGCTCAACATACACAGCAAACTCGATTAACGCATGCATCCTTTCACCTGTACGATGATCAAAGCGTGATGAATAGCAGCGAAAACTTGCTTCTTATTACAATGGCATTGTCGCTTTTACCACAATTGATCGATTTGAATCTCGCACATCCTACGGTCACTTATAAGGAAGCCAAGGAACACCTGCTGCGATTTTGTATTCTTAGTCGAAGCAAATGGAGGCCTAAAATCACGTACTCGGGCTTCAATCCAACCACGGGTCCATTCACTACGAAGTTCAGGCTACAAGGAAGAAGGTCTTGTGATACCACTACTACGAACGAATGGAAGGAGTACTCATGCCAGGAATGGTGGGACAAAGGTCCAAAGCCAACACCCATTACCGTTCATTACGATCATCAAAAGCATCGTGTGCACATGGGGAGGAGTAAATAGTAATAGAGTAGTCTTTATAAGTCTCTTGGATGTGTATTAATGATATCTAATATAATTGTTGCACCAATGATCTGCATCGCATAATACGTACTGATGTAAGGTCGCTGCAGGTACTCAAACCTTATATAAAGAGGACATCATAATGATAATAAAAAGATGCGATTTAGTGAATGATTGTTGTAGAGCTGCACATAACAATGATAAGCAATATGATTCTATTTAGACATGCAGTAGAGAGAGTATAAGAGGGGAAAAGGTGAAAGAGCGAGGTAGTAAGTAAAAGTAGGTGATGTAGTAAACGGAAGGATGAGGATGATTGATGACGGATACAAGTTGGTATTTTTTTTAAAAGCAAATCACCTTGGCTTTCATGAGGACACATTGACGATTCGTTTCATTGTATACGAAGGGTGGTGAAATGACGATGCGAACGGTTTTGCTGTTGTCGACGGAGCCATTTTGTGTGACCATAAGATCCTCATCCAGTGAATCGGTTCCTTCAGCAATGACAAGAGGATCCACGGCTGATTCTTGACTATGCATGGCAAGACTTAACTCGGCTGCTGTTTCCACCAACTTGGATACGCGATTTTCCAAAGCGTTTGAATCATTGTAAACGTGTAGCAACAGCTTTACCAGCCGATTGACAAGGTCCTGTTTGGCGTCGGCGATGGATTTTGCCTCTGCCGTAGAAGAAGAAGAAGAATCACCCTCTTGTTGTTGGGTTGAGGTGGAAGATCGATGAGCCAACTTGCATAATTGTTGCCGTAAACGCACAGACCAGTCATGATCGTATGAATCCATGTATCTCGTGATCTCGACAAAAGCATCGTTGGCAGGTAATCCAATGTAAACCGGCACATTGTAAATGGAATGGACCAATTCTTGCATAATCAACTTTTCCACAAACATGCAAATCATATTGTATCCAAGCGCTTTGGTCTTTTTGTCGGTCAATGCATCCATCGCAGGGGATAAATCAGGCCATGTTTGCGAAAAGAAATGGGTGATCGTCATTGGGTCGACGGCGTTCTTTTTCAAAGCAAGTGGAAGCGCAGCAATCTTGGATTGGAGCATGGTCAATTTACTGCGAATGGTACTATAATCGTCGTCGGTGGCACGAATAGACTACGTAGCACAGATGAGCCTCCTGTCACCACCATCATCCTATTGCTATTTTCGCTTACCATCATATGTTTATGGAAATTCGTAGAGATCTTTTGATACTCGCTCTCCTTGGCATCCAACATGTATTGTAACTTTTGACATCGTTCCTCAAGTCCTCCTCCTCCTCCTCCATCCTGCTGCTGCTGCTGTTCATCTTCCTTTTCTCCCTTTTTCTTCTTTTTGTTGCTGTCATTCGTTGTGGTGGTGGTCGTAGAAGGAGTAGGGTTGTTGTTGTTGTTGTTGTCGGATTTCCTGGATTCTGTAGAATGGTTGTTGTCATGCATTGAAGGAGATGGACCACCACCATGGATGTTGCTTGTTTCTGAAGAAGAGATATCACTGCTCTCCAATGACAAGTAAGCTGTATACGTCTCTGCCAAATCCTGATCCGTTTCTACTGCCTTTTTGTTGTTGTGGTGATGATGATGATTACCAACTTCTGGAGCATTGAAAGCAGCAACAGCAGCACGTGATAATCGCTTATAAAATGTATCCTTTGATTTGGTGGTTAAAGGGACACCATGACCTGATTTTGCCTGACGAGGAGTAGGAGGGAGAGCTGCTGCTGGATCTTTGGTACGTCGTTGCGGTTGTGGTGGTGTAGCATATTTGGAGTCGGGAGCTACTCCTCGTGAGGAGGAACGACTATTGAGACCTGATGGCGAAGTTGGTATACTCGGTAAAGGGCGATCAGAGAGCGATTCGGTGGAATGAGGCGGCGCGACGGGTGCTCGTGAATGGTGGTACAATGATTGACTACGAGACATTTGAGGTTGTGGTGGAGACGAGGATGTGGGTTGCGATGAGGTGTTGTCGAGTTGCAGAGAAGACTGAGAGTTGTTTCGACTACGGCTCGCGTCTTTAAATAGGTTCACAAGACCACGCCGACCTGAGAACGGTGATGAAACCATGTGAGTATTTTTGTGTTGCTGATAGAGAAAGGTTGTGAGAGGGCTGGATTAAAGAAATGTAATAAAAGAAAGAGAGAGCGAGGAGAGATTGGGCTGTGTCATTCGTTCTTAGGTGGTACAAAACTGCGCCTAAAGTAGCACACTGGCAAGGAACCCGCTTTTTGCATGTCGATCCCTCCTCACCACCATTTATGCAATAGAGTACATCGCCCAATGCTTACATTGTCTATTGATATCATGAGATCATATAAAACACCAACATCACCCATCAACATCCAACAACATCAATCGTCATCATAATAATAATGAAAGAAGGGGGCAGCTTCTTCATCTCTATCCTCCTTCTTTGTGTGTGTATTGTTCTCTTTCATCTTTCATTGTGCACGTGCTCCTATCCAAGATTCTTCCACACACACACACACACATACTCCCTCTCCCTTCCACAAAGACCCTTTGATACAAGCCCTTTTCATTGTAAAGATCCGTGGCTTGTTGTTGTTGTGCACAGATGATAGCTCTCTTTCTCTTTCAGGAACGCTATTTGATTGGCTCTTCCTTTTTAAGGAGGCTGAGTAGCGTGGATTTTCATGCACGCTGATTGATGGGCCCTGAGCAGGATTTATTTTGTCAACAAGCCCTTGACAATAAGAAGAATGAAAATGCTTGTTTTGTAGAGTGTTTGGTGGGGGGGGTGATTGGGTATCATAATTCTTGTTCAAATTTACAATACAAGCATATGCGACGATCGGGTAATAGGGAGGATGGAATAAATCGGTGTGAGCATAAATAGACCGCAAAAACGCCACCCTTGTCATCACCATAGACGCTGGTTTCCTCACAACGATAGATGGACTTAAGAAACATGGCAATGGCGGGCCGTAACTTTCCTTGCTGCTGCTGCTGCTGTTGTCGATGTAATGGCCTTGAATGATGACCGATCCCAGTGACCACATAAACAATGCCTCGATACCCATCCCTTAACATGGAATGAAACCATTGCAAGGTACTTGCACGAGCCTCATCCACATGCATACCATGTAAATCAATAAACAAGGCATCTTCCTGATTACGTTGTGCAAAGATGCGTCGACTTGCTTGATGATGTAGTTCTTTCATGCGTGTCCTATAATAGCGTGCCTCTTGTGCATACCATCGTGCATTGGCCCAATCTTGCCGTCGATAGCATTTTTGTGCAATCTGGTAGTAGCAACGCATTTGGGCCCAACATTGATGGGCATGCCGCCGTTCAGTACGATAAAGCTGGGTCACTGGATCGCCTGTTTCGAGCCATGGTATTCGTGCAGGACGATTCAATTGCTTTACCAATCGATCGCTGGATGACAGCCATGATCGTATCTTACTAAATGCTGCAGAAGGGTTCGGTTGTTGCTGTTGTTGAGTGGATGATTCAATCGTGCTATTGTTACTACTGGCATGAGGCGGTGCATGGCGACGTACAATGGTAGCGAAATCAAGAGCTGCTGTGGTGGTGGAAAAAGTGGGTGTGGATATTGAAGGAGTGATTTTCTTTGTTGTTGGCGTGAGTGCAGGGAAATCTTGATCAAAATTGGACATGCCAATGTCGGGTGTTGTAGGCTGTTGTTGTGCCGGTGATGTTTTTTCGCATCGTGTATCATCTTGTTGTTGTTGCGTTGTCAAACTAATAAACCTTGTTAATCGAAAAGCTCGTATCCATGGATACCACAAAAAAAAGCACCCACCCATAAACACGTGACCAAGCATCTCGTCCAATATTTTGGTAGTTTTCGTGTTGAACGTGTGAAAGAAGCCATTCCAACACCCCATCGTAGTATCCATATTCGCTATTGAGCTTTATGTACTACATTAGTTTCCATGATGGGTATCTCCATCCACGTCATATATACACACACACACACACACCTCGTCATCCGCATAAGGTATGCTATTCGTACCCATTTTGGAACCAGCAGCATCATCCGAGCTATATACATGCATTGTTAAGTTGTTGTATCATCATTACTATGACTTGCTCACATGTTCCATTGTGATCCGTCGGTAATGGAATTTTGCATCTCGTCTGCAAAAGCTGCATTCCCACTGCTTGTTGGCTTGTATTCTACCTCCGGAGGATCAAACCAGCTATTATCTGATGCATCCTCATCCTCATGCCTAAAGCCATTAGAAGTGCCGTTGTACGTTGGCTATCTTATTTATATATACTCACATGAGGGAAGAAGAAGAAGAGGATGTATACATGAGATCAGAGTCGGCATTTTCGTTGTAGTACAGGTCACTTTGGCTGACGATGGTGGCGGTGGTGGGATGCATCGTCGGCTGTGCTGCACCATATCTAAAAGCGGTAAAAAATAATGAGTTGATGCATGATGGAATCAGAAAAAGGTGACCTACCCATGGCTTGTTGCATCAACAACAGCCTTACTATTATTACCAAGAGTGGCCTCGCCGCATTGTTTCTTTAGTAGTTACAAGCAAAAGCAAGAAGAAACGCATCATCATTAGCCGACCATGCGTGCATTGTTTCCCTTGATCGCGTCTAAAGAGCACATACTTGATGAACCCTGCCCTTGACAATACGAGTGATAATGTGACTTTGACGCTACTACATTAGTTCGTTGTGTTGGCTTTTTCTTTGGCTGTTATTCAAGGAAGGAAAGAATAAAAGGGGATACTCACGTTGACAAAGGAGCCGCTAGGAGGGTTTGTTGTTCGAGGTATTGGTGCACACATGTTTCAGCTTCATGGTGGTAGTCAAAGGCATAATGCATGATGCCAGCAGCACACGCTTCCATTTCGCGCATCATTTGGAATGATGATGATTCAGTTGTTGTATTATGATGATGATGATGATTAAAGAAATGAATGGCTGGGTCTGTCATTATAGCCATAAAGCTGTATGCGATGGCATCATTAGCACAGCCAAGACTTTTGAGAAAAAAACTTGGCTCTGGATAACATGGGTGGCAGCTGTTGCTGTTGGGATGATTGCCATAACAGAAATCAATGGGATAGCCGACAAGGACATGGGTCGGCTCAACCATCGACAGCGGAAAAGAGAGAAAGAGAGAAAGAAAAGAAGAACAAAGAAGGAAGGAAATGTGTTTCATGTCCCGTTTTCTTTTGTGCACACGAGACAAAAAGCTGACAAGTCCATTGAAAACCTCGTGAGTCGTGGTGTATTAATGATAGTAGCATGTGTATGCATATGCAGTCGATTAATCGTTGTACAAGGTTGTGCAGATCGTTCCCATACCTGTCATTGCAAACATGCATTGTACACGGATATGAAACGTCGGCACAGCACGCACATACCACACACACAACAACAACAAGCTCATACACACACGCACCCTGTGTAAAAGAAGCTGTATCCCATTTCTTCGAAAGAGTACGTTTCCATGGATACCGCTATGGTGTCACTTTTTTGGTACCACATGTTTGATTCGATACGATATCGGGTTTTTCCCACACAGCAACAACAACAACATCAAAATGCTTGAGGATTGCATACATTCATTTGGATAGTGCTGCACTTTGATGATGCATCAATCGGATGTGTCTAGAATGGTAGCACAAGAAAGGAGCATACGGCTGCTTGTAAATAACGCCCACAAAGCTATTCCCAATGATGACCACCACAAACATGGCATCGTTTTTTGTATGGTTGATTCTACATAGAAATGACACTCCGTTGTTTATGACAATAATCTTAAAAGGGCCACATACGCAGAAAAACGCTCCCCCAACCACCACCAGGGCTCATAGATAAACGACTCAAAGCGGGGTAAAGAAGAATTATCCGAGATTTCGGAGCCATAAAGCAAGTCATCCATGGACACGGATCGGGTCCTATAGCCTTCAGTTTCAGGCACGATGAGAGTAAACGCTCTTTTATGTAAGAGGAGGACTACTTTACTTATAGCAATTATATTTACATAAAGGGAATAACGAGATACATTATATATACAAGGCTGATGGTGATAATGAAAAACATTAAAGGTGTGCAAGTGCATTACGTCGTCGCATAGCAAATACAGGTAGCTCAATGGTATGGCCAAGAATATCGAGCTTGACAAACTGAGTTGGGTTGGATCGGAGGCACTGAGCAACGTAGGTGGTGGTTACTTGGGAAGGGGTCATCAATGCGGCGGCGACTGGGGTGGTAGAATCCATGCTGTTGGCTTATTGGGCTTGTGTGTGTGTACGTAAAAAGGTCTGTGTGTGGTGTGTAAGAAATCTCACTTCCGCTGTCTCCATGGTGAGGGGTGACTTTATATCCAATATCAATAAAGTTATGATCATGATGTGAGGGATGGAAGAAAAAATGGCGTTGTTTTTTTCCCCCATTGCATGAGTGATCCTCACGCCACTTGTACAGCATCCCACCATCTGCAATGGGTCATGTGAACAAAAGGTACAGCAGCTTTCGGTGAATGACCACGTACCTGTGTAACGGGATCGGAATGGATTGCTTCCGGTCGAGACCTTTGATGAACAATCGATCGTCTCGCGTGGGGTCTGAAATTAGATGAAACTTGTCGCCGAAAAGTAAAATCTTCATCCTGACCCGCCACTATGGGATCAGATCAACGTACTTTTTTTTGGGCTTCGGGGCGATCGATCGGATAGAGAACAATGACAATGGGCTTTTTAGCTTGAATGGTTAGCCTTTATTACTACAATGGCATGAATGAGTCTAATCCTTGTTTCCGCTCATTGATACGCAATTATTTGGTAACAATGAGGATTATGCAGGCACTCGTGTAGCTTTCGTGTTGCATCTGTTTGTGTGAGAATAATCCTCAGGGGAGCCATCGTTTACCAATGAATCCAAAACCATAGATGATGGACCCAGAAAAAAGAGAAACGCAGTAGGCGGCGACGCAACTAGACGCGATCATCCATTGGATGCTATCACCATCTTGTTTCACTTTTAACACCGTCAACAAGAAAAAAAAATCCAAAGCGAAAACACATAAAAGAAACAAAAGGTCGACTGAATTGTGATTCTTCCTCTTTTTTAATCACTTTTGTGCTGGTCACTACTACTTGTACATATATACATATTCATTCCCATCATCCTTCATCATCAACATGCGCTTCTTGTCAGTCCTTTTCCTCGCTACTTTACTGCTGGTCGGTACCATCTTGGTAGACGCCAAAAAGCACACTGCTACCGCCGTCCGTCGTCGTGAACAACACAACAATTCCATTGAAAAACGCCATAAATATCATGGCCGTGCTACTTGGTTCGTTCCCTCCCTTCACGGTGGCTCAATGGGTGCATGCTGGGAATATGAAGGTGATCATGAATATGTTGTTGCCATGGTACGTATATACATCCAATGATTTTTCGAACCGTATCTAAATTGTGATTCTATAGAACTCGGTGCAATATGGCTCCTTGACTAACAAGAGTGGCTGGTGCTTCAAAAAGATCCGTATCTATGCCAACGGCAAACATGTTGACGCAACCGTCAAAGGTAAGCAACACTCATCAAAAAGATGAAAGAGCCAAGGATTGGATATTAACATCATCACGTGTGTTGTGTTAGATGCTTGCCCTGAATGTAAATACGGCGATCTCGATTTGACCCCTCCTGTGTTTAAGGCTCTTGGAGATCTCGATACCGGCATTCTCAAAATCACCTGGCACGAGATTTAAGTTCATTTTGCATCATCATAGACAGCATTATTATATATCTACAACACAACAGCATCATGCATGGAAAATAAAATGTCAGCGAAAAGGGGGGTGGGGGTTGAAGCGAGTGGCTGCGTATTGAGAGCCAAAGCCAAAAAGTGTGTTTGGGTGCATGGCATAGCATGTATTATTAGCTGGTCTGTTAATGCATGCATGTGCTCGGTCGCCTATATAAACACAAAAAGCTTGATGCTTTTTTGACTTTTCTACTGGCTACGGTTCTCTTTTATCCTTATACGCAATGAAGCTCTCGATTTTACTTCCATTTTCTCTCTCTGACTTGCTCAAAAGAATCCAGTTTTTCGCTTGATCATGTGCATCGCTTTCCCTTTGTTCTACACGGTGCTCATTGAATAGGAAGGTAAAAGGATCAAAGGGGGTAAGCAAGGGGTTGGCGGGAATGAAAACATCAGATGTCGTGTGTGGGTAAGTGATTGTAACTTCCATGCCAACGACATCCGCTCATAAGACATCGTCGTTGTGGATATCTATAAAAGCAAGCAAAACGATACCGGATTGATGTTTACAACCCACAACACTTTTTCTTTTCCTCAACACATTTCTTTGCTTTAATGAGATTCCTGGTTGCTTTTTTGCTACTTGTATCTCTCCTACTACTACATGCCAAAGTGGTATACACCGCACCCATTAACAACAAGCGAGATCAGTTTAATGGATTCTTCAGTGGCCGTATAACTTTTTTCCACCCTGCAAGTGAAGGTGGTGCATGGGGTAAGTCATATCCTTAATCATGATTGTTGTATCCATAATAATGATTCACTGCTGCTATTGTAGGTGCATGTGGCCCACATGAAAACGACCATAGCCGAATCGTTGCCTTGGTAATAAGATCATCCATCGTAAATGTATACGTCGTAACTTAAACATGGGTTCTGTATATAGAATCTCAAGCAATACGGCAACGAAGATGCCAGGAGCAAATGGTGTAACAAAAAGGTTCTCATTATGCATAAAGGCAAGGAGGTGGAAGCCACCATTTCGGATGCTTGCCCAGGCTGTGCTGATGGTAAGCTCCGCGCGTCGTGTCTTTGTATGTTGTCGTACCTCCTCCGCTAACCTTGTTGTTGCATCCTAGAATCTTTGGATGCTACTCCGTACATATTTAGTCAGCTTGGTGTTCTTAAAACAGGTGTTCTCAAAGTGAAATGGTGTGTGCTTGGTACCCGTGGGTGTAAGAGTAAAAAGAAAAAGAGCCTCCATCACAACAAGAAAGACAAGAAAAAAGATGACTAGACTTTTGCCACCACCTACATTGTATCCTCCCAACCAGCCTACTTGTACGAGAATAGTAATCCTCTTTGTCTTAATAATGAATGATCTTTACCCCTCTTGTGTTTTTATCCACCACCCTTTTTGGCACATTTTCGTCATGTACAAAGACAAAGAAAAGAACGGCTGACTTTTATACAGCCCATGGATCGGTGTTTGTTGATGCATGAATATCGGTCATTCCATATCCTCCCTATAATCCCATCATCCCACCACAACCATGACCTTGGAGAAACCCCATAAATGACACTTGAAGATAAAGAAAGAACTTTGATTTGCGATAGTATAATACAATATGCTTTTGATATTATTGCTCAGAGCACCTCATCATCATCCTAAGATTGGCAAAAACTAACCATAGAAAAGTCAACACCCATTCCTTTATAGTGTATCTTGCTACTTACATTGCCAATGATCACGCTTGGCAGATCGAAGATATCGCGCTTGATGGTGAAACAGAATGCACAAGGTACAGGCTTTTGCGTGGGTGTTTTAAGAATGCAAGACGACATACAGGATTCATCGGTGTTATCAAAGGCATGCAAGGAGAACCTTTCCCAGTAATCCACAGCGGATCGATTATCCATAAGCTAATAGCAGTAGTTAGCTTGTATCCTTTTTGCTGCTGAATGGTCTACATACCTCATAAATGTATGTCTTTTTATCCAACAATACATGCCGTGGCCATTGTGTCAATAAGAGAAACTCCTTGCTCACCAAGCATACTTCGCCTGTGCGTCGCCATACGACGGTAGGCGTTCCTGAGAAGCTGATAAGTTTTTCGTATTCCTAAAAGTATATAGCTCTCACGTGAGCACTACAATTTCCATCTTTTTCCACGATCCACATATACCGACACGTACCAGCAATGTCCGCTGAATACATTGTTCCATGAATACCAGATCATCCTCGGTAAGGTTCATAATCAATGCCAGGAATGAAGGTCGAAATAGAGCCAAGGATCGGCTGATGCGCATCAAATCTTCCCGGTTCATCCTAAAGTTCAAATGTTAAATAATAGGATAGCAAAAAGCAAAAGCAAAAGCAGCAGCAGCAAGACCTACTTTTCTTTGACGTATTCAATGAGATAATGAAATCCTTCAGCGTAATTAAAAGGTCGACACACTTTTCTCTCTGGATAATGCTTTGTTGTTCTCCTTTCCATAGCAGCAGCAGTCGTGGGTGATGAGGATGTAGAGGGGGAGGTGGTTGGTCTGTTGTTGTTGTTGTGGTAGGAACTCGTATTGGTTTCTTCATTGGCAAGAGGATTGGCCCCTGGAGCAATAGCGACAGTGGCTGACATGGGAAATACGGATGGAAGGTATTGATGTTGTGCAGTAGTATTGGTGGAAAATGCCTGCTGTTGTTGTTGTTGCGAGGATAATGGTGTTGGCATGGTGTTGTTGCTAGATCCAAGATGCATGGCGGGAGTTGCGTTATTGATGGTATTATGATTCATGTTGTTGTTGTTGTTGTTGTTGTTGTTGTTTGTAGTAGTAGTATTGGTGGTAGTCGTTGTTGTAGCCAAAAGTGATGCTGGTGTTGCCGTTGCCCAATCTCCCACACCAAGCATGTTACCAATGAATCCATATTCCAAACCAGCTGTTTCAGAACCGAATCCTAAACCTGCACCGAGATTGGCAAGGACAGCATTGGATGAAGTTGGATCGACCATATGTGATTCATCTTGTAAAGGAAATACCAGTGAGTACTCAGACACATCCCTTTCCGATCGATCACAAAATTATACCTACCTGTCGGTGGTTGGGAGTGATCCAGAATTCCCTGATTGCTGGTATGCACACTGGAAGACACTACCCACACATATCCAAAGTTAGCATACTCCCATATCACCCATGATAATCACTACTACTTACTCGCATCATTTCCTGAATACATTTGTTTCGCCTGCTGCTGTTGTTGTTGTTGTTGTTGTTGTTGTTGTTGCTGCTGCCTCCGAGGAGCATCCATGCAAGTTGCTGTTAACCCGCGCTTGATACATCGTTGACATGGTCGACCTATGAGGAGTACATACATACATGCATGAGTTACATCCTTTGCCTCTATAGCGTATTCTTCTTACCGTCGTCGCAAGTGAGATGTGCCTAGAGTGAAAATGGGACGCATTAGACGAATGGGAAATGAGAGATCCTCAAATGAAACAAGTTTTACTTTTTGGCAATGTAGACAAGCTCTTGCAGTCTTTCTTCGTTTTTCCTCGAAGGATTCAAAGTTTGTGTATGGAGTAAAATGAATATCTTGCATAAAGTTGGGCCCTGAAAAAGATGTTCCAGGAGAGAAGAGAAAGAGAGGGCTCGAAAAAAGACAAATGCGGAAAAGGTGATTGATCAACGCCTCACATGACCCGACACATTTACGTGGTGTCCCGTGCTTTTCATATGTTATTTACCACCACCCTCCTCTCATTGTGTGTGTGTTGTATACATACAACTGGGCAATGAACATTCATCCTTTTATATACATGTTTAGTCACCCACTCATTCGTTATTGGGTATGCTGACAAGCAACCTCTTTTCTAAATGGTAGTTACTGTAGCATCAAGGGCATGATCGTTTGTAATCATTAATAGCTTCTATCCTCAAATATACTACTAAATAGCTTATTGTGCTACGCATTCAAAGTCGCATTATGATGATGATGATGATGATGATGATGATGCAGTACCAAAGACAAAATGAGTATGGCTCTCATGAATAGAATGGAGGTGGGGGTGGGGGGTTGTTGATATATGGTAATTGGTGTATCCCACGAGGGAAATGCATGAGAAATGTATTCATGTCATCATTACATATGGCAATCGAATAGGATCATTGTGTGCTGTATGGGAATTGCGCCTTTGTTCAAATACACGACCAATGACTGTTGCGATGCTTGAAACAATTTTTGGGAAGCGGCAATACGCGCCTCCTCCTCTTCGCGACTCTCAGCTCTTCCTTCTTGCGCAGCAATCATGAATCAATTCGAGGTGTTGGCTGGTGACGAACCTGCAAGCAAAGAAACCGAGGTAGATCCCCACACTCGCCATTGACACGATCCTCAATGCTGACACGCTTCATAGCTCTTTCGATTCCAAAGTCTTGTGCCCGATGCCAAGATCGCTTTGCAGGAAAAAGTCCAAGACGAATACCCACGATTTGACACCAATCAGTATCCAGCAAACGTCTCTTTATTAGCATGCTCATCGGTGTATGGCTACTATGTGGCAGCTACTCTTGAAGGTATAGAATGAAAAAACGAGGGAGGGTGGTTTACAAGGTCTTCTTTATTCACTTTTTGCCTATTTAGGATTTATCTATGGATCAACAAAGACACTACGATCAACAACCAAGAGCCTTGAAAAGGGCGGCGTGGGATCAGTGGATGATAAGATCTTCATCAGAGTGCAAGGTGCGATACAGCATTTACGATTGACAGCAGAAGAAGCTCGCATTGTGGTCACTGTTACCAACGGTGAAGTGTTTGTTTATCACGCCAAGGATATTGTTCAACAGGTAATGAAGCATTTGGAATGTGGTAGTAGTAGTAGCTGATTACAATATCTATTTAGCGAGAGAACGTTGCACCTACAAGTACATTCAAATTGGATCAGGATATCCTCGACATTCGGCCCAATCCTGACGCACATCCAAACCTCGCTGCTGTGCTCCTAAAGAACAATCAATGCAAGTTTGTCGATATCACCAATGGCGCCACCACTGCATCCATCGCCAACAATGATATCACATCCCTTTGCTGGTCACCCAAGGGCAAGCAAATCGTATGCGGCAAAAAGGATGGTCAACTCGAGACATTTGATACAAGTGGCGCTTCCAAATCATTGATTGAACAACCTTCAAAAATGCAAGAAGCTGGATCTCGTTATGGTAAGTCCATCATTACGTGGCATCATTAGGTATCTAATTTCATTGTTTAGTGTTGGGAGTTTTATGGATCGAGACACACATCTTTTTGGCAGTTTATGCACAATTGCGTCAAAGTGGCACGGACGAGCACATCCATGATGCATTCATTATTCAACGATTTGCAAAATCAGAGAACAGACCAACAAAGTACATTCATCTCGACGAAGTGACACCCGTATTCAGCATGGATGATCGTGACGCCAACATGTATATGGAAATCATTCGCGACTTTAGCAGTGATATGAAGACAGCAGTGATCCTTGCTCACAGTGCAGCTACCGATATTTCAGTGATTGGTCAAGATGAAAATGGAGATTGGGCAACATGGATGCTCCCAGAGAATGGTCTTGCCAGCTTGCCGCTTTCTGAAGAAACCAACATGGACACATTTGCTATTGGTCTTGCTGTGGATTTCTCTACTTCAGAGCCATTACCACCCTATGATCCCGCCACCAGCTCAGAAAATGTCAAGCCAATGCCAACCATGTACCTCTTAAATGATGAGGATCAGATTTGTGCATATCATTGTTACAATACCGATTTGGCTGCTCGCAATCACAAGTATCATGGTATGGTGGATGCAAAGGATATCATGGAGGCGCCATCCGAATTTCCTAGTACCCCAGCACCTACAACAGCTCCAGCAACATCAGCACCAGCTTTCTCATCTGAACCACCCAAACAGCCACAACAACAACAACCATCCTCTGGCTTTGGAAGTAGTCCATTTGGTGCTGCTCTTCAACAACAAGGTTCGAATGATGGATTTGCTGCACTCCTTTCTGGTAAATCAAATGAATCATCTACACCAGCAGCAACGACCGGTGGATTTGGAGGATTTGGAGGAGCTGGTCAAGGTACCGGCAGCGGTGGTGGCGGTTTTACATCCTTCCGAAGTTTGACAATGAGCAGCAATGCAAAGAATCCTGCTAGTGGTGGCATGTTTGGATCAAGTGGATTTGGAGGAGCAGCAGGAGCAACAGCAACAGGAGCTACAGGTTTTGGAATGGCAGCAGCAACAGCAGGAGGAAATACTGGATCAGCACCTACATTTGGCGCAACAAGTTTTGGTGCCAGCCCATCCGCACCTCAACCTACTCAAAGCTTAGCATCTCTTGGCAAGTCGACTGAACAACAACAACAACAACCTGCATTTGGACAAACGACCAGTCTTGGAAGTACTACCACGACTCCTGCCTTTGGATCTACAAGCTTTGGTGCTCAGCCATCTACTCCTCAACAGCCACAAAGCTTTGCATCCTTAGCCAAGACCGAGACTTCAAAGCCATCTTCAGGATTTGGATCGGTACCTGCATTTGGTCAATCATCATTTGGTACCACGCCTACCTTTGGTCAATCATCATTTGGCGCTACACCTGCATTCGGTGCACCTTCCACTAAGCCTGCATCTCAAGAGGAAAAGCCAAAGGAGCCTACATTTGGTTTTGGTGGATTTGCATCTGCACTTGCTAAGACTGAAGAACCCAAGGAAGAAGAAAAGGAGATTGCCGTCAAAGAAGAAGAGCCTGAAGAAGAAGAAAAGGAGATTGCCGTCAAAGAAGAGGAGCCTGAAGAAGAAGAAAAGGAGATTGTTGTCAAAGAAGAAGAGCCTGAGGAAGAAGATGCTGTCAAGGAAGAGGAGGAGGAACCTGAGGAAGAAGAAAACGAGATACCTGTCAAAGAAGAAGAAGAGGAAGTCAAGGCCAAGCCTGAACCTGTGGAGGAAAAAGAGCCACTTGCAGCACCAGAGACCACGGCACCTCAAGTTGCAAAGCTTCCTGATGCCCCAGAAGAAAAGCCTCCAACACCACAAGTTGTGCCATCGTCAACTACTGACAAGCCTGTGGCAGGATTTTCATTGGGTGGTGATGATGATAAAAAGGAAAGTGGTTCATTCTTTTCAAAACCACCAGCAACTACTGGACATGGCCTATTCGCGAGCCCACAACAAGAGAAGCCTGTATTTGGTTCCACAACAAGCTTCGGTGCTGCTGACGCAACAAAGCCATCTGGATTTGCATCCTTAGCAGCCGCTGGAGAAAGTGCTAAAATACCCCCTGTGTCTCAAGGATTTGGATCATCAAGCTTTGGATCTATGGCCAAGGCTGAGTCACCATCCACAGCTGTAAAGACGCCTACTCCTCCTCCTCCATCATCATTCTCTGCACCTGCAACAGAACCAAAGACAGCACCCGCAGCACCGGCACCAAAGCCTAAGCCTAAGCCTACAGCAGAAGAGGTAAAGTGTAATGTTAAAAAACGCAAAGGACACAAAGCTGATATCATGGATCGTTATAGGGAATGGCTAGAGAATTTGAAAGCTTATACTTGGCAATGAATGAAGACTTTGAAAAGGTAAAAGTTAGTTTACTTTCGGTATCAAAAGGTATCTAATGTACATTATAGTTGGAATTGAAACAAGCAGAGCTTAAGCAAGCAGTTGAATCACAACGACGCCAGAGTGCTGCAAGTAAAACATATACCGATCTTCAAAACGACAATTGGACAGTTGGAGATGCTCTCGACTTGAGTACTGTGGCCGATGGTATTGCCACCAAGGCACGAACACAGCGTCCACATATTATCCAGATCAAGCAATCCCTCGGTTATTTCGATGAAAACTCCATCAAATGTACGTTGATATTTAACTTTTATTCTCTCTTTCCACAACACTCATCCATCCTATGCATATATATAGTAAACGTGAAAAAGTCGACAATCGAAGCACTCATGGAGACAAAGCCTGATCCCAAGCTGAAGAAGGAACTCAAGGAGAGGAATTTGGATAAGCAGACATTGGTCAAGTGGGAACAGCTTAAATCTCGATGCAAAACGTATGGCCAACAGATTGATGATTTGGAGAGCAAGATCCAGAATGAAAGGATTAGAATGCGATCACCTGCTCAACCACAAGAATCAAGGTACGTCTATGTTAATCCATCTTTTATGTATCCGGATTATACTGATATCATCCAATAGCTCATCACCCTCGTTATACGCATTATACCTTCAACTGCGAGAGATTGACAAGGAGTTAAAGAGCAAGCAACAACAAGTTAAGGATATGGAAGAACAAATGGCATACATTCGATTCAAGCAAGTGCATCAGAATGCTGTTTATTCAACATCAGGCATTTCACTTGAGGAGGAAGACGAGGACGAGGATCAAGAGAATGATGGAGAACAAAGAAACAAGGACACGCGATCATCCATGGATACACGACGAGCTGCCCTTCTTGAATCCACCAGTCGATATTTACGAAGAGAGCGTTTTCTGGATAGGATACATGAATTCAAAAGCCAAAAATGTGTATAGCTAGCTGTTAGGAGGGTGAGGAGGATGGATGGACAATAAAAATGGCACATGGATATAAAATCTCCTTTTTCTTCCCTCTCTTTTTTCCGTTTTCATGGCCGATAAAGAACTCGTTGCCAAGGGTGAAAACTGGGCTCGTGCACAACGTGAAAGGCTTGAACAAGCAGCAAATGAAAAGGCTACCCAACTTCGTCGTATCTACAATGAACACTTGGAGTGGTTCAAGACACACACTATTGAGTAGGTGGTGGTAGTAGTATTTCACCCTCATGTTGGGATCGCTTGGACTGACCATGACAACACACACTCATACTAGATCGCTGATCGAGACGCGACGACCTGCTAAACGACACAAAGCAAACGACAACGCTGACCTCACATCAACCGACCAAGTGAAGCTTGTACAATCATCGCGACACACCATCGTTGACGAGAGCAGCATGGAAGGCAACTCAATGAGAAGCTTTAGTCGCCAATCCTTGACCAGCCGATCGTTTCATTCACCCACAAGCTATCGCTCGTTTTCATTGACCAGCCCGACAGCGAATCAAAGCAGCACCACTGGTACCAGCAGTAGGCAACGAAAGAGTCTAAGATCACCTACTCGCATTCATCACGATGCATCACGTGCTTCCAGATCACATTCAGTTGATACCAATCCAAAAAAGCAACCACGTTCTTCATCGATTTCCAACAAAGGAAAGCAGGACACTCAAAGACGATCGATATCCAAGGAAACTCAAGTCGAAGCAACAACAACGAATGAGTCTTCCTTAGCAACCACAAACGAGTCTTCCGCAGCACCAGCAACAACAACGAATGAATCTACCTTAGCAACAACAAAAGAAGCTTCCGCAGCAGCAGCAGAAAATGAGTCTTCCATGGCAACGGCAACAACCAATGAACCCTCCCTAGCAACAAAAACAAACGAATCCTCTTCCTCCTCCCTAGCAGCAGCAACAACAGCAGCAAATGAACCTTCTTCTTCAACAGGCACAAAGACGACCACATCAAAAAAGCTATCCACAACTTCAACAGACAAAAAGACGACCACGTCAAACAAAGCTACTCGAAAAGAGCCATCTAATGCTGATAATACTGAAATGCCCTCACAACAAAATGAGCAATCAAGCGATAAAACGGGTGCCGAGAACAATGAAGCATCATCATCACATGTGGATCCTGATTTTCAGTTGAATGAAACCCCAGCATGGGCCGAAATGCCTGAATTGGAGCGCCATTTACGTCAACAATGTAACATGGATGGACACAAAATATTTGGACGCATGACGCCATTGGTAACATCAGGTACGACAACATCATCTCTTGCATGAAACCAAGGGCAATGTATATTAATCCTTATTATGATAGAGGTGTTTGGCACCCTCAGACAACGTCAAGCAAGAAAATAGCACACTCCTCCCCCGCGACGTTCCTCATTGTAATATAGCTGTAACATTATTCATCATCTTTTGTCATACTTCATCCCATCATGTCATCCTATTTGAAAGTAATAGTAAATATTCCCTTGTTTGCATCTCCTACTTGTACAACAACTGCTAAGGAGCAAAACTTCATGAGCTGGTGGTGTCATTGTTACTATCAACCCCAGTAGCGATCATTGTACCATGTAATTATTATGATTCCTCTGCTACGCAAGCAACTATGGAGTCAACCAAAGCATTGGATCGCTTTTGTCGATTATTGTTGTAGAGAGCATAGTTGTTATTCAATGAATGACCTATCGTTATAAATTACGAGTGGCATTCAACCATCGGAATCCCCTGAGATCATGTCGATGACCAAATATCATGCCCTTGGGTTTTTACATGTATGTCTACATGATTCATAGTTGCCTTGATGTCTAACATAGATTGATTCAATCATGCAAATGTACAAAACACGCAAGGTTTTGGTCTTTTCTAATCATTCCATGCTTTATCGTCCGATCTTGTAAAAGAAAACATGCATAACAATATAAAATCAACACGCAATCAACCAAAGTGGCCATGTTCAAACAACTGACAACATTTTTTCCCAAACGCAAAAAACAAAAATGCTCTCGGACCGGGAATTGAACCCGGGTCTCCCGCGTGACAGGCGGGGATACTGACCACTATACTATCCGAGACGGGATCTCTGACCGCTGTACATTTTTTTAAGCGCGCGATACTATATATACCACAAAATTTCCATATATAGAAGGTGGAAGAAGTGCAAAAATGTTATCGTAGGATGTAGAAATTAGTATCATTTCGTAGCGGAGTGGGCACTCTATTCAATGGAATTGGTATGCATTTGATTGGGGAGGTCAATAGGTGGTAATTCAAGCAAAAGTAAAATTAGTGTTTTGCGTTGCTCATGATTGGCTTCGCGGTAGAGTCATCACATTGGAATTCCGCAGTGGTGAATCTTCATAATGTGATCCTTGAGCGCGTATACTTCCCGTACAGAGTCCCTGTTATTATCACACACCGCTTGTAGCCATCTCTCGTTCTATG
This sequence comes from Lichtheimia ornata, assembly GCF_029851405.1. Lineage (NCBI taxonomy): Eukaryota > Fungi > Mucoromycota > Mucoromycetes > Mucorales > Lichtheimiaceae > Lichtheimia > Lichtheimia ornata. The sequence goes on from NW_026695334.1 coordinate 522,510, forward strand.
TACATCACTTAAATAGAAGCGTCTTCGAAAGGAATGCCAAAGAGACTCATGTTTGTTCATCTCATCAATAAATAAAGACCACTCGATCATATGTATCCATCACGTATTGCGTGTTTATTTTATATAAAGTTAATAAAACGACCATTGGTAATTGAGAATTAAGGTAGCTATGTGGATTTTGCATCATCATCCTCTTCTTCATCATCATCACCGTATTCTTTTAACAATCGATCAACTTCTTCCAATACATCTTCATCCTCGTCCTCGTCGTTTGAATCTTCAACATCATCTACCTTTTTCTCATCAGCGTTGGTATGTTCTTTCTTTGGAGATTCAGTTGCTGATGATGCTGCTTCTTCTTCTCCATGACCGCTCTTGGATGATGTAGGTTCTTGTTTCTTTGCTTCGTCATGCTGTATTGGTTCTTGTGGCGTTGTATCGATATCTTCTTTCTCATCTTGCTTTGGATTAACAGATAAAGAGGTAGTCGAAATGGATTGGGTATCGCTGGTGGTGGGTGATGACACGTTCGATGCTTTGGATGATAAGGGTGATGAAACGAGGGCTTTCTGCTTTGCATTGTTGGCAAACTTGGTTCCTGTGGCCAGTAAGCTATCAAAGATCTCGCGTCCAAGGCTACGTTGCTGTTCAGCAGGCTTCTCGACCAACTTGAAGGATTGTGCAAACTCATGATCAAAAAAGTTCTCCAAGAGCTCGTCTGCCAACACAAGCATCCTATCATCATAAATCAGCTTGGTGAATTCCCACAAAAGTCCATATCACTTTTTACCTCAATGAAGCCATGGAAAGAAACTTGTCCTGCGAGTCCTCCTTGGTTTCCGAATACTCGAATGCATTGCGAAGGAATGTGGACACTGAATGGAGATGCTCATCGGTCATGTCACGGAATATCCATAGCAGTGACTCTGAGAATTCAAGCAACTCGTCACGGTTCAGGTAGCCATCCTTGTCGGTGTCATGCAAATCAAAGAATAACGTGATCTGTGCATTGTGGTCGCCCTTGATAATAGATCCAAGACCAATAATGACGTCCTATTACAATAAAGTTGAGCATTATGGAGACACACACATACACACACATTCATACAATGCATACCTGCAAACTAAGTCCCCCTTGATCACCTTTATCGAATCGCTTAAAGAGTCGTACAAGGAACGTTTTGCCAACCTTGAGTTGTCGTTCTTGGTCACCTTCCTTGTTCTTTTGAGAGAACTTGGCCCAGCTGGCAAGGTTTCCAATCAAGATCTCAAAAGCTGCGTAATCCATGCGCTCACTTCCCTTCTCCTTGCTTCGATAATATTGCACATTGTGGAATTTGTCGTAGATAATGCCAAGTTCCTCTTTATCCAGCCCAGCTGTATCATCGATATTGCGCAATGTTGATCGTTTGGCAAAGGATTCAATACCAGCTACAACCTTGAGTTGATGTGTCTGTCGCATCTCCCGGATCTTGTCGTCGGTAATGTTGCCAAACTCACGATAGGCAACGAGTAAGAGCTCATTGAAACGCTGCGTATGTGTCCCATATTAGCTTGTTGTATGTTATCCATTAAAGCAATAATACTCACCGTTAGGCTGCGAGCTTTACTGTTTTGAGAATCAGGGTACAATGGCTCGTGTAGTGAATTGAAATAATGCTTGAGCACATTCATAAAAGCACCATCATCGGTTGTCTTGAGTAGTTCGTCACCATTGATCTTGAGAATAGCTAGCAACATAGTCGAAGGTTAATTTCATACGCCATTGATCAACATTGCAAATTATAAATACCTAAGCTATAAATGACATGTTAGTTTCATCAAACATGTAAGGGCACAGTTAAAGGTTTACTTACCCAATCTGGAACAAGATCTTGGGACCATCCATAAAGAAGCAATCCAGTACTCTGAATGCAAACAACAAAGGCATCGAGTTGATATAGAGGCTCAAGAACCAAGGCAGGCATGCCACTGAAAGCTGGATGTCGGTCTTTTTGAAATGGTTGTAGAGGATTGGCATGGTGCTTTCCAACAAGTGCTCAAAGATGATTTGATCCAACAAGGCGCCATACATTGAAGTGCTGTAATAGCCTGGTAGCATATCGTCGCAAAGCACGCTAAGCGTGTAAAATGCTTGTTCCTCGCTCATGTAACTATAGACATAGATTCATCAGAAAGGAGCTCAATGAAACGGGAGGAAAACACAAAGACAACGATAACTTGCATGAGAATAGCGGACGTAACAATATTCATTGCTTGACAATATCCAAGTTCTGGATCTTTCCATGAATAGGCACTCAATACTCGACGTAAGCTGTTGATTCCTTCAGGCGTTTGGTATGCAGAATACTCTGGTAACGACCTACAAGATGCGACATGAGCCAATCGAATATGCATTTATGGATATATACACTTACCTATTGAGGTCCTTTTCAATTTCCTCAAGACTTAGAGAGTTCTTATCCTTGTTCTCCTCCAAGATGCGATTGTAAAGGCCTTGGTTGAGGAAGCGTTGCTGGATTGCACCTGAACACACTTCCCAGATCTCTCCACGCAAACGATTAGGCAAGCCCACGCGTACAAGGCGTCCAAATTGTGGTGTCTTGACAATGGTCAGGTTACGCCCATATTCTAAAAAACCCCCCATCATCATGATCAATGATATGGCCTTTTTGTTTTTCCATAATACCACCACCACCACCTACCATCAAAGTACTTTTTCCACAACTTCATCTTGCTCTTGTCCTTTAGCTTTTTAGCATCGCCGGGGAATCCAAATGTGAGGCCGAGACCACCATGCTTCTTGTCAAGATCATCCAGCGACTTGTCAGCAGCCACGAGTTCGGATGGACATGTTGCAAGGAAACGCTTAAGCATCTTCATGTACTTGATTTGCTTGCGTAGATTGGCAGTCAGCCGGCTGGAGAATTCCTCGTATTGCTGCTTTGTACTAAAGTTGCCATGTTATTGATCCCATCATTTACAATCCCCCCTTTTTTTAAAAAACCACAACCATCCATCCTTACACATTGAGACGAAATTGGGCATGATCCTGGTGCCAGTTGTCAATCTTTATCGAAAACGCTTGGGTAGGTTCATTCAAACGCTCAACACGACGAATGGTATACAATGGCATGACAGCATCATGATAATGCCCCTTGTCAGTGGAATTGAATGTCAAGAAGGATTCTGAAAGGCATAAACGACCTGGCGTACGCTGCTTCTCTTCTCCTCCTCCCTCGCCATCCTCCTTCGTCACAAAATACGTAGCGTGGACACTGGTCAAGAGCTGCTCGGTAGGTGGTAATCGAAATCGTGCACGGAATCGTTCATCTCGTTTTTGTGCTGCAAGATCCATCTTGAGAGGCTGCATCATTTTGCGGATTTCAGAAGCAGGTAAAGATGCCATGCGGTGGGTCACCAAATCCTTATCGCTCGCAGCATCAATGTCGCTATCCCGAATATCAATGGAAACTTCACCCCCAGGGGATTGTTCAAGTGCTGTGCTCTTTAACACACGTTGCATGGCCAATCCAGTCAGCTGCACAAGCACATCGTAAACCTAATATCGAGGTAATCAATGAAAAGGGATTTGTGAAAAGCACAATCTATAATGTCCTTACCGCATCTCGCTTGAACAGGTTTGAAAAGAAATGCTATGATAACATCATATGAGTGTCTATGTACCACCATCCCCCCTTTTTTCCCTTTACCTCTGTTCTATCTTTCATGATAAGCTTGATGGCATCAGAAAAGACTCCACGCTTTGATTTCTCTTTGCGGATATCTTGGATCGATCGTAATTCCACCAGCAACTTGGTTTCATAGCCGAGCAGATAAGAATAAAAGGCAACGTAGTTTTCACTGATGTATAGCCATCCTTGGGTGGTGAATCGATTGGTGTAATAAGCGCAAGAATAATCTATAATAAGATCAGGATCATTGTACGCCTGAAAAGGAGGAGGATCAACTTACAATTAACCAAGCGTTCAGTGGCAGGGACATCAAATGTTTGTCTAAAGCTTCTTGACGCTGTGCGAACGTTTGCATCTGCTGAAATCTCATCCGTACCAGCATCTACATAACATAATGTGAGCCAAGGAACATGATGATCCTCCATCCACACACACATGACTTTATTACCTCTGCGCGTAACAATCGAGTTGACTTTGGTTGCCACAAACTCTTCCTTTTCATTATCATCAAGAACCGACAATGGAGGAACCAAATTGGCTATGGACAAAAAACATCAATCACCATCCACATACCCAACATTACCCAACCAACACTATAGATACCATCGATCCAACGCCATGCTGTATCAGCCTGTTTCTCTGTTTCAGCAACGGCGACTTGAAGACAACTGCCGTTGGCACGTCGATAAAGAAGTCGGTATGGAGATTGCTTCGTGTCAAGCCTTTAAATAAAAAGGACATGTCAATACACGCTTATAGCATTGACGATGGGTTGAGAGAGAGAGAGAGAGAGAAAGAGAGTGGAGGGACGTCTTACACATTCTGTACAGTGCCTAGGACATTGCGCATAATCGAGTTTTTGCGTAGCTTGGTACGTTGAAGAAGGAAGTAGTCATTTTCCTGCACGGTCTCCCAGAAGGGACTAATGTAGGATTCAATGTGGGTTGGAAGCGTGAAAATGTTGAAAGCCGAGTCTGTTGTAGCGGTGGTCATGTCTGCATCTCAATAGAAAGGTGTTGCAAGAAGAGGTACCAGTGAATCAGGCTGCTACTCCTCTCAACCTCGCCAATCATTTGACCCCAGCCTAATACGGTGGTTACACACATAGTCGATTCTTGGCAACTCTAAAGGCCATGATTTTATGCTTCTTTTAGTTTGAGTGATCCCAGTTCGCAGGTGCTTATTCATGGCTCTATTTCTAACGTAACACATTTGACATCAATGATACGCCACGTTCATGAAAATACACCCCTACTACTATCATGATTGTATTTTTAACAGGCTTTTGTAGTACACCAAACCGTGTCACAATGTGCTTCCCATTCCACCACCACTCAGGGGTTACGATACATACGTGGTTGACAACTATCCTGCATACAACTCATCAGCAGTATACATTATTCCTATTCTCCTATTCCAAGAGCCATTTTCATGATCCATAGATCAACGATAACGCACCTCTTGTATCCGACAAATCCAATGTATATGAGAGACGCCACCTTAACAGAGACCAATTCTTTGATTCTTGGCGATGTCATTTGAAATACATATGAGGCTGATGACTATGAATGATTGAAGACCTGGCTGAAGCAACAACAACAACAACAAGGACCACAAACGATCCAAATAAAGGTAATTGTATCTTGGCATGGATGGCATTTTATCGAGTATATAAATCTATCAGAATGTCAACAATATCGAGATACAATCATCACAGCAAAATGGCAAACATTCAAGAGAATCCAAGGACGTTCGATAATAACGGGCGACAAGAAGAAGTACATGTAAGTAGTGTAATGCATCACCTTGGCAATGTCATCATCAATTATTAATGAGGTGTTGTTATGGTAGTTGACTATGGAAATGCATCCGTACGAAGATCGTCGTTGGAGTAACACTTCTGGAGACTCGACAGCTCGCGTATCCCAGGCATCCGATGAAGCTCAAGTGGGGGAGGAACAAGAATTGATAAACCAAGAACAAAAGAAAAACAAAGATAAACGCCAAGGCAACAGACTCACTCGAAGGCAAATCCTCTTGCGGCAACTAGGGCATTTTTTGACGATTATGATTATCAATATTGGGATACCTATGGCGATCTTTTACGTCTTTCGAATCTTTACCAACGACATTGTGGCTCTTATTGTATCGGGCGTTCCACCCTTGTTGCGTGTGATTTATGTGATGATCCGTCGACGGCGCGTAGACGTGCAGAGCTCGATATTTGTGCTAGCATTTGCCATTTCAGCGGCATTAACAGCCATCAGTGCCGATGCACGTGTGGCTATTCTTCGAGATTCCATATCTACCGTGGTGATTGCTGTCCTGTTCTTGCTCACGCTGATACCCATACGCACTCGATGGTTCAAGGTGTACCCGTTTACCCATCTCGTCAATAGCGAAATGCTGGATGAAGCAGGTCCCATCACTTGGATAAACGAACAGGGTCAAGAGGAATCGGTGTCTCGAGCTGAATGGACCTGGGATCACGTCAAGAAATACCGCATCTTCAATATTATCCTATCCTTTTGCTGGGGAATCGCCTTGATTTTAAACTTTGTAGCCATCATCATGATGCTCTTCATGGACGCTACCATAAGTCAGATCGTTTTATGGGGCAATGTTATCCTCATTATCGTTGTAGTGATCCTCTTCCCAACCACTGCCTATGTATTGGTTAAGTTGCAAAAGCATATTAACCAAGCTGAAGACGATTGGCGAGCCGAACACGATTATAGTGATACATTCAATGCTGATACAACAAGTGATAGCAGCCGCAGAAATAGCGATTCTACAGACTACCACCACCAGCAACCCCATCAGATAGTGTAAAAAAATTCATACAATACAGTGATTAAGTTATCAATTTATTTGGACCATTGTTGGGTCTCTGCTGATGATGTCTCCCATATACGATATAGCCAAGCATACAAGGATTCTTATAGTGTAGTGGAAGGAACGAGGGTTTACTTTATTTGAAAGTGATCATGAATGATGATTCTATACTTCAAAGGAGTAAAGAAGGTCTCCATGGGAAATGTGGTTCAAGAGTGCCATGGATACCATTGTGGATGGCTTCCATTGTCCGAAACAAGCGAATGGAAAATGGGATTTATTAAGACCGAACTTAGCTCAGAGGAAATGGCCAGCGCTCTCTTTCTTTCTTTGCTCCTCCTTTGTTCTTGCAATGTCTCAATTGAACGATTCGCTCAAAAACTTTAAAAAGAACTTGTCAGCAAGCACCCTTGTTGGTGTGAAAAGAACTGCAACTGCTAGACCAGCCGACCATTCACATACAACCAAACATACATCGATCAACAATAACACACGAGCTTCGTTTGAACATGCCCATCAAGAATCCAGAAAGAAACAAAAGAAAGCAACCGGTTCGTTGATTGGGTTGAGTGACGCCATGTATAGTGCAGGCATGATGACCATTGTCGTTTTGCTATAGTATACTCCCAACCAGCCAATACGGGCACGGGACATCATGCTATGAGTCAGTTGTATACAGTGATCCAGTTTCTCAAGGTCATTATTGGATTGAATTGAATTGGAGTGAATGAGAATGAGGATGGATATTGACATTGATGGGTATATAGGATTGTGATGAGCCCCAGTCCGTAGTGAGCATTGTATCTCGCACACATGTGGATATTACAAAGAACCCATCATTGTGGCAAAAGCTGGTGGAGAATGACAAGATTGAATATAATCAAAACACCAAGACCTTTGCATACAAGGTAAATGCATGCTGCATAAGAAAGAGAGCCATGACTTATCATTAGGATGTGTCCATTAGCCTGCATATCAAATCAAGAGCAAAGAAGATTTACTCGAGTTGTTGATCAATAAGAAAGAGGAAGGTGGCATGGACTACAAGGATCTCAAGGATTCTTATGCAAAGCTGGGTGAAGCCGTAGAAGAGTTGGCCAATGAAGGACAGATCCTGGTGATCCGCAACAAGGATGGCAACCCACGTGTTTTATTTTACAACGAGATGGATTACAATACACCCATTGATTCAGAATTCCAAAAGATGTGGGCGGAAATCACGATACCCGACGAAACCGATTTGCCCAAGCATTTGGAAAATGGTTTGTATATTTGGGTGAGTGTATCATGGAATACTAGTATAGTAAACACATTGTCTTTTCTCTTTCTTCCTTTTTACTACAGCTGGTCTGAAAACTATGGAGGTGTTTGAAAAGAAGGTGGTTGCCGAGGTAAGAGTATTATCATCTAGGGCAGTGGTGATGAATAGCAATGTCTCATGGGTCCTATGTGTATACACAGCCAAAGTTAAAGCGTTCCAAGACCCGTAATCGTAAATTCAAGATCACCAACACCCATTTATCTCATATTGACTTGTCTCGTGATTATGTTCCTAACAAGTAAACAATAAAGAATGGATGGTTGCTATGGTAAAAAAAGAATACTATTATTTTATTGTCTACAATCCTATTTACAATTGCTGTGCTCGCCAATCATCTTCCTCGTCCTCGTCCTCATCACTCTCATCCATGTCATCAAATATACTTTGTGCTGCTTTGTTGGATGATTTTTGCAATAGCTTCCGTACACCGGTTTTCATTTGATCGCGAATGGCTTTTTCGTTAGCATCGTACGCCACAGTCTCGGTTGCTGTTGATGTCCCTTGTTCATTCTCCTCATCATCATCCACGGCCATGGCAGCTGAAGGGCGAAGACCACGTTCACGCATCGCTTTGAGTTTAGCCACACGTTCATCCAATACAGCCTGCTGTCGAAAGATGTCATCATCTCGATCTTGCCAAAGTTCCTCATCCTCCACATCTTGTGCCTTGTCAGCTTCAATAGCGGTATCTGCCATGAGTTGTTGGAATTCGGCATAATCTTGTTCAATTCGGTTCTCAAGTTGTTCTGCAGGAGGAGCTTCTCGACGTGCACGTGCTTCTTCATCAGGATTATCAAAGAAACCTTGTGGGAGGTTGTGTTCCATTTGATGGGCAACTTCATGCTGGTCATCATTATTCGTTGTTGGTTGTTGTTGTTGTTCTTGCACTGATGTTTCCTGCTGCTCCTCATCCTCATGCTCATTCACTGTAGCATCACCAGGTGCATTATCAAAAAAGTCTGCAGGTAGTTGATTGTTGGTATCTTCCTCCTCGTCTTCCTCTGCCATAACATCATCCTCTTCTTCTTCTTGCCGTGGCCGTTTACTACTTGAAACAGGGGGCTCTTCGGGTGCTGATCTCTTTAAAGATTGCTGTTGCTGTTGCTGCTTGACAGCCTTCAAACGCGCAATGCTTTGCTTGTGTGTTGACGATGTCAAGTGGACCGGCCATGCTGATTTCACTACTTGGCTGCAGACGACGCATACCAACTGATCCTGCTCATTGTACTTTGCAAATGGATGTTCGACTCGTTTCTCCTTTTGTCGTTCAGAGCGTTGTTGTTTGAGCAGTCGACGTATTTCAGGTTTGGGAGGCATAAGTGCGAAAAAGGGTGGAGAAGAAGAAACAACGCGGCTCCTGATTGTTCCTATGCCAATGAATATTCTTCACTTTGATCCCGCTAATATCAACGCCATTTGGATCATCAATGTTGCTCACAGTACTCGAATACAAAGACATACGTGGATACCATTATTGTGAGTAGACTGACAATGATGTGTCTCTTTTTAACGGGCGTGCAAGTGGTTGACTTCATTGATAGCTATTTCTACTTGCCCTCGGCCGATCTATGCATGGACAACATCACACCTAAGCTCTTCACTTTTCACTCTTATCAATTCATGCATCCTTTTTATCACTGAATCATCCCCAACAGACATTTATCATTCCTTTTTACATCTATCATACGCCTCTCACGCATAATAAAAGCAATGTTAAATCTTCCTGTAATACAATGCATCGGATGTCTACACACGATGAGGTCCAACTCAGGAAGGCAAAAGGTTTAACACAATCTCGTATCCGCTAAAGTAGCCCTTTTAATCCAACATCCTTCACAAGAGATAGATCAAGAGGTACAATGAAATGCTCTAATGAGGGAGATACATCGATTTGGGGAATTCCTATCCTTAGGGCGTGCGTTTTACAAAGGTCAATGGATGGACTTGAGGTGGCACTTGATGCATGATGTGTCCAAACGTGGATTCGGGTAATGATGGTTGACAGGTTGTACAAAGGATGATGGTAGTAGCTGCACGTAAAGTACGATAATAGGATGCATCAATCGTTCACGGTCATAGCCTCATGCATAATGGTCAAGCTGACATCATGTTGATAAAGGATACACAAGGTCAAAGGCTCTTTTTCCACGCGTTGCATATCCAAAGCCTTCCATCCCATATACCAAAGCACTGTTCAGATCCATATCCATATCCATAACAAGATGTATGTATTGAAGCAAGTTGCTACGCGTAAATAAAGCTGCTCCTATACAATAGCTATCTGCTGTCCACGTGAAAAGAGGTCGTAAGGCAAGTTGCTGCAAGTATAGAGAACTGCTTGAGACAATGAAGTAGAGACATTGCTAATGGCAGCTGCTGTTACGGTTGATCGTAGTAGAGGAGTGTGCAAGAGAGCGTGTAGTGTCAAGAGACTCGTGTGTTGTAGAAGAGTGACAAGGCTGTGTGCACTCATGGACTTGCCATTCAGTCAAAGACAATCGGATCAAGAGAGTTGTAGGATGGACATGATGGGTTGAAGCAGGACAATCGATCGCTGGCGGTAGTTGTATACTTGAATGGGTCAACAATTGAGATTGGGAGGAAGAGGAAATAAAGTGGGAGTGGAAGAAGTGGAAATTAAATGGGCGGACACTTCTTGTATACATCCATGAACACTGTAATTGATCCATGACCTTGAGATTGCCCCTCTCGAACCTGGAACTTTCACACAAGATGCCATTGGTCATGTTGATCACGTTGATCTAAAAAAGACCTCATGTTTCATTTGAAAATTTGGAAGGGGAGGGTGCAATGTGGGTTTACTATGTAAGTTGGAAATCGAGGTCAGCCCCAGGTTCATGATTTATCGAAATACTATGTATTACCTTGGGGTTCCCCTTTTCGATCTTGAAACTTTGTCAGAAGGTTCGCTGGGACATGGTGATCAACCCCATTCAATTAAAATCAGCAGGCTTCATTGTGAAGATTTAAAATGCGAGGTGGTCCAAATGATGGATAACGGGTACAAAAGAGAGGGCGGCCCACCGCCCCGAAGTTGCCCACTTCCAACTTGAAAATTGGTCAGAAGGGTGCTCCGAGCATGCTGATCAACTTTTTCCTAATAAAAACTTCACGCTTCATTTGAAAATTTGGAATGGGAGCGTCCAAAAGTTTGAAAGACGGAGACATTCACAGGGTCTGTCTTTCAAGATTTGACGTATTCTTTGTTTGAGCGTAGCTCAGCCAAATCATCTCGGATCAAGAAAGTTGAAAGATGGGAATGATGGGCTGGTGGAGGAGAATCGTTCACATGCATTGGTTTGGGCAACAACGGTGAATGGGAGGAATGGGCTATTGGCTGCCAATGATGAGCTATGTACAAGTTTACATTCATTGATCGTTCTAGTCATGCAAAACTACTAAGTTACACAAAGACGTCCCTCTGCATCTTTTGCTGTATCATAGTCATTCTACTTCACAATGAACAAAGACCACCCTTCATATAGCATCACGCTTACAGCATATGTAAAACATAAAGGTGCCTGTATCTCTAAACTTTACAATGAAGCGTGAGTTCTTTGATAGAACAATGTGCTCGGCGGGGTGAAAGCGATCTTGTGTCAAACTATGAAGTCCATCGTGGCCAATCCCAGATTTCGCAATGTCGCTACCAGCCAAACTGGATCTGGGGGTCGACCTCTTCGACGACGACGAGCAAAAAATATTTTTTGGGCTGTTTGCGACATTGAACGCGAAACTTTCACACAAGGTGCTGTTGGCCAAGCCGAGCCCATTGCTCTATTCAGAACCCCACGTTTCATTGTAAAGTTTGGAGATACAGGCATCTTTATGTTTGTAAGCGTGATGCTATATGAAGAGTGGTCTTTGTTCATTGTGAAGTAG